>NW_027202715.1:19930989-20490989 GCF_024711535.1 Dipodomys merriami | reverse complement strand
CTGACATTGAACTACAGTGCCCCCTGGCTTCCATATTACCAACTTACATATGCCTCTAAATTAAGTCGTTACCAGAAAATGCATGGTTATCCTCCCCCCAAAATTCCTTAGACAAATGTGTTAGGGACGTGCACAAAATATCATAAGTTGTTTAGGGAAGAGATGTAAAGATTACACATGGGAAGTGAAAGCGTGGCTCAAGCTATGAGCAGAAAAAGTTCAGTGAGAGCATGAGGCCAGGAGTTCAAGTCCCCGTAATGGGATTCAAAAAAACAAAAACAAAACAAACCCTCACAAATTTTTTCTAAGTGAGTGACAAAAGCAAGCAAACAACAACACCAAACAAACAAACAAAAACCATAGCTGGGCTCTGGTGGCTCATGCTGGTAATCCTAGCTAAGATCGAAATTTGAAGCCAGCCCAGGCAGGAAAGTTTATGAGACTTTTTTTTTAATATTTTATTGTAAAGATACTGTACAGAGGGGTTATCGTGAGACTTTTATCTCCAATTAACCACCAAAAAAAAAAAGAAGTAGAACTGTGGCTCAAAGTGATAGAACCCTAGCCTTGAGCAGAAAGAGCTCAGGAACTGAGCCCAAGCCCAGAAGACCACCAACAACAAAAACAAAAAACAAACGAACAAAAAGTAATGGCTTTCCCCTTTTCTCTGAGGCAATAGCCAGTATTTCCTAAATGCAGGTCAAAGAACTGTGGAATAATAGAAAGACTTGAAGTATGTTACTTGCAGAGTTTGTAGAACAAGTTAAATCATAACCTTTATGTGTTTACAGTCTTTGGCCAAAATGAGAAATAAAAAATATGTTCATACCTAAAGAAATGAAGTACCAACTACACCAAAGAATGTATGATTTTTTGTTTATTTTTTGTCAGTCATGGGGCTTTTCCTCAAGGCTAGAGCTCTACCATTTGAGCCACAGCACCACTTCTGGTTTTCTAGTGGTTAATTGGAGGTAAGAGTCTCACAGACTTTCCTTCCTGGACTAGTTGGGTTTTTTTTGTTTTGTTTTGTTTTGTTTTGTTTTCAGTCATGGGGCTTGAACTCTGGGCCTGGGCATTGTCCCTCAGCTCTGCAACCCAAGGTGAGCCACAGTGCCACTTCTAGTTTCCTGAGTGGTTTCTTGGGGATAAGAGTCTCATGGCCTTTCCTGCCTGGGCTAGCTTTGAACCATGATACTTAGAGCTCTGCCTCCTGAGTAGCTAGGATTACAGGTGTGAGCCAGTGGTGCCCAGATGAATTAAAGCTCACATTATAATGAGTGAGAAAGCAGATGCAAAATGAGAATGTGCTTTCTGCTCTCCACAGCTAATATTTTATGATTCAAGGTAGTGTTGGTAAGCCTTTTATTGTGGAAATATGGAAAAGCTTCTTTTGTTGTTGTTGTTGTTGCTTTTTTGTCAGTCCTGGGGCTTGAACTCTGAGCCTGGGAGCTGTCCCTCAGCTCTTCAGCTCATGGCTAGTGCTCCCACTTGAGCCACAGCGCCACTTCCGGCTTTTTTCTTTTTGCTTATGTGGTGCTGAGGAATCGAACCCAGGGCCTCAGGCATGCAAGGCAAGCGCTCTACCACTGAGCCACCTTCCTAGCCCTGTGCCAGATTGTTTTTGAACCATTATGGGACTTGAACTCTTTCACTCAAGGCTGGTGCTCTACCACTTAAGCCACAGCTATACTTCTGTCTTTTGGTAGTTAATTGGAGATAAGAGTTGTAAGCATTATGCCCACCTTTGGCCCTCAGCTCCACCCAGACCTGAGCTCCTCACTGCCCTGGAGTTCCCACCATACAGCTGGCCCCTCCCTCTCTCTGCCCAGACACACCTGAGCTCCCATCTACCTCACTTCCTGCCCCCAGACCCTGCTGTTACCTAGATAGTGGAGGCCGCCATGTGCTCCCTCTCCTCTAATAAGCCTTGTAATAATCTTTCTCCTGTGCCTGCCTGCTTCTGCATGGTCCTCTAGGATGGATGTGATGGATCCTTTCAAGAGTCTCATGGGCTTTCCTGCCTGGGCTGGCTTCAAACCATAACCCTCAAATCTCAGCCTCCTAAGTAGGTAGCATTATAGGTGTGAGCCATGGGCACCTAGCTGCATGACTATGGTTTCATAAAAGCTGTCATTGGTAGAACCTCCAACAGCTCAGTAATTGTACAAAGTGCCTAAGGTGACTGACAAAGGCCCTCAGTAGTACAGTGTGTACCTAGCATATATAAGGCACTGGGTTTGAACCCCAGCACCATCAGGAAAATAAAACTCAACATAAACTAGGCCAAGCCAGGAGAGACAGAATCAGTCACTTGAGCCACAGAGCTGTTCCATTTCATGGGCAGCCACAGATCTTTTGGTGGCAATCCTCTCCTACTGTGAATCACTTAATAGATACTTGTTGCAGGTTTTAGCATCATCTGTTATTATTATCATCGTTATTATTTATAGAAACCAAACTCTGCTGAGCATGTAAAAGCCAAAATACTTTCTTGGCTTATGCTTGTACTTCCAGCTACTCAGGAAAGGGAGATTGGGAGAATCAAGATAAAAGATCAACCGGTCCTAGCTACTCAGGAGGTTGAGATCTGAGGATCGAGGTTCAAAGCCAGCCTGGGCAGGAAAGTCTGTGAGACTCTTATCTCCAAGTAACCACCAGAAAACCAGAAGTGGCGCTGTGGCTCAAGTGGTAGAGCGCTCGCCTTGAGCAGAAGAGCTGAGGGACAGTGCCCAAGCCCAGAGTTCAAGCCCCATGACCGACCAAAAACAAAAAACATAAAAGATGAGCCATGGGCAAACCACAAGAATCTCCCTGAAAACTTACAGAAGAGGGCTAGAGATCTGTACTCTGCCACTTGAGCCAGACCTCCAGGCCATCATTTGACTGGCCTGGCTAGCAAGCATAAGGCCCTATGTTCAAACTGTTCCCACTCAAAGGGGAAGGAGGGAGGGGACAAAAAATAGAAATACTTTACTAAAAACTAGCTACTTGACTCAAAATCTGTTACTTAACATTTAGTAAATTTATTTAGTACTGCAATGGAGATAAAGAGAAGAACAGCTTTATGAGGGTTAGATGAGTCATTCATAAATGGACTCAATGTATAGCCATAGCATTGAAGCTGCCAGAGGTGTAGAAGATTTGGAGAATGTCCAAGGACAGAAGAAATGATGTCTGTGTCTAGAATTCAAGCACTTGGACTGAATGCCAACAATGACTATTCTTTGGTTCTAACAATGTCTGCTCATTCTAGATGCTACAGAATTTGTCCGCTTCCGAGGGTCAGCTGGTTGTCTTTGAATGCAGAATAAAAGGCGCTCCATCCCCTAAAGTTGAGTGGTATAGAGAAGGGACCTTGATAGAAGATTCTCCAGATTTTAGGATTTTACAGAAAAGTAAGTGGATGCTTCCAAACTGTTTTTCTGATTATTTATCTAAATAAATTGCTTATATATTTATTTTTTGTAAGTTTCTACCAGTCAAAAAATAGTCAAAAGCTAAAATAAAATCACTTATACTCATATTCTCCCAAACTAAAGTCTATTAATATTATTTTATATTCTTCAAGAACATGTCCATACATATTCTTGTTTTTAAAAAAATAAGTCGGCCCCAGTTAGAATGGCAAAAATCAAGAACTCTAATAACAACAGATGCTGGAGGGGATGTGGACAGAAGGGAACCTTACTTCATTGTTGGTGGGAGTGTAAACTTGTTCAACCACTTTGGAAAGCAGTATGGAGGTTCCTCAAAAGACTCCACATAGAGCTCCCCTATGACCCAGCAATCCCACTTTTGGGCATTTACCCAAATGTTTACAAACAAGACCACACTAAAGCTACCAGCACAACTATGTTTATCGCAGCATTATTTACCATAGCTAAGATATGGAACCAACTCAGATACCCCTCAGTAGATGAATGGATCAAGAAAATGTGGTATATATACACAATGGAATTCTATGCCTCCATCAAAAAGAATGACATTGCCCCATTTGTTAGGAAATGGAAAGACTTGGAAAAAATTATATTAAGTGAAGTAAACCGAGCCCAAAGAAACATAGGTCCCATGGTTTCCCTTATTTGCAATATCTAGTATACATATGAGTCAAACAGAAAAGGTCAGATAAGGTGATGTTAGGAAAAAGAACCCTAAGATATGTATTTAAATGTTTTTTTTCTTTCATGCATTTGTTTCTAATGCATTTATAAGATTATTTCTTTGTTGCTTTGTATGTCCCTCCCCCACAGTATAACCCTGCTTTCACTGCATTTGATGTCAGTATAATTTGTGGAGGGGAAGGGGAAAAACAAGTCGTTTAAATAAGGATACAGGTGGACCCGTTGCAACAATGAGAAGTACAAGTTGTCATGTCGAAAACGAACTTTACAACTTTGGGGAGGGGGGGAGGATTGGGTGGGGGGATGGGGGGAGGCTGGGAAGGGATGGGAAGGGTAAACAAAGGAGGAGGCTTGATAAGAAATGTCCTCATTATCTTGCCCATGTAATTGTAACCCCTCTGTACAGTATTTTCACAATAAAAAATTTAAAAAAAAAAGTCGGGCTGGGAAGGTGGCTCAGTGGTAGAGCGCTTGCCTTGCATGTATGAGGCCCTGGGTTCGATTCCTCAGCACCACATAAGGAAAAAAAAAAAAAGCTGGAAGTGGCGCTGTGGCTCAAGTGGAAGAGCGCTAGCCTTGAGCTGAAGAGCTTGAGGGATAGCGCCCAGGCCCAGAGTTCAGACCCCACGACTGGACCCCCCAAAAAATAGAAAATAAAAATAAAAAATAAGTCATACTGTTTGTTGGAGAATTTTTCTTTACTCAAAATATCATTGGCATGTTTCCATGTTAATACAGACTTTTCTTACTTTTATAAAGTCAATAAACCAGATGCTGATGGTTTACATCTGTAATCCTTAGCTACTCAGGGGGCTTTGATATGAGGATCTCAGTTCAAAGCCAGCCCAGACAGAAGAGTTTTATCTACAATTAACCATCAGAAGTGGAGGCTCAAATGATAAAGCATTAGCCTTGAGCCAAAAGCTCTGGGACAGCATCCAGGCCCTGCCTTCAAACTCCAGGTCTGGCACAAAAACAAAACAAAAATAAGCCAATAAGCCAAGTATGGTAGTACACTCCTGGAACCCCAGCAATTGGGAGGCTGAGACCAGAGGATCATGAGTTCCAGGCCAGCCTAGGCTACATTGTAAAACTCTATCTCAAAAAACAAAATAATCAGTAATATCAATTTCATATTTACTTAATCTTCCACTATTGAACATATAACGTGTTCACAAATATTTACTATTATAACATAACAAAATTTTAATGATTTTCTTTTTTCTTCTTTTTCGCCAGTCCTGGGGCTTGAACTCATGGCCTGGGGCACTGTCCCTGAGCTTCTTTTACTCAAAACTAGCACTCTATCACTTGAGCCACAGGGCCCTCAAAACTAGCACTCTATCACTTGAGCCGGAGGGCCACTTCCGTCTGTTTTTGTTTATGTGGTACTGAAGAATTGAACCAAGAGTTTCATGCATGCTGGGCCAGCACTCTGCCACTAAGCCACATTCCCAGCTCCATAATTTTCTTTATTAGCATTATTAACATTCATTATGGAAGTGGGAGTTTCATTGTGACATTTTCATACATGTATACAATGTGCCTCATTAACCTCACCCTTTCATCACTTTCCCTACTCACTTCCCCTTCTTAGAACAATTTCAATAGGTCTCATTGTTCTATTCTTTGTTTCTTTTTTTTTTTTTGTATTGGGGATCAAACCCGGGTCGTTGTACTTGCCAGGCCAGCACTTTGCCACTGAGCTACACTCTAGCCCCATTGTTCTGTGCTCATACATGCAAATAAACTACTTTGAACACATTTGTAGCAGAGCAAAGTTTTGTGCTCATCTATACTCCCTGCCTCAGAATAATTTCGAGTACTAGTTTTTTCCTGTAAATACAATTTCTAGGCTTTTAATATATAATCTATATACTGCCAAAATGTCATCCCAAAAGGTTGACTTAGGATGATCCCAGAAGTGACCACTCAAACTGAGATACTTGGAGGCATGAAAGATAGTAATAATGGTTCAGGACCCAATCCCAGAATAAACAAGAGAAGAGAAGCTGTGACACATGTTTTGCTAGCTCTTTTTTTACCACAACCAGAAATATACATCAAATGTCTTTTCTCACCTACCTTTGTCAGAAGTGGGTGTTAGTCATTTCTAGATTTTCACTATTTTTATGGAACAAATATTGGAAGGGGTTTTTTTTGCTTTGTTTTTGTTTTTGCCAGTACTGGGGTTTGAACTCAGAACTCTGTGCTCACTCAGCTTTCTTGCTCATGGCTGATACTCTACCACTTGAACCAGATGTCCAGTCCATCATTTTACTGGTTATTTGGAGATAAAGTCTTAAGAACTTTACTATTTCAGCACTGGAAAAAGAAAGTTAAAAAGAGTTCTACCAGCCGGGCGCTGGTGGCTCACGCCTGTAATCCTAGCTACTCAGGAGGCTGAGATCTGAGGATCGCGGTTCAAAGCCAGCCCGGGCAGGAGAGACCGTGAGACTCCTATCTCCAATAAACCACCAGAAAACCGGAAGTGGCGCTGTAGCTCAAGTGGTAGAGCGCTCGCCTTGAGCTGAAGAGCTGAGGGACAGCGCCCAGGCCCGGAGTTCAAGCCCCATGACCGACAAAAAAAAAAAAAAAAAAAAAGAGTTCTACCAGCATGATGTTTTGCAATGTCTATAGTGTAAGAATGGCTGAATTGAGCTAATTAACATATACATTATCTCACACACTGCCTTTTTTTTCTGGTGAGTTATTTGCTTTCTTTCTTTTTTTTTTTTTTTAGTTATTTGCTTTCTTGTTCATTTACTTCTTCCTATAACAATATAATAACACCGGAATCAGTGTGATATATGACTCAGAACTAATGTCAGGTTTGAGCAACAGTGACAGCAATAATAATACATTCTGAATATCATTTAAATAGAGAGAGGAAAATAATGTTTTTTGGGTGCTTGCTTGCCAGATTTTTGGCTGATGGCATACCCTTCTGCACAGAAGCAAATTTCGCCTTGCCAATACAATAAAACAAAAACAAAAACACAGAATTTTTTGTTCAGTCCTGAGGCTTGAACTCAGGGCTTCAGCATTGTTCTTGAGCTTCTTGCTCAAAGTTAGCACTTTATCACTTTGAGCCACAGCACCAATTTTCTGGTGGTTCATTGGAGATAAGAGTCTCCTGGATTTTCTTGCCCAGGCTGGCTTTGAGCCACAATCCTCAGATCTCAGCCTCCTGAGTAGCTAGGATTACAGGCATGAGCCACCAGTGTGTTTTTATAAGCATTTATAATGTTTTGTAAGCATTAGTTTAGGTAGCATTGAATGAGTACAAATAAAAGAAAGTGGTTTCTGAATTCCAGCTAACTCAGGAACGTTTTCTTGCCCAAGGTTTATTTATTTACCCTAAGTGGTCCCAGGTGTGCAGCAATATCATTTTATTGCATTTGGGGTGAGAGCAGTACTGGGGTTTGAACTTAGGACCTTGTAATTGCTAAGTAGAAGCTCTACCACTTGATCTATACACCCAGTCCTTTTTGCTTAAGTTATTTTTCAGGTAAGATCTCATGCTTTTTCCTGAGGATGGCCTGGACAATGATCTTCTCTTTTTATGCTTCTTGCATAGCTGGGATGATATGTGTACACCACCATGTCCATCTTTTTATTGATTGAGTTTGAGTCTCATGAACTTTTTGCCTAGGCTGATTTTCCCAATCTCAAGTAGCTAGGATTAAAAGCATGAGCCTCCCTCCCTAGCTTAATTGCTTTGTTGTTGTTGTTGTTGGTTGGTTGTGGGGCTTGAACTCTGGGCCTGGGTGCTGTCCCTGAGCACTTTAGCTCAAGGCTAGCATTCTACCACTTGAACTACAGTGCCTCTTCCAGATTTCTGGAGGTTAATTGGAGATAAGAATCTCACGGACTTTCCGGCCTGGGCTGGTTTTGAAACATGATCCTCAGGTCTCAGCCTTCTGAGTAGCTAAGATTACAGGCATGCGACCCAGCTCTGTGTGTGTGTGTGTGTGTGTGTGTGTGTGTGTGTGTGTGTGTGTGTGTGTGTGTGTGTGTGTGTGTGTGTGTGTGTGTGTGTGTGTGTGTGTGTGTGTGTGTGTGTGTGTGTGTGTGTGTGTGTGTGTGTGTGTGTGTGTGTGTGTGTTGTGGGGCCTGGGCGCTGTCCCTGGGCTCTTCAGCTCAAGGCCAGCGCTCTACCACTTGAGCCACAATGCCACTTCTGGCTTTTTCTGCTTATGTGGTGCTGAGGAATAGAACCCAGGGCCTCATGCATGTAAGGCAAGCACTCTACCACTGAGCCACCTTCCCAGCCCGGCATCCAGCTCTTAATTGCATTCTTGATGCCCTTCTGTGCTTCTCTTGAGCTCATTGGTGTTTAGATCATATTGACAGATTAGTTTTAGCATATCACCCTTGATTATATAAATTGGCAATGAGCAGGACTATGACCTTCTATCAGAAGCTTCTGATGAAAATGCAGCCTCAGTCAAATATATACTCAGTATCTTTTTTTTTCTCCTTTTAGAACCTCGATCCATGGCTGAGCCAGGTAACTCAATTTTAATTTATTAATATGTTGTAAGTGATTATGTGTGTGTGTGTGTGTGTAAGAAGACATATTGAAATTATACTAGCATTAAGAAAAAGTGAAAATAAAGTTTTAGTAAAAAATCAAACTCTAATTATTATTGTAGGCCAAAAAGAAGGTGGGAACATGGGCAAACCTGATATGAGCAATTAATTTTTGATTATTGAGGTGTGTCTCACAGAAATACTTTCGCTCTGTCCTGGGTCCCCTTCATGCCTTCCCTAATGGGCAGAGCCATTTTCACAAGGTTAGTTTATTTGTAATTCCAGGTCCTAAGTGTCTCAATTTTTTTTTTCATTGGGTCCGGTCGTGGGGCCTGAACTCTGGGCCTGGTGCTGTCCCTCAGCTCTTCAGCTCAAGGCTAGCGCTCTACACAGTGCCACTTCTGGTTTTTTTCTTTTTGCTTATGTGGTGCTGAGGAATCGAACCCAGGGCCTCAGGCATGCAAGGCAAGCGCTCTACCACTGAGCCACCTTCCCAGCCCAAGTGTCTCAAATTTTACATGTTGGATTTTGATTTTCAGAGATTTGATTAAATGTCCATAGAATTCTTAGATTTATTACTGTATTTGTTACTTATTTTGAAGATGCTGCAATAGATACAAATGAGAATACATGCCACTTCTACAACTCAAAATTACAAGTCTCTAAAAGCAAGCAGCACATAAATGTCCGAATGTCCTCTCTGTGACCACCCTTCAAAGCCTGGGCCAGGACAATGGCTTGAAGTGTTTGTTATTAGAATTCCATTTTCTTTTTTTTTTTTCTTTTATTTGAGAACATACTGTACAGAGGGGCTACAATTACATGGGCAGGATAATGCATACATTTCTTACCAAGTAGAATTCCATTTTCTAAGCCTGGCATTGGTGATTCACATCTGTAATCCTAACTCAAGTGGCTAAGATATGAAGATTGTAGTTCAAAGCCAGGCCAGATAACAAAGTCCATGAGACTCTTATCTCCCATTAAATACCAAAAAAGCCAGGAGTGGAAGTGTTGCTTAAGTGGTAGAATGCTAGTCTTCATCCAAAAAGCTCAGGGACAATGGCTAGACCCTGAGTTTAAGCGCCAGGACCAGCACCAAAAAAAAGGAAGGAAGGAAGGAAGGAAGGAAGGAAGGAAGGAAGGAAGAAGGAAGGAAGGAAGGAAGGAAGGAAGGAAAGAAAGAAAGAAAGAAAGAAAGAAAGAAAGAAAGAAAGAAAGAAAGAAAGAAAGAAAGAAAGAAAGAGAGAAAGAAAGAGAGAAGGAAGGAAGGAAGGAAGAAAATACACTTCTGACACCTGGATAGAAAAGCAGTAGGCAATGGACATTTGCTCTCTATCATGGCTCTCCACAGTTCTTCTAGAGGAAGTCTAGTTACATTAGCTCAACTATCATGAAGCACTGAGAGACAGGCTTTTCCTACTAGAACTGTGTTTTAATAACTTGGTTTTTAATTTCAGGGCTACCCTCTTGCCCCCTCCTCTTCACTAGTTGTTAAGGAATGTGTAGCTTGAATAAAGAAAGGCTATAAATACACCGTTCTCTCTGGAAATAATCTCTGTAAATATTCACAGAGGTTCCTATTATGGAACAATCCATAAGAATCATCGTAGAGTTCTGAAAGTGGAAATGGTGTTACTACTTTTACCCAGAACTTCCATTTACTATATGGGCTAATTACTATTACTGAAACAAAACATTAATTTCCAATTATTATTTTTCCAATTCAAAATGGTGGCCTTAGTTTAAAATGATCTCTTTGTGAATTTTGCCAAGGAAGATAATGAGAGACCTAGTGCTAGAGGCCTTAAGTTCAAATACTAGTACGACCAAAAAATATTGTCCTGTGGAAATGAGAGACCTAGATTTAGAAAATGTTTTACTAGTCATTTTATTTCACACACACACATACACACACACACACACACACACACACACACACACACACACACACACACACACACACACACACACACACACACACACACACACACACCTCCTTTTCCTTTGACCTCCAATTTGTTTTCATGTCTTTTTAAAAAGTTTATTGTTAGCTCCATGTTTACTGTCTGGACCGATGACATAAAAACAGGAAATAAAGCCGGACGCTGGTGGTTCACACCTGTAATCCTAACTACTGAGGAGGCTGAGATCTGAGGATCACAGTTCAAAGCCAGCCCAGGAAGGAAAGTCCATGAGATTCTTAACTCCAATAAACTACTCAAAAAAGCTAGAAGTGGCACTGTGGCACAAAGTGATAGAGCACTAGCCTTGAGCAAAAGAGTTTAAGAACAGCACCCAGGCTCCAAGTTCAAGCCCCACACTGACCAAAAAAAAATAAAATAAAATAAAAAGGAGATAATCTGAATGTTGATATATGTAACTTTTTTTTTTTGGTCAGTCATGGGGCTTGAACTCTGGGCTTGGGTGCTGTCCCTCAGCTCTTCAGCTCAAGGCGAGCGCTCTCCCACTTGAACCACAGCACCACTTCCGGTTTTCTAGTGGTTTATTGGAGATAAGAGTCTCATGGACTTTCCTGCCCGGACTGGCTTTGAACCACGATCCTCAGATCTCAGCCTTCTGAGTAGCTAGGATTATAGGCATGAGCCACCGGCGCCCGGCTTGTAACATATTTTTATAAAATCCCCGTCATTCCTGTCTGACTTCATGGCATAATTGATTCTATATTGACTCTTTTTTTTTTTCTTCTGTCAATTTTTTTTATTGTGAAAATACCATACAGAGGGGTTACAATTACATGGGCAAGGTAATGAGTACATTTCTTATCAAGCATTGTTGTTTCCTCCTTTGTCCCCCTCTCTTCCCCCCGCCAAAGTTGTAAAGTTCGTTTTCGTCATAACCTCTTGTACATCTCATGTTGTAATGGGTCCACCTGTATCCCTATTTAAACAATTTTTTTTCCTTCCCCTCCACAAAGTATACCAACATCAAATACAGTGAAAACGGGTTATATCTTGGGGGAGGGACATACAAAGCAACAGAGAAATCATCTTATAAATGATAGAAACAATCGCAAGAAAGAAAAAAACCCATTTGAATCCTTATCTTGGGGTTCATTTCAGCTAACATCAACTTATCTGACCATTTCTGCTTGTCTCAGACATATATTAGTAATTGCAAATAAGGGAAACCTGGGACCTATGTTTAGAGCTCCCCTATGACCCAGCAATCCCATTTTTGGGCATTTACTCAAATGTTTACAAACAAGACCATACTAAAGCTACCAGCATAACTATGTTTATTGCAGCATTATTTACCATAGCTAAGATATGGAACCAACCCAGATGCCCCTCAGAAGATGAATGGATCAAGAAAATGTAGTATATATACACAATGGAATTCTATGCTTCCACCAGAAAGAATGACGTTGTCTCATTTGTTAGGAAATGGAAAGACTTGGAAAAAATTCTATTAAGGGAAGCAAGCCAAGCCCAAAGAAACATAGGTCCCACGGTTTCCCTTATTTGTCAAATTGTTTTTACTACATATTTTTTATTTTGAAATAATCTTACGAGGAGAACAAATAACTATTTTTTCCCTAAGTAACTATTTTTTTTCCCCTAAGCAAGTAACTTATCATAACCCCTTATAGTACTTTTGTGTTGCTGGGTGCCTGTGGCTCATACCTGTAATCCTAGCTACTCAGGAGGCTGAGATCTGAGGATCATGGTTCAAAGCCAGCCTAGGCAGGAAAGTCCATGAGACTCTTATCCTCAATTAATCCTCCAAAAACTGAAAGTGGAGCTATGGCTCAAGTGGTAGATTATTAAACTTGAGAAGAAATCTCAGGGACAGTGCCCAGCTCCTGAATTCAAGCCTCATGACTGAAACAAAAATTGTGTTTTAATGAATATGTCCTTCAAATAAGACATAGTTTTTTGTAATCACAGTGGCCATCCAAACCATGGAACTGACTGACATTGAAACTGGATTCCATCATATTCTCAGACCCTATCTACTTCTTATCAGAATCTCAGCATGCCCTTCACAGCAAAAAAAAAAAAAAAAAAAAAAACAAAAAAACAAAAAAAAAGATCCAGTATAGAATTCAGGGTTTTGTTGCTCTGTCTGTACCTCAATCTTTATTTATTTATTTTTTAAGTTTCATAGCTTAGCATATTTAAGGTTGATAGGACAGTTGGCTTGTACTCCTTTGGTTTGTTTTTCTCTGACATTTCTCATGATTACCGTTTCTATATTGACTCTTTTAGCCTGCTGACCAGTCAATTGGATCAAAGAGTTGTTTGGATCAATTGTTTTCCAAGAACTAATAAAGTTAGCTTCTTACATTGACTTCAGTAGAATCATTATCAATTAGCAGTAAATTCCATTACTCCATTCTCACAATTAAGTCAATAACCATTCTGTTTTCCCGGCATCTAGAGGAGATCTGTACTTTGGTCATTGCTGAAGTGTTTGCAGAAGATTCCGGGTGCTTCACATGTACAGCAAGCAACAAATACGGCACCGTGTCAAGCATTGCACAGCTGGATGTGAGAGGTAAGGTCTCTTTCCCTGTTAGAACAGTCCAGATCCTTTGAGCATGCTGTTTGTATTATCCTTCCTTACCATTTTACACATGAATCAAAAAAGGTTGGATTATTTTTTACTGTTATTATATAGGTGATATACAGAGGAGTTACAGTTATGTAAGACAGGTAAAGAGTACATTTCTTTTTAGACTATGTCACCCCTTCACTTGCTCTCTCCCAGATTTTCCCTCCCATTCCCCACCCACTGTATAGTTCATTTTCAACAAAAGGTTGGGATTATTAGGAAATACAATGTTATCTTGCAAATACAGAGCGTGATGCTGCAATATACAGTTTAAAATTTCTTATTGTATGTAGGTCCATCACCACCTCAGTTTCCTTTATACTTTCTTTTTTCCCTTTTTTAAAAAAGTCATTAAGTGGTTGTACAAAGAGGTTTCAAGCTCAGAAGTCAGGTTTTGGGTATTAAATGCATCTTGATCCATCCTTCTCCCCATTTTTCCCCATCCCATCCCTATCCTTAAGTTCAATTTTTACATAATGTACATTGAATACAATGACTGTATTTTCCCACCCCACCTCCCTCCTCTCATGTGCCCCTTCTATTGCCCTCTGCCCCCCTCTGAAAAAAAGAAACATGTTTTAGTTTCCTGGTCTTCATTATACTTTCTAAGGAAACATCTCCCGCCAGTCCTGAGGTTTGAATTCAGGGATTTGTTCTTGCTAGGCAAGCATTTTACCACGTTAGCCATTCTCCCAGTCTCTTTTGGCTTTAGTTATTTTTAGATTTTAGTTCTTTTTTAGGATCTTGTACTTTTGCCCAGGCCAGCCTTGGATTATGATCCCCCTTCCTCTGCCTCCCTAGTACCTACCTAGTATTACAGGTGTTTAAACCACATGGAGCTTATTTTTGTTGTTTTGTTTGTTGGTTTTTGGCAGTTGTACTCAGGGCCTGAGTGCTGTCCCTCAGCTCTTTTGCTCAAGGCTACTAGCACTCTACCACTTTGAGCCACAGCTCCACTTTTGGTTTTGGAGGGGTTAATTGCAGATAAAGTCTCACAGGGCATTAAGCCCAGGCTAGTTTCGATCCATGTTCCTTAGACCTCAGCTTCCTGAGTAGAGGATTACAGGCATGAGCTGAAGCTTTTTTTTTTTTTTTTTTTAACTTTAGTCTGTCATGGGGCTTGAACTCTGGGCCTGGGCTCTCTCCCTCAGCTCTTCAGCTCAAGGCAAGCATGCTACCACTTGAGCCACAGAGCCACTTCTGGTTTTCTGGTGGTTTATTGGAGATAAGAGTTTCATAGACTTTCCTGCTCAGACTGGCTTTGTACCAGGATCCTCAGATCTCAGCCTCCTGAATAGCTTGGACTATAGGCGTGAGCTTCCAGCGCCCAGCAGCTTTTTTTTTTTCTTTCTTTCTTTCTTTCGAGAAAGATTATAATATTTTGCCCCGGCTGGTTCTTGAATCATGATCCTTCCATCTCTGCCTTCCTCGTAGCTGGGATTATAGACATGCATCATCATACCCTTCTCCTTGGTCCTACATAAAGTTTTAAAATTCTTTCCAAAAGAGAATTTAGATCTTGTTCTTGCTTTTTCAGGAAATGAAGACCTCAGTAACAATGGAGCTCTTCACTCCGCCAATTCCACCACCAACCTGGCTGCTATTGAGCCACAGCCATCCCCGCCCAACCCAGAGCCTTCTATGGAACAGCCCCCCAAGCCCAAACTTGAAGGGGTCTTGGTGAACCATAATGAGCCCCGGTCCAGCTCAAGGATTGGGCTCCGTGTGCACTTCAATCTGCCTGAAGATGACAAAGAAAGCGAAGCATCTTCTGAGGGAGGAGTGGCCACAGCCAACCTGAGCAGGCCTGACTCTTTCCCAGAGAGGCTCAATGGACAAACAGCAAAAATCCCAGAGCCTTCCTCACCCATCAAAGAGCCCCCTCCTGTTCTGGCCAAACCCAAACTGTAAGTAAAAAATTTGAATGAATAACAGACAGAGGCTGTAAGCCTTCCCCCTCTCTCCCTCTCCCTTTCCCTCTCTTCCCCCTCCCCTCCACTGTCTGTCTCTGTGTCTCTGTCTCTGTCGTCTGTCTCTTTCTCTATCTCTGTCTCTCTCTGTCTGTCTGTCTCTGTCTGTCTGTCTGTCTCTCTCCCTCTCTCTCTCTCTCTCTCTCATGCTGGTCCTGGGTCTTAAATTCAGGTTCTTGTTTAGCTTTTTCTGTTCAAGGCTGACCCTCTACTACTGGAGCTATAGCTCCACTTCCAGCTTTTTGGTGATTAATTGAAGAGTCTCATGGACTTTTCTGCCTGGGCTAGATTCAACCCCCAATCCTCAGATCTTAGCCTCCTGGGTAGTGAGTGAGCCACTAGCTCCTGAACTTATAGCTTTTTTACTAATGAGGGAACCAGGGTCAGAAATGTCTCCACATCACTCAACACCACACACAGAATGAGTGACTGAAACGGGAGGAGGACCTAAGTCCTGTCTGTCTGCAGAGCCCAGGTGCTAAAACGAGGTTGTGACAAAAGGAAGTAGCTAGAATTAACAGGCATGAGCCACCAGTGCTCATGCTCAGAGAGTGGATAAATCCTTAGAAAGAAAGCCTGAGGATAAATCTAATTACAGAACTCCTCATGGTAATACAAAGCGACCAGGTACATTTCTAAGCAATTCATAACCAGCTATAATTTTGGTTTGATGTTGGGGGTGGGAAGGTGAGACTAGATCTCACTGTCTAGCCCAGGCTGACCTGAGACAAAACCCGTATCTTGTTTTGTGTGCAGTGACTCCACTCAGTTACAACAGCTTCACAACCAAGTCTTGCTGGAGCAGCAGCAATTGCAAAACCCATCACCTTCATCGCCTAAAGAGTTTCCCTTCCAGGGGAGCGTGCTGAACTCTGCCTCCAGCAAGCAGGCCAAGGCCCCCACCGCAGCACAGACTTTCAGCTTGGCCCGACCCAGACACTTCTTTCCCTCCACCCCCTCGGCAACAGAGTCTCCATCCAGCTCTCCGGTGTTCACCTTGAGCAGCGCTCCTCAAACAGATCAGAGGACAGTGCGCAAAGAAAGCCTCTTAACTGCTCACCCCTCAGTGCAAACAAAACCTCCCGGTGGGGCTTCCATCCAAAACCAGCCACTGGGCCCAGGCCCCGCAGAGCCAGCTCCGCCACCGCTCTCATTTTCCATCCCCAGCGGAAACCAGTTTCAACCCCAATGTGTGTCCCCAACACCTGTCTCTCCTACTGGCCGGATTCAGAACCCAGTGGCTTTCCTCAGTTCCGTGCTACCTTCTCTCCCTGCCATCCCACCCACCAATGCCATGGGACTGCCCAAAAGTGCGCCATCTGTGTAAGTGTTGTGGAGATCTCATGTAAGAGCTGCTGGCTATAAGGGGCATTGGCATAGAATCGCTTGCTTGGCCTGGGACAGAACTCCTGCTAAATGGATTCTTAGAAAAGTCCCATTTCTTAGGCATACAATGGATACAGAATACCTTAGAACAAAGGGCACATTATCAACTTGAATATTTTTAAATAATTAAAAAGTAATAAAAGTAATAAAAAGACCTCTGCAAGTTGGGTACTAGTGGCTCACACCTGTAATCCTAGCTATTTGGGAGGCTGAGATCTGAGGATCATGGTTTGAAGCCAGCCTGGACAGGAAAGTCCATGAAACTCTTATTTCCTATTAACCACCAAAAAGCCAAAAATGGAGCTGTGGCTCAAGTTGGTAGAAGGCTAGCCTTAAGCAAAAAAAGCTAAGATAAAGAGCCCAGGCCCTAAATTCAAACCTTAGTAATTGCACACACACATACACACACACACACACACACACACACACACACACACACACACACACACACACACACACACGTGCAAATTCAGGGCTTAATCCTGCAAGTGGGTATTGACTGGTGTTGAACTGTGAATTCAAGCGTTCTAATTTTTCTAAGCTTTCATATTCTAATTAGTGTTTTTCTTGGGTGTGTGGGGTATGATTTATTTTACAGGCCATCCCAGGGACTAATGAAGAAAAATACCAAATCTCCTCAACCAGTGAGTGATGATTACATTCGTGAAACCAAGAATGCGGTGATTCTAGATTTAGGGAAGAAAATGAGTTTCAGTGATGTCAGATCAAACCAGCAGGTAAGATGGTTGGACTTGGATGGTTTGATGCAATTTTATTATAAGGAGTGTGTGTGTGTGTGTGTGTGTGTGTGTGTGTGTGTGTGTGTGTGTGTGTATGTGTGTGTGTGTGTGTGTGTGCCATTATTAAGGTTTGAATTCAGGGCCTAGGCTCTGTTTCTTACCCTTTTCACTTAAGGCTAGCACTCTACCAACTTGAACCAGAGCTCCATTTTTGGTGGTTAATAGGAAATAAGAGTCTCATGGACATTCCTGCCTAGGCTGGCTTCAAACCATGATCCTCAAGTCTCAGCCTCCTGAGTAGCTAGGATTACAGATGTGAACCATTAGTACCCAACTTACAGAGGTATCCAACTTGCATGTGCATGCACATGTGCCTATGACTGGAGCTTGAAGTCAGGGCCTCGAGCTTTCTGGGCTGGCACTGTACCACTTCAGCCTGGCTTATTTTCTGGTTATTTTGGAGATGGGGTATAACAAACTTAAGTGGCTTGTCTGGCTTCAAAATATGATACTTATATAAAATATTTCAGTGTCCTGAATAGCTATGATTACAAGTACAAGTCACCAACATCCAGTATAAGGAATATAATTTTGATTAATTCAGGCCTTGGGTACTTACCTCATCAGATGTCAGTGAGATTAATGCTACAACATGAATAGTGGGGCTCAGTCTGAGGCTCATGCAGAAAACCCATTCATGTGGATACAGAGTTGTTGATTACCCCAACAATTAATTCAGTTTGATTGTGTTTACCTAGAACAAAGTATGCAGCTGTCTCTCCTTGTCTGCACGGGATCCCCTCAGTATGCATTCTGAGATCCCTTATTGCATTCCTGCATAGTGGAGAGTCCTGAACCCTATATATTCTATCTTGTTCCTGTAATCCATAACCGTGAAGAAGTTTAATTTTAAGATACTAAGGGTAGCCAGGTACACTAGATAGATCACAGAGGCTGAGATCTGAGGATCCTGGTTCAAAGCCAGCATGAGCAGAAAACTCAGTGAGACTCTTAATTCCAATTATCCACTGAAATGGAGAAGTAGAAATGTGGCTCAAGTAGTACAGCACTAGCCTTGAACAAAAAAGTCAGTGAGGGCATGAGGCCTTGGGTTCTAGCTCTAATAACACACACACACACACACACACACACACACACACACACACACACACACACACACACAGATACTAGGTGTGGTAGCTCACACCTGTAATTTCAGCATGAAGGAGGCAGAGGCAGTTCAAAGCCAGCCTGGTCTCCATAGTGAGACTTTATCTCACAGAGGACGCTCTTAGGAGAGGAACACAAAGGCACAACACTATGTGCCTCTGATCATACAAAATAATATTTATCGAAATGACCTCCAGGAAATGGAAACAAGAGGTTTTTCTTTGTTGCTGTTTTTTTCTTTTCTTTTTTTTCTTTGGGGGGGGGTCACAGAAATGGAGGGGAAAAGTGTGAATAAATGTAGCAGTGGTACTCACTAAACACTACTTTTGGGTGGGGAAAGGAGGGAAAAACTGGGTAAGAGTGTCCAAAAAGAAATGTATCCCTTGGGCTGGGAATGTGGCTTAATGGTAGCGTGCTTGCCTAGGATGCATGAAGCCCTGGGTTTGATTCCTCAGTACCACATAAACAGAAAAAGCCAGAAGTGGTGCTGTGGCTCCAGTGGTGCTAGCCTTGAGCAAAAGAAGCTCTGGGACAGTGCCTAAGCCCTGAGTTCAAACCCCAGAACTGGCCAGAAAAAAATAACAATAAACAAGAAATGTACCTTTACCTGACATAGAACCATAACAATTCAAAATTTTTAATTAATTAACTAAAGTTTAGCCAGGTGCCAATGGCTTATGCTTTTAATCCTAGCTACTCAGGAATCTGCAATCTGAGGGTTGCTGTTCAAAGCCAGACCACGTAGGAAAGTCCATGAGACTTTTGTCAACAAAAATCTAGATGTGGAACTGTAGCTTAAGTGGTAGAATGCTAGCCTTAAGGGAAAAAGTTGAGGGCTAGAACCCAGGCCCTGAGTTCAAGCTCCACTTCTGGCACAATAAATAAATAAATATTTTAATTTTAAAAGTAGATACTGTAAGAAATTACAATAATGAACTCTAGTGCTATGTAGAGAATTTTAATATGAAGTTGCTGCAGATGAAGTGGCCTGGGCACACTGCTTTGGAAAGGTGACATTTGACAGATTTGGCGGGGTGGGGGTGGGGGGGGAGGAATCCAGGATAATCCTAGATTTAGGGTTTAGCTCAGTGCACTAGTGTCCCCAGGATCTGTGCTAGTCTGCAAGCTGTCACCTTGAGATAAGGATAGACATGGAGAGTAACCATTAAGGCATTTTCAAAGCAAGTTGACAGGAAAGTCCTATACCTATGAATTAAATAAGTCAGCATTCCTTTTAACTTTCATTTTGCTAATCATTCCTTTTTATGGTGTTTTCCAAACATACAGATTAGAATTTTGTTGTTGTTGTTGTTGTTGGGTCGTGGGGCTTGAACTCTGGGCCTGGGCGCTGTTCCTCAGATCTTTAGCTCAAGGGGAGTGCTCTACCACCTGAGCTACAGCACTGCTTCTAATTTTCTGGTGGTTTTTTGGAGATAAGAGTCTCACAGACTTTCCTGCCTGGGCTGGCTTTGAATGCAATCCTCAGATCTCAGCCTCCTGAGTAGCTAGGATTACAGGCATGAGCCACTGGTGCCCAGCTTCAGATTACAAAATTTTAAGAACATGGGTTTCACCATAGACACTAAGAGGAATTCTGGTTTCCCCTCAACCAATTAAATAAATGATGCTACGGCTTCCTAGGATGAGGACCTCTGGGGACAGATGTCAAGTGTGCGTTCTTAGGGCCATGCTGTTTCAGGGTCCACCAAGTACTATCATGTAAAGGAGATCACTGGGCATGACTCTAGCATTTGGGGACAGACAAGCTTGGAGAGATGGATTGGGAAGTTCTCAGCACAAGAAAGATGTCTGAAGCTGTGAGATTTGATGGAATTCCCAAGAACAGAGCAGTACAAGGCAGTAGAGGAGACTGATGTTACTAGAAAAAGAGAGGAAAGCTGACAGAGTAGCTCAGGTGGTAGAGCACCTGCCTAGCAAGTTCAAGGTCCTGAGTTCAACCCCCACCCGCACCCCCAGTATAAGAGGGAAAGAAAGAACTGGTACAATGAGATTTTATTTTACTTTTTGTGTCCGTACTGGGGCTTGAACTCGGAGCCTAGGTCTTCTCCCTCAGCTTTTTCTGTCTAGGCTAGGTCTCTACCACTTGAGCCACAGTTCTACTTTAGCTTTCTTGGTGGTTAATTGGAGGTAAGAATCTCACAAACTTTTCTTCCTAGGCTGGCTTCAAACTTGGATTCTCAAATCTCAGCCTCCTGAGTAGCTAGGATTATAGGTGTGAGCCACTGGGGTCTGGCTGGGAGAGACAATGAAAGAGGTTTTCCTCAAGTGTACATATTGAAGTGGCCAGTAGAGACATGAAGTTGGAGATATAGTCATGCATCTGAGTGCAGTGCAAAACAGCTGTACCACAATAACCCTCTAGGCAGGCAGTTCTGCATATGTAAATGAACACTATAGTAATTATAGAAATAATATGCATCTTTATTCCCTTCCCTACAGAATTCTATTAGGACTCCATGCTCAGGGTGAGGAAGCAGAGAGTCACTAAGGCAGTTTGGGATTCGAGTAGAAACGCTCAGACTTCTAATGTTTCAGGGCAAGCAAGTAGAAATGGAATGTGCCTGGTTTACTGAGATGTCATGGTGTAAATCTAACATAAGAATCTTTAAAAGAAATTGCCCCCTCAATTCCATTAATGGCCATGTTTTTCCTCACCATGGAAATAAATTTTAAAACATATTTGTCATGTTGGTAGGAGTACAAAATTTCAAGCTTTGAACAGAGGCTGATGAATGAAATTGAGTTTCGCCTGGAACGTACACCTGTTGATGAGTCAGATGATGAAATCCAGCACGATGAGATCCCCACGGGCAAGTGTATTGCTCCCATCTTTGATAAAAGACTCAAGCACTTCCGGGTTACAGAAAGCTCTCCAGTCACCTTCACTTGCAAAATTGTTGGGATTCCAGTTCCAAAGGTAAGGGATGATAGTCAGGCAAACAACAGCACAGAACTTCAAGGAAGTCTCATCTGGGTTGGAGATGTAACTCAGTCTCAGTGGTAGAGCATTTGCTTTGCCTGTACTAAGGCCCTGGGTACAGTTACCATTCATGGGAAACAAAAACAACAACAACAAAAAACTTCTATCATGCTCTAGTGAAGTATCCACAGAGAGAAGGCAAACCAATACCAGAAAACTAGAGAGAGAGAAAACAACAGCACTGAGATAATTTGAATAAAAAAAGAGAACATCAAGTGTCAAGAATAGAATCATTAAAGTAGTCAAGGTAAAAAAAATAAATAAAAATCAGACTTACGTTAGAAATTTGATGTTTTGAGTTCTAGGGTGTTTAGCCCAGGGCCTTGCTCATGCTAAGCAGTCAACCCTTCCATTTGAATTTTAATAAAAGTTTATAATAGATTTCATAGTCACGATACTTTATTTGGGGCTATTGATTGTCTTAGCCATCAAGCTCAGCAAATGGATACTTTTCATCTCATTTAGTCTCTACTAACAATCCCCAGGGTGCCCGTTATTGCCCAGAGTGAGCTATATTTGTAGCATGACTCTTAGATTGGTAAATGCTGAAAATGTCACATCATTATCGCTGGCTGCTGAAAAATCTTATGAGTCACCAGATTTTCTAGCAGTCAGCTGAGAGATTTGCAGCTGGCGTGCTGTGCAAGAGGACCTCTCCAGCTTCCTTTTGCAAACACATGAACAAGGTGTTATCCTATATGGTTACCCAACAGGGAAAGTAGAGGAGGGAGGCTATAACCAATACTTTATCCTCTGCTTTAAGTGATTTCCTTGATACATGCAAAACTCACCATAAAAATATAGGTAGGTAGATTCTGGCTAGATGGTAGATACGTTTAGCAAATGAAGCCCACCTAGCCCTGTTCTACCATTCTCTCTGTAGCGAAGCAAGCTACCCGAGGAAATAAGAATTAGGCTTCAGCATATAACTAGTATGATGGGAAATGATCCAGCCTCCTGGTTTTCATTAAATTGTCTCTGAAAACATATCCGGTCCTTAGGTAGCATTTAAACTAATAGTGAAACACACATACACAAAATGCTGCCAAGTGCTAGTGGCTCATGCCTGTAATCTTAGCTACTTGGGAGGCTGAGATCTGAGTATCACAGTTTGAAGACAGCCCAGGCAGGAAAGTCCATGAGACTCTTATCTCCAATTAACCAATTATCTCCAATTAACCACTCAATTAACCGGAAGTGGTGCTGTGGCTCAAAGTGGTAGAGGGCTAGCCCTCAGTGCAAAAGCTCAGGGATAGTGCCCACGCCCAGAGTTCAAGCCTCATGACCAACTTAAAAAAAAATGCTATAATTAGGGGTTGGGAAGGTAGCTCAGTGGTAGAGCGCTTGCCTTGCATGCCTGAGGCTCTGGGTTCAATTCCTCAGCACCACATAAGCAAAAAGAATAAAAGCCAGAAGTGGTGCTGTGGCTCAAGTGGTAGAGCGCTAGCCTTGAGCTGAAGAGCTGAGGGACAGCGCCCAGACCCAGAGTTCAGGCCCCACGACCGGACCCAAAAAAATGCTATAATTAAAGGTTTTATCTTAATCCTAAATTATATTGAATTTTTTGTGCACCAGTTCTGGACCTTGAACTCAACGCCTTGGTACTGTCTTTGAGATATATTGTTCAAGACTAGCACTGTACCACTTGATCCAAAGCTCCACTTTCAGCTTTTTTTGGTAGTTAATTGGAGATCCGACTCTCACAGACTTTCTTACCTGGACTGACTTTGAACCAGTCCTCAGATCTCAGCCTCCTGGCTAGCTAGGGTTACAGGTATAAGCCACTGGTGCCTAGCTATATTGAATTTTTATTTTTGTGCTGGAACTTGAACAGGAAGAGTAGGCATTGTCCCTTAGCTTTTGTACTCAAGGCTGGTATGTCACCACTTGAGCTACCACTCCATTTCTGGCTTGCTGGTGGTTAATTGGAGATACAGAGTCTCATGGACTGTACTGCCTAGCCTGGCTTTGAACTGTGATCCTCAGATCTCAGCCTCCTGTGTTGCTAAGATTCTGTGTGAGCCACTGGCACCAGGCTGAATTTTTTACTTAAAAGTGTTACCTAATAATAGATAGAGGAACACATTATACCTTCATTTTGAGTATATATTTTATGACTTTGTTCCAAGTGCTTTGAAAAGGATGAGTGTTTTACAGCAATGCTAATTAGCCCTTACCTCAACCTATCCCCTACTTCTTTACGCTCCAAGGATGTATGGAACAAGACTTCTCTATTATCCATTCCTGGATTCTCTTTCTTTTCAGGTTTACTGGTTCAAAGATGGGAAGCAGATTTCTAAGAGAAATGAACACTGCAAAATGCAGCGAGAAGGAGATGGGACATGTTCTCTGCACATCGAATCCACCACCAGCGATGATGACGGCAACTACACCATCATGGCAGCCAACCCCCAGGTGGAGACACAGGGTCCCCTGCCCTGGAGCAGTCTGAGGAAGAAGCAGTTGATAGGATTATCAGTGAGACTTTGAGGGTTGCTGAGAAAATGAATGAGTATTGTGATTGTGTATAACTCAGACACAGATCACAGTTTAAGACTAGTTTGCCACTAGAGGTCACTGAGCCCGTCAGCCTTTGCAAAGGCTGTGTGTGGTTCTCCTGGACCTGTTGGGCTAATGAGTCTTGTGTTTATCAATTCCTTGACTCTCCCGAAGAGCGATTGTTCTACCAAAGAGAAGAGTGATTTGTTGGTTTTGTTCCTTAAATATTAGCTAAATTACTAATGGTCCTGGAACTCATCATATCCTTTCTTTTCCCTTTTCTTTTTTACTTTTATTTTTCAGAGCTGAGGACTGAACTCAGGGCCTTGCATTTGCCAGGCAAGCACTCTTCTGCTGAGCTAAATCTGCAACTCTTGGTTGTGATTTCTTGATAAATACTGGGAAGCTATCATCTTCATTTTGAATAAGGCCAAGTCCTAAGATTCCCATAAAAGATAAGGCAGAGTACATATCTTCAACTACCATTCAAGTAGAAAGTATAGAACTAGCTGAGCATGGTGGTGTATGCCTATAGTCTCAGCATTCAGGAGGCTGAGGAAG
Source organism: Dipodomys merriami (assembly GCF_024711535.1). Lineage (NCBI taxonomy): Eukaryota > Metazoa > Chordata > Mammalia > Rodentia > Heteromyidae > Dipodomys > Dipodomys merriami. The sequence continues at coordinate 20,466,427 of NW_027202715.1, read as the reverse complement.
GAGGAAATTGAGTTCCACACTGGGCTATATAGCAAGACCCTATCTTAAAGAAGTGAAAGAAGTGTAGAACTGTAATTTCTACTGTCATCCACCCTTCTTGTTGAAGTGTCAGTTTGATGAAAGGGAGGTATGAAAGTATTTGGTCCTGCTGTCTGCAGACAATGTTACATTCTCAAGAATTTATAATAATTGCCAGGTGCTTGGGCCTATAATCCTAGCTACTCAGGAGACTGAGAATTGAGGATCACAGTTTGAAGCCAGCCTATGCTGATTATGAAAGTCTGAAAGTTGGGCTGTGAAGGTGGCTCAGTGGTAGAGCGCTTGCCTTGCACGCATGAGGCCCTGGGTTCGATTCCTCAGCACCACATAAGCAAAAAGAAAAAAAAAAGCTGAAGTGGCGCTGTGGCTCAAGTGGTAAAGCGCTAGCCTTAAGCTGAAGAGCTGAGGGACAGCGCCCAGGCCCAGAGTTCAGGCTCCACGACCCCCCTCCCCCAAAAAAGAAAGTCTGAAACTCTTATTGCCACTAACCTACCAAAAAAAAAAAAAAGCCAGAAGTAGAGTTGTGGCTCCAGTGGTAGAACATTAGTCTTGAACAACAAAGTTTGGGGACAGTGCCCAGGCCCTGAATTCAAGCCCTAGCACTGGCACCAAAAAATTTTTTTATAATAATTATTTTTACATATGCTCTCTGTTATTTTCTTGGTTTAAAAAATGAAAGTCATCACAATTCTTTCTTTTAAAAAATCTTGTTCCTTGGAATAGTAGCAAGGATTTAAGAAGTTACATGATTTCCATTCCCCAAAGAAAAACTTGTAACAGAAAAAAAAATGTTATCATACTATAACATGGAAAAAATATCAATTTTAAAAAATGTGGATTTCTTCTCATAATCTTGTGTGTTTTCTGTTTCTCAGGGAAGAATCAGCTGCTCTGGCCACCTGATGGTGCAGAGTTTGCCCATTCGCAGCCGACTAACACCTGCTGGTCAGCCTCACAGGTAAAAAACAGAGGGCTTGCCCTTCCATGTGCCATTCTACTAAAATGAATGAAGTTCTTGGGTCTGCAAATTATTCCTTCACAGTATAGCAGCCCCCACATTGGTGCCGGCATCCAGCAAGAGCTTGTCAGAAAGGCAAATTCCCAACCTATGCTTAAGCTCCTCAACCACAATGTATGTTTTCACAAAATCCCCCCAGGAGCTTCACCAGTACATTCAAGTAGGAGAGGTACTGGTCTTTGGCACAATCTCAGTGGTTCCCAGTTGTAAGCATCGGTAGCACTAGAACCTATAATATAGAAATCAGTTACCTTTGAATTAAATTACCAATTTTTCTATAACAAAACAGAAACCTGTCATGATTACACGTCTTTGGACTGAATATTTTCGTTGTCACCACTTTAGCAACTGCTTTGCTTCCTCTCTGATTTCTCTACCCACTGAGAAGAAAAGAGCCTGACTTTCCCCTTAAGTCTGATGGTGCCACAGAGTCTTAGCAAAGTATTCCATAGTTGCTGACAAGGAGGAATTAAATGTGACCTACCAAAGGAACAAAAAGAGTGATCCATGTTTCAGATACTGTGTTTAACTACGATTGCAACAATACCTCCTCCCCTTTCTCCTCCTCCTCTTTCTCTGTCTCCTCATCCCCTTCCTCTTTGTTTGTTTGTTTTTTTAAGCAGCTGTTGCTGTTAGTTTTATCCAGTTTAAGCTCATGGTGATCTCTAACAGTCTGCCATAATTTATTACCTAAAGACACAGAGATTGCAGCTGCCTTGTTCTGAAGAATAAACAGGGCTTCTCTTTGGGCTGTCAATGGAGGCTCAGTTGAATGCTGATTTATTTGTTTGTTTACATAACTTTTGAACAACTGGTCAAGCCCACAGAGCAAGGATGTCTGAGCCACTTAAACCAAATGACTTCAGAGAGCAAGAAGCTAAGGCCTATTTGATTACAGATCTCACAAGCTAATCCTACAGTATATGAGATACTTACCATTTGTTATTTTACATGAGCCCCATGCCAGTTATTATTATTAAAGTTTTTGTTCTCGCAAGGACTTTCTCCCTCCAAAAATAACTGAAAGTTGTTCTCCCTACAGCCATGCTAATTACCTATAATTCTAAGTTTGAAAATTGGTTTTTCTATTTGATGCTTAAACATATTTACAACAGGGGAAGATCTCGCGTACAAGAAAGAGACAAAGAACCCCTACAAGAACGTTTCTTCCGACCACATTTCCTGCAGGCTCCGGGGGACATGGTAGCTCATGAAGGGTGCCTGTGTCGGCTGGACTGTAAGGTAGACTCACAGCACTGGGCCTTACAGCCAGATTTGTTAAGAGATTGAGTTTGTTTGATTGTTGGCATTTATTTTTGTTTGAATCTATCTTATGGGTGGTGGTGGTGGTTGTTGTTGTTATTGTGTTTTTCCCCTTAGAGGACAAGGTCCTAGAGGAGGAAGAGAAATCCTTTTTCCTCCCAATAGACTCTGGAATATTTAATACTGGATGAAAGTATTTCATAAATTTTTTAAACCATTTTATCTTACAAAAATTTACATTGGGCTGGGCGATGGCAGCTCACACCTATAATCCTAGCTACTCAGAAGGCTGAGATCTGAGGAACATGGTTCAAAGCCAGCCCAAAGCCAGGCAGGAAAGTCCATGAGACTCTTACCTCCAGTTAACCACCAGAAGTGGCAATGTGGCTCAAGTGGTAGAGAGTTCATCTTGAGCTGAAGAGCTCAGAGACAGTGCCTAGGCCCAGAGTTCAAGCCCCAGGACCAAAAATAAATAAATAAATAAATAATACATTAGTATTGCATCAAGTTAGCCCTGCATTTTTAGAAGACAAACTAAAGAAGTGATATGACTCAGATATTTGCCATAGGGTACCTGGAAAACCTTTAAAACTACAAGGTCACAAGTGTGACCTTTAAGTGATTATTGTGAGCTGTAGTCTTTTGGGGGACAAAAAGGCCTGAAAAGATGGCTCTGAGGTAGCTGTTGTGACCAAAATATGTTCCTTGTATAACCCACATCCATGCCTTTAGCAATTCTGCATTTTAATTTCCCAGCAATAGTTAGGCCTCAATTTGAGTGGTATATTTATGTACTATAGTGTCTTCTCCATATGATCAGAAACTGAATTGAGCTGTCCCTCCCAAAGATGCTGAACAGTATAGAAAACTTAGATGTGAATGAGTAAGGCTTGAGGGTAAGCATTAATAGAGTCCACTTCTGTAGGTAGCTCTTGTTCTCTTATTGGCTGCCTAAACAGTCAGGTGGACTGCATCTCCTCCTCTATAGGCTTACGCCCACCAATGCCTAGGTTCCATTCCCAGAGATTCTGACTTCATTTTATAATCCCTAGGGGATTATAACTCTTGCTTGCCATATATCATCTCTTATATTGATGCTACAGGCCTATTTTAGCTATTTAGTTGCCTTCTTTTTAACTTTAGAATACAACCACATGGTTTCATCATGATCTGAAAAGGGGTCAAAACACCGAAGAGTTTAAATTCAAGCAGCCAATTCATTCAACCCCTCTCCCTTCCCACAGAGGGAAGGGTTCCCACAGACAGCTTCTCACTACGCTAGGTCTTCTCACACTATATATTTGGTGCCAAATAGGGATGAAGAATTCAGCCACCAAATAAATCTGCTTGTCATCACGCTGTTGTTTGCTTCAGCTGTCCTGTTGTTTATTAGGTGAGTGGCCTACCGCCCCCGGAGCTCACGTGGCTGCTCAATGGTCAACCTGTGCTACCAGATGCCTCCCATAAGATGCTGGTCAGGGAGACAGGAGTCCATTCTCTGCTCATTGACCCACTCACCCAACGTGATGCAGGGACCTATACCTGCCTGGCTACCAACAAAACTGGGCAGAATTCCTTTAGTCTGGAGCTCTCTGTCGTAGGTAAGTTTTACTGCTGGAACCCCTCACCCCCACTCCAAGTATAATTACTTTAAAAGTTTTTGCACAAATACAGTACACACGATCTGTGACACAATGCCTCAGTCCTTTGTCAGAATAGGCAAGATTCCTATAAGGACATGTTGATTGAGGGCTTTTTTTCTTTTTTCTTTTTTTTCTTTTTCTTTTTGTCTGTTGGGGGGCTTGAACTCTGGGCCTGGGCAAGTCCCTGAGCCCTGCAGCTCAAGGCTAGCGCTCTACCACTTGAGCCACTTCCGGTTTTCTGGGGGCTAATTGGAGATAAGAACCCGTTGCAACAATGAGAAGTACAAGTTGTCATGTTGAAAATGAACTTTACAACTTTGGTGGGGGGTGGGGAGGATTGGGTGGGGGGGGCGAGGGAAGGCTGGGAAGGGATGGGAAGGGTAAACAAAGGAGGAGGCTACAATGCTTGATAAGAAATGTACTCACTATCTTGCCCTTGTAATTGTAACCCCTCTGTACAGTATTTTCACAATAAAAAAAAAAAAAAAAAGAATCTCACAGATGTTCTTGCCCAGTCTGGCTTTGGACTGCATTCCTCAGATCTCAGCCTCCTGAGTAGCTAGGATTACAGGCGTGAGCCACTGGCACCCTGCTAGGCTTTTACCTTTTTTCAGGCAATGCTGCAAAAACATTGAGTTTGACTGTGGAGCCACTATGGAGCCGCTATGGAGGAGCATTTGTCCAAAAGAAAAGCTTCCTGAGGAAGTTTGATTTTGTGGGAATTTTTTAAGTAGTATGTTCTGTCGATTTGAAGTTTATTTTCAAAATAAAAAAAAATTGTTTAGGGATATTAATGTTATCTTCTGTGAAATAAACCCTCCCAGAAACAAAAAGGAAAGATTAATTTTAGTACAGTGAGTATATTGTCTCTCATAAGTCAGACCAGCAATTTAAAAAAAAAACCTCCTTTAATTTTGCCATTCCTAGCAGTTGCATCCCATGTGTGTACCCCACAGCCCCTACAGCTGTCTCATTTGGAATGTGCATAAGTAGCTGACCCATTTCTTTTTTTAACCTTTTATGGAACTTTCTCAAGGCACTGATCCTCATTAAGAGGCAGAAAGCAGTGAAGTAGATGCCAGCCTACTCCATTAATTCCAGAACACAGCTAGGTTGAGGCATGAAACCAAGGCACCTGCTTTTCTTTTTCGTTCTTCTTCTTCCTTCCTTCCTTTCTTTCTTCCTTTTCTTTCTTTCTTTCTTTCTTTCATTCTTTCTTTCTTTCCTTCTTTCTTTCCTTCTTTCTTTCTCTTTCTCTCTCTCCCTTCCTCCCTCCCTCCCTTCCTCCCTTTCTCTCTCTCTCTCTGTGTACTGGGCTTTATACTCAGGGCTTCATGCTCTCACATTTGGCTTTTTCTGCTCGAGACTGGCATTCTATCAGTGTGTGGCAATCTTTTTTTTTTTGGGGGGGGGTCCAGTCGTGGGGCCTGAACTCTGGGCCTGGTGCTGTCCCTCAGCTCTTCAGCTCAAGGCTAGCGCTCTACCACTTGAGCCACAGCACCACTTCCGGCTTTTTTCTTTTTGCTTATGTGGTGCTGAGGAATCGAACCCAGGGCCTCAGGCATGCAAGGCAAGTGCTCTACCGCTGAGCCACCTTCCCAGCCCAGTGTGTGGCATTCTTGAGCCATACTTCCAGTTTCAGCTTTCGCTAGAGACAAGAGTCTCACAGACTTTTCTACCTGGGCTGGCTTCGAACCAAGACCGTCAGCTATCAGCCTCCAAAGTAGCTAGAGTTTCAAGCATGAGCCACCTAGTAAGCCAGTTGCTTTTCAAATAAAGTCTTTTCTCTCATTCAGCCAAAGAAGTGAAGAAAGCCCCTGTGATCCTGGAGAAACTGCAGAATAGTGGCGTTCCTGAGGGCCACCCGGTGCGGCTGGAGTGCCGGGTGATCGGCATGCCCCCACCAGTATTCTACTGGAAGAAAGACAACGAGACCATCCCTTTCACCAGAGAGAGGGTCAGGTACAGCAGCTGCCACCCCCCACAAGGACAGCCGTGGTTGGTGAAGTTTGTTCAGGAGCCCAAATAAGTCCTGCCCTTTTGATGCTGACCCTTTCATTTAGCATAACGCCTCTTAAGTTTCATTCATGTTATTGTGCCTATCAAGAATGTATTCCTCAAGGTGTGGTGTGGAGCATGCCTGTATTCTCAACACTCAGGAATCAGAGACAGGAGGAATCAGGAGTGTAAGGCTTCTAGTCCCAGTTTTAGCTGGATTAATTGACAATAAGAGACTCCAATAAGAGACTTGTTTGCCTGAGCTGTCTTCAGATCTCAGCCTCCCGAGTAGCTAAGATTATTTACAGCAACAAGAAGAAGGAAAAAAAAAATCATTAGTGATAGGTGGAACAAGAGTGAAGCTATCAGCCAGGCGCTGATGGCTCACACCTATAATCCTAGCTACTCAGGAGGCTGAGATCTGAGGATCGAAGTTCAAAGCCATCCCGGGCAGGAAAGTCCATGAGACTCTTATTTCCAATAAACCACCAGAAAACCAGAAGTGATACTGTCGCTCAAGTGGTAGAGCGCTCACCTTGAGCTGAAGAGCTGAGGGACAGCGCCCAGGCCCAGAGTTCAAGCTCCACAACCAACAAAAAAAAAGAGTGAAGCTATCTTATTGATATGGTGTGTCTGTGTCTATGTCTGTGTCTGTGTCTGTGTCTGTGTGCTTGTATATGCATGAACTCAGGGTCTTGCATGCTCAATCAGCTTTTTCACTCGCAGCTGGCACTCTACCACTTGAACCACTCCTCCAGTTTCAGCTAGGATTATAGACATGTACAACTGGCACCAGCTTTAAGCTTTCTTTAAAAACAACCATTAGTAGCCGGGTACTGGATGGCTCACACCTGTAATCATAGTACTCAGGAAGCTGAGATCTGAGGATCACAGTTTGAAGCCAGCCCAGGCAGAAAAGCCCATGAGGCCCTTATCTCCAATAAACTGCTGAGGAAAAAGCTGGAAGTGGTGCAAGTGGCAGAACGCACAAAGAGGCTCAGGGACAGCACTCAAGCCCAGAGTTCAAGCCTCAGGACCAGACAAAAAGAAGAAGAGAGAAAGAGAGAGGGGAGGGGTGGGGGGAGAGGGAGAGGGAGAGAGAAAGAAAGAAAGAAGGAAAGAAAGAGAAAAAGAAAGAAGGAAGAAAGGAAGAAAGAGAAAGGAAGAAAGAGAAAGAAAGAAGGAAAGAAAGAAAGAAGGAAAGAAAGAAAGAAAGAAAGAAAGAAAGAAAGAAAGAAAGAAAGAAAGAAAGAAAGAAAACAAGCAAGCTAGCTTAAGGATCTTGTGTTACTAAAGTGGTGACTCTTGTTTGATTTTCCCTAACTAACCTTATTTCTTTGTCATTTTTTCACAAGTGGGAAAGCAAACAAAGATAGCTCTGCACCAATATTGTTGCTGAAAATTATTTCTTCCCAGTGAACTGAATTTGTCCTAGAGGATGTTACAATCATGTTCTGTAGAATTTTGGCATCTACTATATATATATATATATATATATATATATATATATATATCGACATATTATATACATACATATTCACATATATGTATATATAATACACATTTTATATATATCTTATTTTTAATACAGATAATAATATATATGTCAGGAGTTTTTGAAAAAACAGAAGTAGAGAATTTTCTTGAATAATTTCCTTCAGTATAAATGAATGTAACACATGAAACTAGATAGAAGGTATCATAAAAATTTAAATATAGTGTCATCGAGGAAAAAAAGAAGTCCAACATGTGAAAAGCATGGTCTTCCTCAGGGCTCACTGCTGGGGCTTGGTGCTGCTGGCTTGGCGTGAGAGTCTAAGAGCTGAGCCAGGGGCTGACTGGCAGCCCGTGAAGGGATGCCCACCTTCTCACCCCTGTCACAGTGACCCTTTAAGAATGCAACCTGATGCAGCTCAGAAGGTGGCTCAGTGGTAGAGAGCTTACCTTACATGCATGAGGCCCTGGGTTCAATTCCTCAGCATCACATAAACAGAAAAAGCCCCAAGTGGTGCTGTGGCTCAAGTGGTAGAGCGCTAGCCTTGAGCTGAAGAGCTGAGGGACAGTGCCCAGGCCCAGAGTTCAGGCTCCAGGACTCCCCCCCACCAAAAAAAAAAAAAAGAATGCAAACTGAAATCCAGGGTCCTGGTGGCTCAGGCCTATAATCTTGTCTACTTAGGAAGCTGGGATCTGAGGATAGAAGTTCAAAATCAGCTCCGGCAGGAAAGTCCTTATCTCTTATCTCCAATTAACCACCAGAAAGCCAGAAGTAGAGCTGTAACTCAAAGTGGTAGAATACTAGCCTTGAGCCAAAGAAGCTCAGAGACAGCACCCAGGCCCCAAGTTCATGCCCCAGGACCAGCACCAAAATAATAATAATTATTATTATTATGCAAACTCTTTTTTTTTTTTTGTCAATTGTGGGGCCTGAACTCTGGGCCTGGGCACTGTCCCTCAGCTCTTCAGCTCAAGGCTAGTGCTCTACCAATTGAGCCACAGTGCCACTTTGGGCTTTTTCTGCTTATGTGGTGCTGAGGAATCAAACCCAGGGCCTCATGCATGCAAAGCAAGCCCTCTACCCCTGAGCCACCTTCCCAGCCAATAATGCAAACTCTTACTATTACCTCCTGCTTACAATATGTATCAGTAGATTCCCATCACCTGAAAGGAAGAGTACCTGCCCTCTCTCACGTCCATAGGGGCTTCCTTCTGCCTTCTTTCCAGTCCTTCATAAGCTTCACCCCCAGCCACAATGAATTGCCCTCTCTCTCCTCCTCCCCCTCTTCTCTCCCCTCTTTCTGCCTCCAGTTCCCGACTCTTACCCCCAGGCCCATTCCCCCCTCCACTTCTACCACCTTGAATAGTTTCATCCTCAGCCTCAACCTTTTGTGTTTGTTTTATAGATTTGGGGTTTGGGATTTTATGGTTGTTGTTGGTTTTGTTGTTGTTTGTTTGTTTGTTTTAGATAGAGTCTCACTATGGTTTCCAGGCTTGCCTCAAGTTTATAATCCTTGTGCCCTCATCCACCTCCCTACTGCTGAGATTACAGGCATGTACCACCACATTGGCTTCTTCCTTCCTTTCTTCCTTTCTTTTATCCTCCCTCCCTTCTTCCCTTCTGTGTTTCTTCCCGGTTGTCTCTCCCCATCCCAGCTCTCTGTGTTTCCCTCTCCCACTTTTCTTTGTGTTGGGGATCTAACCCAGGTCTTTGCACATGTGTGGCAAGTACTCATCTCGGATCTACATCCCTGCCCTGGTGACATCTTTTTACTTTCACATTTACCTTGTGTTTGCCTTCCACTGAGTTCGCCTTTCTTACCTTTAGTTAGAAAAAGCTTAAGCCCCAGAGATGCTTCTGTTCCTAGGTAAGAGATAGCCTATTCTTTCTTTCTCCAGTATGCACCAGGACACAACAGGGTATGTCTGCCTCCTCATTCAGCCAGCCAAGAAATCAGACGCTGGATGGTATACATTGTCAGCCAAGAATGACGCTGGCATCGTGTCCTGCACTGCCAGGCTGGATATATATGGTAAGTGTAATTTCCTTAGTGGAACATCTGTGTGTGATAAACAGCTTTAAAATTATTTCTAGTGGGTAAATGTAGCATGTTTGTAATAAATAAATGAGATGGATTACACTATATTTTAGTACTAAAGAGTCAGATCTGGAGGAGGGGGAAGGCTCAGATTGGGAGATTGTGGTTCAAAGCCAACTGGGACAAAAAAGTTCACCAGAACCCTTTTCAACCAAGAGTGGATCCCAATGGGGCACACTTGTTATGATGAGAAATCTCACGCAGGTGGATCATCTGAGTAGAAGCTGAACACCATCTCAAAAATAACCAGCAGCTGAGCCCTAGTGGCTCACACCTGTAATCCTAGCTACTAAGGACTATGAGATCTGAGGATCGTAGTTCAAACCCAGCCCGGGGAAGGAAAGTCCATGAGACTCTTATCTCCAATTAGCCACCAGAAAACCAGAAGTGGAGGTGTAGCTCAACGTTGTAGAGTACTAGCTTTGAGTGAAAAAGCTCTGGGGTAGCCTTCAGGCCCTGAGTTCAAGCCCCACGACTAATAAAAACAAACCCAGCAACCTGAACTAACCCGTCAGAGAGAACATTTGTGGAAAATGTTTGCAAGGCTCCATCTTATCCAATGGCTAGGTACAGTAGTGTTCATCTACTATCCCAGCTGTGCGGGAAGCAGGATGGCTGGCTACTGGTTGTCCACTGGAACTCTCCCCTGCTGGAATTTCTCAAATATTTTTTCCAGAACCCATTCATATGTTTATTCATTCAATTAACATGCATTGCTCCAATCCCCCAGTCAGACTTCCTTATTAATAGAGCTGCAATATGATGATAATAATAGTATCAGGTAACATTTGAATGTTGCATGTGATTACTTCTTGGATCCTCTCTGGTCCATAAGATCACAGTAATTATCATTAGCTTCATTTAAATAATGAAGTGGGGCTGAGAATTTGGCTTCGTGGAAGAGTGCTTGCCTAGCATGCATGAAGCCCTGGGTTCAATTCCTCAGTACCACATAAACAGAAGAGGCCAGTAGTGGTACTATGGCTCAAGTGGTAGAGTGCTAGCCACTCAGGGACAGTGTCCAGGTCCCAGGACTGGCAAAAATAAATAAATAAATAAATAAATAAATAAATAAATAAATAAATAAATAAGAAATCAAGACTCCTTCAGAGAGGTTAGTGACTACAGCTAGGAAACAGGTCTTTGTAACACTCCTTTGAGCCATATTTCTAAACTTCAAAAGGTTTCTGTGCCTCAGCCTATTGAGTAGATTACAGGTATGTGCCACAGTGCCCAACTAAGAGATTCCTTAGTGTTACAGGTTCTCAAATTTGATTTTCTCAATGCATTCGGAGGAACTGAGACTCTGAAATCCTGATTAAAGACAATGAAATTAAGAAAGGGTCAGTCTAGAAATCAGAATGCTAAATTAGGGGCACAGCTCTCTAGTACCCAGAACCCACATAACACAGCCCCTACCCCTTCTCCACATCAGGATCTCCAGAAACTGAATCTGGAGATGGCTTGGGAATTTCTGAATGAACAGATGGGAGTGCAGTGTTGGGTGGGTGTCTCAATCAGGTCATGTTGGAGCCTCAGGATGGCGTCTGCTACATGGTTCTTCCTGTGAACTGGGCTTGGTGAAGATGGAAACTGTGAGGTTCCCCTTTAGCCCTTAACCACAGCTGATTGCTGAGGGTCTAGCTGCCTACTCAGACCATTTTCTTGTTCTGACTCATTTCAACCTGATTTTTGTGGGAGGAAGGTAGATAAATAGCTGCTTAGGAAAGTTAGAAGGAGTGGCAGCCACTCCCCAGAGGGTTGAACCCATCTTGTTGTTCCCATGCAGCCTTCTATCCCCACCTTCGGTCCTGGGGCTTGAACTCTGGCCCTGGGCGCTGTCCCTGAGCTCTTCAGCTGAAGACCTGTGCTCTACCACTTGAGCCACAGTGCCACTTCTGGTTTTGTAGTGGTTAAGTGGAGATAAGAGTCTATGGACTTCCTTGTCTGGGCTGGCTTTGAACCATGATCCTCAGATCTCAGCCTCCTGAGCAGCTAGGATTTCGGGCATGTGTCACAGGCACCCAGCTTGTCCTCATCTTCTAAGAGGTAACAGCTCTCTGTAATAGACACAAATCCCATGCCATGCAAGAGAAGAGAAATCACCCCAGTCACCCACTTGTCCTTCTTATAGGAATTGTATTCTCATGAGTTAGGATCACAGAGTATATATAGAACTGGGGCTCTGTGTGTGTGTGTGTGTGTGTGTGTGTGTGTGTGTGTGTGTGTGTGTTGTTGTTGTTGTTGTTGTTGTTGTTGTTGTTGTTTTGGTCAGTCATGAGGCTTAAACTCTGGGCCTGGATGGTGTCTCTGAGCTCTCCAGCTCAAGGCTAGTGCTCTTCCCCCTTGAGCCACAGCACCATTCCCAGTTTTCTGGTGGTTATTTGGCTATAAGAGTCTCACAGATGTTCCTGCCCGAGCTGGCTTTGAAGCGTGATCCTCAGATCTCAGCCTCCTGATTAGCTAGGATTACAGGTGTGAGCCACGTCACCCAGCTTGGGGTGTGTGTGTGTGTGTGTGTGTGTGTGTGTGTGTGTGTGTGTGTTCTGAGACTGAGACTCACTCAGTATCTGGTTGTCTCTCTACCATGTGAGCCCTACCTCCAACCCCTGGAACTGGGGCTTAGGAGATCACCAGTCCAGGGGCTGGGAAGGTGGCTCAGTGATAGAGTGCTTGCCTTGCATGCATGAGGCCCTGGGTTCAATTCCTCAGCACCACATAAGCAAAAAGAAAAAAGCTGGAAGTGGTGCTGTGGCTCAAGTGGTAGAGCGCTAGCCTTGAGCTGAAGAGCTGAGGTACAGTGCCCAGGCCCAGAGTTCAGGCCCCACGACCGGATAAAAAGAGAGAGAGAGAGAGAGAGAGAGAGAGAGAGAGAGAGATGGCCAGTCCAGTTTCCCTATTCTTGGGCAGGGAAGATGTTATCCCTCTCTTTCACACATAAGGTATTTCCAATGCTTTACCAAGCTGGGAACCAGCTTGTAATCCTACTTGCTCAGGAGGCTAAGATTTGAGGATCCCAGTTTGAAGCCAGCTCAAGCAGAAATAGCCATGAGACTCTTATCTCCAATGAACCAGCAGAAAGCCAAAGGGAGCTGTGACTCAAGTGGTAGAGGGAGGGCCTTGAGTGAAAAAGTTAAGAGACAGCACCTAGACCCAGAATTCAAATTCTAGTACTGATGCCAGACACACATGCAAACGCGCACACACACACACACACACACACACACACACACACACACACACACACACACACACACACACAATGTCTTATCAATAATCCATTGGGAGTGTTGGAGTAAGGACTGGATGGTTACATCTTTGTAATGCACCTGCCAAACTGTATTCCTTTAATCATAACTGATTTTTTGATCCATTTTCCAGCTCAATGGCACCAGCAGATCCCACCACCTATGTCTGTCCGACCCAGTGGCAGTCGCTACGGATCTCTCACCAGTAAAGGACTTGACATATTTTCTGCCTTTTCCTCCATGGAAAGCACGGTGGTATATTCTTGCTCTTCTCGGAGTGTGGTGGAGAGCGATGAACTTTAAGGATGTCTGGGTGGCTGCTGTGTGGAGGGGGCAGACGAGGAGGGGGAAGGAGCACAGGCCACACAGAGGGTTCCAAGCAATTGGCTTTGAGTGAGTTCCCACACTGCTGGATCTGTGGCAAGAAATGCTTTGAACAAGGTTGGCTGGGGGCTCACACTGTAGGCTGAGGGAGAGCTATAGGGCCGGGCCGCCTACAGATTCCAGCAACAACAACGAACACAACAAAATGTGAGCAGACAATACACATGAACCAAAGATGTCATACCACCGCTGTCCACTGCTTTGGGGAAAAGCTAGCCTGCTTCTTGAACCCTGTTCTCTTAGTATGCTGAGCCCCGGTGAGAGGCAACTGGAGGCCCTGTGCCTGGGCTGAGAAAAGCCAGACAGTAGAGACCTTAGGATAGAATGGTGTTATCCAGCAATGCCAAGGGAACAGGTGGGAAGGTCGCCATCACCTTTCTCTGGTCAGAATGGTAGCAGTAGTTTTAGTGAATTCATTCAGTCTGCTTCCAGTCAGCATTAGATCAGGCTGTGCAACCCCCAGATGTGCTGAAACGCTTTTGTTTTGTACATCCTGGGTATATGCAGCCACATAATAAAGTGCCAAAATGTGCTTGAGATTTATAAAAAGCAAATCCCAGAAACACTTACTATTGTACAATGCGCTTATTCTGTGGCCAAAATAGAGCCCTAGCAGCTCAGCCATACCATTTTCTTTTGGATGGGGAACTATTTTTTTCTTCTTTCTGACTACATATGCATAGACTCTAGAACTGAAGGGCTGTTAATAAAGCTATCCGAAAAAAAGAGGGGAAAAAAAGGAAAGAAAAATATTCTGCAGGGCTGCAGGGTCATTTTTTAAAGAGCCAGCTTCAGCCAGTGACTTATGCCTGTAATCCTTGCTTCTCAGGAGCCTGAGATCTGAAGATCCCAGTTCAAACAGAAAAGACTGAGACTCGTATTGCCTCCCAAAAAAGGTGGGGGGCTAGAAGAGGAGCTGTGGCTTAAGTGGTAGAGTGCCAACCTTTAGCAAAAAAGCTAATGGATAGCTCCTAGGCCCTAAGTTCAACCCCAGTACCAACACACACACACACACACACACACACACACACACACACACACACACACACACACACACACACACACACACACACACACACACACACACACACAGAACCAACTTCAATTGTCGTGTCACCTGACATGTTCCTGTCCCTCATTGAAAGTCTGGAAGCATAGGTGGTAGTGAAGAAGGAAAAGATGCAAATGGGAAGAGGAAGTGACGGGGGAGTTGGTATCTCACCATAGCAGAGCAGGCGCCGATCAAACAGCCTTCCAGTGTACAAAATATTATGCTATGTAGGGAAATGGAAGGGAAAGGATATGTGCATCTTTGTAGTAAGTCATCCATTCAAAACCTATCTGTAAACTTACTGACTCGTGAACCTAGAAGAGTACCTAGCATCAAATAGACACTCAATAACTATTTGCTGGTGAATGAAGCTTATGAGAGATGGTGGAATCTACAATTCACAGGCCAGTCTAACAGCTGCCAGTGGGAGTGGCCTCCACAGCACAGTGCCCGCCAGGCTCACTGGAGAGAGAAACTGGGGTGGCTGCTGTCAGTCCCATTTGCCCTGATCTCTGGTATTCTCTGTACCCCCTTTGCTGGCATCTTGCTCAAGTGATTTAGATAGAGGTAGGAATTTCTTAGAAAGGCTTGAAACTTTCTTTGCGTCAAGGCAAAGATGCCCAGTACAAAAATAAATTCATTCACTTAAAAAATCAGTTGTGAATCTATTCTGTATAAGATACTATGCTAGATACCATGGACGATGCAAAAAGAAGGCACAGTCCCTGCCCTCAGGGAGCTTACAATCTAATAAGAGATAATATTTAAGGCATATGGAATGCTTCTTTCTTGAGGCAAAGATGTATTCGTTAGCAAATGGAAGTTTCCAGTGCTCTTTATCCTACTTTCTCATAGCTTAAAAAAGTATCTTGAGCTGGGCACCAGTGGCTCACATCTGTAATCCTAGGTATTCAGGAGACTGAGAGCTGAGGATCAAGGTTCAGAGCCAGCCCCATTGGGAAATTTCATGAGACTCTTATCTCTATTGAACTACCAAAAAGCCAGAAGTGGAGCTGTGAATCAAGTGGTAGAGCACTAGCATTGAACACAAAAGCTCAGGGACAGTGCCCAGACCCTAAGTTCAACCCCCAGGAGGGGCACAAAAAGAAAAAGAAAGAAAAGAAAGGGCATCTCAATCTGCTTTGTATTGATTTCTTTTTTTTCCCCACTGACATTTTATTCTCTACTTGATTTCCTAATAAAACAAAACACCAGGACTGGAGGTATGGCTCAAATGGTAAACACTTGTTGAACAAGTGCAAGGTATTAAGTTCAAACTCCATACTAAGTACATATACATACATACATACATAAGTTCGGTATCTACAGGATAACAGAACGAACTTCAAAATGCCGTATGACAAATTTCAGTCCATTATTCAGCAGAACTATTAAGTTTTATTTCCATGTGCGTGCGTGTGTGCGTGTGTGTGTGTGTGTGTGTGTGTGTGTGTGTGTGTGTGTGTGTGTATGCAATAACAGTAGCAAACCAGTAGAATGCATCTACACCTGTAAAATATGTCAGCAACAAGCACTGGTATGAAATCTCTTATAACCAAGAATCACACTCTACCTCCAAGATCACTTCTGGATTGTACACCTATCATCACACCATATCTACTTCCCTAAACCCCAGACAATTCTCCCAGGGAGGCACATTCTGCATCTCAATTTGTGAGCTTTCTGAATCCTTTCTGCCATACTGTGTTCAACAAGAACACAGAGATTATATTTAAGCACTAGGTGGCGCTGTATCACCAATATATAATGAGCCTAAAAATTCTTGAAATGGGAGCATAGGTTGTGTTTAAATCGAGATTTCTCAGCCTCAACATTCCTACTATTTGGAAGTGGATTATTCCTTGTTGTGGGGGACTGCCCTGTGCATTGTGGATAGTTTGTTGCATGAGATACCAGTAGCAGACTCTCCCAAGTTGTGACCAGCTCTCCAAACACTGCCTTATATTCCCTGGAGGAAAAATCTCCCTCTGTAGAGAACTGCTATGCTGAACAAAACAATGTCTTCCTTTAAGAATTCTATTAGCAGAGCTGGGAAGATGGCTCAGTGGTAGAGCGCGTGCCTTGCATGCCTGAGGCCCTGGGTTCAATTCCTCAGTACCACATACGCAAAAAGAAAAAAGCCAGAAGTGGCGCTGTGGCTCAAGTGGTAGAGTGCTAGCCTTGAGCTGAAGAGCTGAGGGACAGTGCCCAGGCCCAGAGTTCAGGCCCCACAACCGGACCCAAAAAAAAAAAATTCTATTAGATTCAATTGTGAAGGAAATTTGGATAAGAAAATTTAGTTCCACTGATGTGTTTCCAACATATATCATATCTTAGTAAGCCAGCCATTCCTCAACCTAGATGAATAATTTCTAGACACCATCACATCCGTATAATCCAGGTAAATGCTCAGGCATTTTCGTATCCTCTTCCTAATCAATCCATTAGTCCTATAAATTCTTATATTCCTCTTATAGTTAGGCCTTCCTTTCTACTCCCTGAGGCTTCCATTTTCTCCATTTCCCTCAATACTTCTGACTTTAACTATAAAAAAACTTCTACCTGGTCTTGCTGCCTCTGGTTATTGCTGCTTCTCTCTAGATCCAGCACAGATGGCACCAGCAGGTCATTCCACCCCAAAGTACAACTCTGCTGATGTTACTCCCTCGTCCTCTAACTGGCAGTACCAGCTGGTAGGTACCAGCTATTTTGCTTTGCCCTGTAGTATTCAAGCTGGCATGATTCCCAATATGACAGAGAACCTTTCAGCCCCTCAGAAAGTATACCTGATGCAGCATAACCTCTTTCCAACCACATGCTTCTCCTCTGATTCTGTCAATCTCTATCTATGGAAAGCTTAATCTTACCTGTTCCTTAAAGCCCATCCCAATGGCCACTGTCTCCATGGGATATTTTCTCATCACCTTGGGTCTGCAGGAAGAGATCATTTGGTGGTTATATAGAGCACAGTCTCTGTACATATGCCTGCCTCCTCCCCTTGAACTTGCCCCTTTTAGCTACTTGTAGACTTGAGTTTGTCATTGTGCCTTTGTCCTTATTAAATTATACAGGGTAAACATCTACTAACCATCACTGAGTCTAAATAGTGCACATTAAAAATCATCTGGAGGGCTTAAAAAAAACTCAACAGCCAAGCCACACTCCAAACCAATTAATAAGTCCTGGGGTTGTGGCACAGTCATACCTAGTTTTCATTCTTTTTTTTTTTTTTTTTTTTTGAAGTCCAAGACTGGAACTCTAATTTAGAACCTGCCACATTCACTCATTGGCTAGCCCTCTACCAACTGAGCCATGCCGCCAACCCCTAGTTCTTAAAGCCTTCTGAGTGGTTTTCACAGTGTGGCCAAGGTGGGAAGCATCATTTTTATTACCATGATTTGTCTCTGGATTTACCCAGAAATGTGCAAAGGGATGCAGATAGCATAAGCTGTGGACATATCCATGCAGAATGCTGTTTCCTGGTTGCACAGACAGTGCCAACCAGGAAAATAGACACAAGCACAGACACTTACCTTACCAGACCCTCTTGTTCTGTGATAAACTCACTGGACATGCAGAATTCATGAAGCCCCCAGAGGAAACAAAAAAAAAGAAAGTTGGGGGTAGGTAATTAGCTTTGTTTAACAAAAGCCATACAGTTCCATGAGTGCCCTTCTCTACAAGTACCTCTTCATGATATGGTCCTTCACACAAGTAAGGTTTAGAGGGAAATGGGCAAATATGAATTTGAGTTTTAGAATAATGAGCAATTCATTCCCATGACACTCATTACTATACCATTATCTTTAAACATGATAATAAGCTATGTGTCTCGTAAGGAGTAAGATACTTTTTTTTTTTTTTTTTGTCAGTCATAAGGCTTGAATTTAGGGCATGGGCTCTGAGCTCTTATTGTTCAAGGCTAGTGCTCTACCACTTTGAGCCACGGCACCACTTCCGGTTTTCTGGTGGTTAATTGGAGATAAAAGTCTCACAGACTTTCTTGACTGGGCTGGCTTTGAACCTTGGTCCTCAGATCTCAGCTCCAGAATAGCTAGGATTACAGGAACAAGCCACAAGTGCTTAATTTTTCTTATTAAGTAAACATTTTCTATTCATTTACATGTTAAAATTATCTAACATTAGGCTGGAGGTGTGCTCAGTAGTACAAAAAAAAATTTACCTAGCAAATTAGCCTTTATCCACCTCTCCACTGCAGCCATTTTCATTCTGCTTACTCTCAGCATTTATAGCCCAATTCTCAGAGGGCTGAAAAGTGTGTTCTTTCTCAATTTCTTGTAATTTCAAGGCTATTGGTCTTCAGCATTTGAAGTGGCTATTATTTACATATTAGCAAAAAGGCAGCTTGTTTGCAGTTCTAGAATATCAAGTATGCTAACATAATTAGAAGAGGTGAACATATTTTTAACAAATATGCAGAATATTTTTGCACTGCACGGATTTTTTTAAAAAGCATGATATTAGCAACTTTTTAAGCATACTGATGACCACTGAATTGTCAGAGTTTAAAAGATGCTTGGCATTCTTCAAGCCGGATTCTGTAATTAACTCCGAAATTTTAATCCACTTAAAACAAGGGAAGGCCATTAGTGGTGACGTTCAAGCCACTGAGGAGGTGAGCTGATGGTCTCCTCAATCATTAGTGAAGGTACTTCAATTCCAGGTGACCTAAGGACCCAAGGAGGGACCTTGAATAAAGGCCATTATGGGCAACTTTGTCTACACTGGCTGCTTGGAGTTACAACTAACTTATGAATACACCAAATGTCAACAGACTCAAAATCACACCAGAGAGTTACCTTGGGAGAGTATGGGGGAGAAGGGAGAACAGGTTTTCACCAGCAAAAACAACTGAAGCACTATCAAATGAATTCAAGAAATAGCCTAGGTGCTTTTTTTCCACAAGCTAATTCCAGGAAAAATTATTTCAGCCTCAAAAGAATGGCTGGGGAGAATGCTGACTTCTGGATCTAGGAAGGAAGTCACTGGACATTATAACTCCTCAATTAAAGGCAGTTGATACATTTCTTTCTGGTTTAAGCAGGATAATTCCATGCTACTCCAGACCCTAAGGAAGAAATAGTCTATATTGACCAATGGCCTTATGTTAAAATGAATTCACACCACTGGATGTTGGTGGCTGGGGCCTGAAATCCTAGCTACCTAGAAGGCTGAGATCAGAGGGCAAACAATTTCAAGAGACCTCCAATTAACAAGTAAAACACAGTAACTGATGCCGGGCACCGGTGGCCTCACACTTATAATCCTAGCTACTTAGGAGGCTGAGTTCTAAGGATCGTGGTTCAAAGCCAGCCTGGGCAGTAAAGTCCATGAGACTCTTATCTCCAATAAACCACAACAAAACCAGAAATGGTGCTGTAGCTCAAGTGGTAGAGGGCTAGCCTTGAGCTAAAGAGTTCAGGGACAGCGCCCAGTCCCAGAGTTCAAGCCCCATGACTGACAAAAAAACAAAAAACAAAAAAATCCATGGTAACTGTAGGGCTCTAAATTTAAGTCCTAGTACACACACACACACACACACACACACACACACACACACACACACACACACACACACACACACACGTACAGAATTCACAATAGGATAACAAGTACATTTGGACTCTCAAAATTGAGCATTTTTTGGCTCTCTGTTTTTCTTTTTTCTTTTTTCTTTCTTTTCTTTTTTTTTTTTTTTTTTTTTTTTTTTTTTGGTCCGGTTGTGGGGCCTGAACTCTGGGCCTGGGTGCTGTCCCTCAGCTCTTCAGCTCAAGGCTAGTGCTCTACCACTTGAGCCACAGCGCCACTTCCGGCTTTTTTCTGTTTGCTTATGTGATGCTGAGGAATCGAACCCAGGGCCTCATGCATACAAGGCAAGCACTCTACCACTGAGCCACCTTCCCAACCCTAGCTCTCTGTTTTCCATTTTCACAGTAAGTCCAAACCATAAAGCCTTTATACATTGCCTGTGACTAGAAAGCAATTAATGGACCTGGGATTTATTCCCATTCTGGCCCACTGTGTATACTAAGGCTTATTCTGTGGAACTGAAATCCAGTGGTGATTTAAACCCAAAGTATGTGATAATTTGTATCCTTCTTCCAAAGGTATATGGTACTAGGTTCTGATAGAATAAATCATCTCCATAACAACTGTTGTTTTCCTTAGTAATGCTTTCTTCTTCTTCTTCTTCTTCTTCTTCTTCTTCTTCTTCTTCTTCTTCTTCTTCTTCTTCTTCTTCTTCTTCTTCTTCTTCTTCTTCTTCCTCCTCCTCTTCCTCTTCCTCTTCCTCCTCCTCCTCCTCCTCCTTCTCCTCTTCCTCCTCCTCCTCCTCCTCCTTCTTCTTCTCTGTCTGTCTGTCTCTCTCTCTCTGTCAGTGATGGGGCTTGAACCCAGGGCCTGGGTGCTGTCCTTGAGCTTCTTTTGTTCAAGGCTAGTGCTCTACCACTTTGAGTCACAATACCACTTCTGGTTTTTGAGTGGTTGACTGGAGATAAGACGTCTCATGGGCACTTCTGCCCTGGCTGGCTTTGAACTGTGATCCCCAGATCTCAGCCTCCTGAGTAGCCAGGATTACAGGCCACTGGTGCCTGGCTTATTCATGCTTTCTTAAAGACAGTGAACATGGTGTTTTGTTTAGAAATTGGTGGTTATATTGTAATCCTAGCTACTCAGGAGGCTGAGGATCATGGTAAGAAGCCAGCCTGGGCAGGCTGGAAGTGAAAGTGTGGCTCAAGTGATAGAATGCCAGCCTTAAGTGGAAAAGATAAAGGATAACACCCAAGCCCTGAATTCAAGCACCAGTACCAGTGCCAGCGCACGCACGCTCGCAAGCTCACGCGCGCGCGCGCACACACACACACACACAGTGTTAACAATTAGAAAAATTAAAATTAAAAGGCAGTCTAGAGAATATAATGGGCTATTTCTAAAGTTGTTAAATTTTATTCTCAAATGTCAGGTGTGTGTATGTATTTAAATTGTCCATTTATGTGATATAGTCACATAAAGTCACAGTCTGACATAGTAAAGAAAGGAGGCACAGAAGGGCTTAGGAAAACAAGGTGTATTTCATCATATGATCTTTGCAAGTGCGCATGTCTGTGTACCAGCCCTGCGGCTTGAACTCAGGGCCTAGATGCTGTCCCTGAGCTTTTATGCTCAAGGCTAGTACTCTATCACTTGAGCCACAGCTCCACATCTGGCTTTTGGTGGTTCATTGGAGATGAGAGTCTCACAGACTTTCCTGCTGAGCTGGCTTCAGCCAAGATCTTCAGATCTCAGCCTCCTGTGTAAGTAGGATTAACAGGCATGAGCCAACAGTGCCCAGCTCACCTTTTTCTTTCTTTCCTTTTTTTTTTTTTTTTTTGTCATTCATGGGGCTTGAACTCTGTGCCTGGGCACTGTCCCTCAGCTCTTCAGTTCACGGCTTGCTCTCTACCACTTGAGCCACAGCACCACTTCCAGCTTTTTTTGCTTATGTGGTGCTGAGGAATGGAACCCAGAGCCTCATGCATGCAAGGCAAGCACTCTACCACTGAGCCACCTTCCCAGCTCACATTTTTCTTTCCTTTTTTTTTTTTTTTTTTTTTTTTGGTCATTCATGGGGCTTGAACTCTGGGCCTGGGCGCTGTCCCTCAGCTCTTCAGTTCATGGTGAGCTCTCTACCACTTGAGCCACAGCGCCACCTCCAGCTTTTTTTGCTTATGTGGTGCTGAGGAACAGCCTCATGCATGCGAGGCAAGCACTCTACCACTGAGCCACCTTCCAGCTCACCTTTTTCTTTTAATGGTGCTGGGGATGGACCCCAAGGACTAGCCCAAGCTAAGAATGCACTGTACCACTAACCTACCTCCCTAACTATAGAGGACATTACTTAGAGGTTCTATGAAAAAGTCTGAATAATTCTAGAGGGGTCTAAGGTCTAGAAGAGGTCCCAGTTACCTGTTAGCTGGCCCTGTGATAATTAAGGAAAAACAATAGTACCAGATTAGTCTGGAAATATGGCTCAAGTGGTAGGGCTACTGTCTAGCCACATAAATCCCTAGTTCAATCACCAGTACCACAACTAGGTATGGCTCTAGGTTGGCTTATCTGCATTTTGAGAGCAAGCTACCATTAAACCCTTTGCTATCCCTCAGCATAGCCTAGCCCTGGGAGGGCAGTTTCTTCTTAGAAAAGTTTTAAGTATGTTAAAATATAATATATAGCAAAACGTTTAAACAAAAGCAATATACTAACTGGGCACCAGTGGCTCAGGCTTATAATCTTAGCTACTCAAAAGGCTGAGATTTGAGGATCATGTTTCGAAGCCAGCCTGGGCAGGAAAGTCTGTGAGACTCTTATCTCCAATTAACCAGTAAAAAGCTAGGCGGGTAACTGTTCCCCAGTAGCTTTTTGAAAGCAGGAGGACAGGCTGGGGGCCAGCCTTAGCCAGAGCAAGTTCCAGGTGAGCCCAGGTTATGAGACCCTATTTCAGGAAGAAAAGGGAAAGTGAGGGAAGGAAAGTCAGAATCTCCCAACATAGCTTTATTTATTTTTTATTATCAAGCATTGAATTTAATGACTTCCAGGGAGAACAAAAATTATATTAACTAGAGTGGAAAACTTGGGAATTTAGTAAGAGCTGAATGGCTTCTAGAAGTTCCAAAATCAAGTAGTTAAATTCTAAAGCAGATAGCTAAAGTCACAATATTTAAGAGAGACAATTTCCCTTCTTTTGGAGAAGTGAGGTTGAGAGGAGTTTGGGATTGAGATCCCATCTTTTGGTTAAACTGTCTAATTTTATTACAGAAGTGCTATTAAAATCAAGGCCAAAATAGAAATATATAGTGAGCTTTTGTTTTTCTGCACAAGGTTCTGCACTAAAAACTATATAGAGATAGCTGGGTGCCAGTGGCTCACACCTGTAATCCTAGCTACTCAGGAGGCTGAGCTCTGAGGATGGTAGTTCAAAGCCAGCCCGGGCAAGTAAAGTCCGTGAGACTCAAATTAACTACCAGAAAAACAAAAGTGGCTCTGTGGCTCAAGTAGTAGTTTGCCTTGAGCTAAAGAGCACAGTGACAGTACCCAGGCCCAAAATTTAAGCCTCACAACCAACAAAACAACAACAACAACAACAAAAACCCCTATATATAGAGAGGGCACTGGAAAAAACAAGGACATGGTTCCTTTTACAAAATCGTTACAGACAGAGGGGGGAAGTAACATTTTTGAAAATTGGATTAAAGATCTTACTATGTGTTTGAGAACACCTTTGAGAGCACACACATTTTTCACACTAGCTTTATTCATTTACAAACTCCACAAACTACTGGGGATTATGAACAAAGCTTTTCAGGAGCTGGAAAGATGATTGTGCCCAAACAGCAAGTAAGGCAAAGGCTTGGAATCTTGCCAAAATTCCAGCTCTCCCTGCAGAAGCTGATTGAGACTGAAAGATCCTTACTTCTAGTCTGTGCTGGTTGTCTGTTCAATTAGGTACCATCTAAGAATGCTTGGAGTAAAGAGGGAAAATAAACATTTTTCTTCCATAATTTGCAGCGAAGAAACAAGGTCCTGAACCCTCCTTGGTTACTTGTTAACCGATAGCAGGAAGAAAAATTTATCAATTTTTTCCGATGGGTGTCTGCTTTTTAAAGTTTAAGACCTGCACTACAGATCAAATGGATTGTGATCATTAAGTGTAACTGAGAAAGTAGTAAATTTGATGGAAACACTCTCAAACACAAGGCTGTGTATCGGGCCAGGCTTTGGAATCCATAATGAAAGGACTTAGAAGATGTTATTACTGTGCTGTGATGTACCTCAGTGGCAAAGCAACTTGCCTCACAAGTGCAATGTCCTGGATTCCACCCCCAGTACCAAAAAAGAAAAGACAAAAAAGTATATATATGCAGCTTTAAAAAAAGCCCAAACAAAAGAAAGTGTTATTGATTTTTGCTTACTGGTCACAAATTCCAAATGCACAGATAACTTGAGTCTTAGTATTGCTAACTATGAGAAAGACATTTCCTCAACTGTATGCAAGTTAACCACCAAGCCCTTCTTTCCATCAATGGTTTAGTCAAGTCAAGTCAAACCAACGCTATGTATTGTTTTACTCCCACTTTAAGCATGATGGCTATTGCTTGTGGAAATAATTTAGTCATTGACTTAGTAAGAAAAATAAAATAGTTAAGAACTATAATGACCTTTTTAAATACCAAATGATTCCAATTTAATATTTGTTTGGTTTTGTTCTGGTCCTGAGGCTTGAACTCGGGGTTTGGGAACTATCTCTGAGCCTGTAAGTTCAAGGCTAGTGTTCTATCATTGGAGCTCCAGCTCCGCTTCTTGGTGGCTAATTGGAGATGTGAGCCGAGTAGCTAGGATTACAGGTGTGTGTGATCCACCAGCACCCGGCTAATTTGGCTAATTTAACACCTTTCTAAATGACTAGCAAACATATACTAAGTTCCAAATACAGGAAAATTTTCAAATTAATCACGCTTCTCAGCTTTTTTTTTTTAACACGTATTAGGAAAACCCCCTTTGTGGGAGGTGGAACCCCCTTTGTGGGAGGGGGGATTGAGCTTGAAGACTCCACACCCGGACCCAGGGAAGCACTGTCCCCCTCAACCAGGCAGAAAAGCAAGCGCGCGTGCTGCTGATACTTTACAAACCTCTCTGTTTTAATAACATGCACAGCTTTAAAAACACACTCATGCTCACGGACTGACAGAAGAAGAAAACCAACCCAGCGTATCAGATGCATGCATGGACACATCGCGCGTACCCGCAGGACCCGCAGGACCCGCGGGCGCCGCCGGCCCGGCACCGGGAAGGCCAGCGCGCAGCTCCCCGCGGCGGGACGCGCCAAGCCGGGGAGGCCGTCCCTTAGCGCGAGCCTCCGCGTCCTCCCACTCCGCCTCCCTCGGAGGAGGTCAAGGGTCGGGACACGGAGTCAATAACCTCGGAGGCTGCGAGGTTCACGTCACCGGAGTAGTTCACGAATTTGTCTTTCAAGAAATCACAGACGGATCGCCAGCCCCTGCGCCCGCTGGGGGAGGGAGGGCAGGCTGGAGGGGCTCCCGCGACTCGAACCCGTGTCCTAACTGGCCATCGGGAAGGGCTCCGGCTGGAAGCCGAAGAGCCTCGGGCCGTAGGGCTCGCCGTCGCCCTGCAGCTTGGCGCCCGCGAAGGCCAGGTAGTGGTCGCGGCCGAAGTGCTCGCAGTGGAGGCTGGACCAGTCCCGCTCGGAGCCGAAGCGCTCGGCCTCGGCCAGGATGCGGGTGAGGGCCATGATGTAGCTCAGCGCCATCTGCAGGGTCTCGTACTTGGACAGCTTTTTATCCTGGCCCCACTGGGGCACCACCCTTCGCAGGCGGTCGAAGGCGGTGTTGAGCCCCTGCATGCGGCGCCGCTCGCGCGCGTTGGCCGCCAGGCGCCTGCGCGCCGCGCTCTCCAGACGCCCGGCCCCGGCGCACGCGCCTGCGCACTCGACTCCGCCGGCGGCGCACGGGGCTGCTGCGGCGCGCGCGGCCGCCGAAGACCCGCTGGGCTTGCAGGAGGACTTCATCCCCGGGGCTGGCGGCGGGAGGGGCGGAGCTCGGCCTGCTCGGGGACCCCGCGGGGTGCGTGGGCTGTGGTCAATCGAGTCGCTTCCCAGCGTGGATCTTCCTAGCAAATAGTCACCGATCAGCTCACTTGCAAACAGTTACGGTGGGGAGTGCGCGCGACTCGGCCTTCTGTCCTGCTGGATGCCTCTTAAAATGTACGGGAAGTGGAGATGCGCAAGGAAAAAGTCATTGTTGCCCCGCACCGTGAAGTTGAAAAGGAGAAGGAAACCTTTCTTGCAGCAGTGTGTGGTGTGTCTGCTTCGAGGAGCGGCCTGTGCGGTCCTCTGGGAAAGCCTGAGACTGCTGTCCAGGCAGATCTCCCCCTGTCCACGTAGATCTCCCCCTGCCTAGGTAGATCTCCTCCTGTCCAGGCAGATCTCCCCCAGGCAGATCTCCCCCTGTCCAGGTAGATCTCCCCCTGTCCAGGCAGATTTCCCCCTGTCCCCGTAGATCTCCCCCTGTCCAGGCAGATCTCCCCCTATCCAGGTAGATCTCCCCCTGTCCAGGCAGATCTCCCCCTGTCCAGGCAGATCCCCTGTCCAGGTAGATCTCCCCCTGCCCAGGCAGATCTCCTCTGTCCAGGTAGATCTCCCCCCGTCCAGGCAGATCCCCTGTCCAGCTAGATCTCCCCCTGTCCAGCTAGATCTCCCCCTGTCCAGCTAGATCTCCCCCTGTCCAGCTAGATCTCCCCCTGTCCAGCTAGATCTCCCCCTGTCCAGCTAGATCTCCCCCTGCCCAGGCAGATCTT
Source organism: Dipodomys merriami (assembly GCF_024711535.1). NCBI lineage: Eukaryota > Metazoa > Chordata > Mammalia > Rodentia > Heteromyidae > Dipodomys > Dipodomys merriami. The sequence continues at coordinate 20,439,821 of NW_027202715.1, read as the reverse complement.
CCCAGCCCCGCGGGGAGGGAGCGCGCGCCCCGCGTGCGGGAGCTGTCGGCGAGTGCTGCGGGAAGCTTTGAGGGAGGAGGATTTATAGTCGTGGACTGCAGGAGGGAACAGGTGGTGGCAGGTGGGCGGGCGTCCCTCGGCTTCCCTCTCAGCACCTTCCCACCCTGGGAACCGCGCGGGGCCGGGCGGGGGAAGGGAGGGCGACGCACAGCACAATCCTGACACGACTGCCTTGGTCTGTTGAGGTTTCTCCAAAGCTATGTCCAGCACTAACTAACGCACCATCTGGAGCGGCCTGGCTGTCCCCGAAAGAATAACAAGCTGGGGGTGCGGGGAGCGCTTTGACCATCTTTTCCCATGTCAGCAGGCAGCTTATGGATCAAAAAAGAACACTTCACCGCGGTTTTTTAAGTTATTAGAAACGGTTGCTTTTGACATTGTGAGATACATCTCAAGTGTAGCATAACATGGCTGAGCTATACTGAGACGTGTGACCATCTGGCATAATGGTGATCTGGTACACGGACATTTTGATGGTATCTAGTAAGTGAATTAGGACAAATTATTAATATCACTATGCAACTAATTTGGCTATTTTCTGTGAAATAACATATCAAAAGGTATTAATGTGTACATCCAAAGCCATATTATTCTAATTTTGTGCGTGGATTACATGATTTCAGATGCCTAGGCAAATTATTCAGTGTCTATATGTTATTTCCCTTGTTCATAAATGTTTGTGGGATACACAAGGAAATGATCACTAATTCCTTAGTTTTTTTCCATTTAAATCTAATAAAACCAATAATACACATATTTGTGCAAAATGAAAACAGCTATATAATTTATGAAGTTTTCAAAGATAATTTCTAAAGGAAGATCTTTTTCCCCCTCTCATTTTTCAAGGCTGCAGATACTTCGTACAACTTAAATATTCCATTTGCATCACGTGTCCTAAGGAACAAATCATAATTTCACCCATGAGAATCAGTATATGATGTATATAGAGAAACCATTAATTTGATGCTGTCATGTCAGCTTGTTCATCATTTGTGAGAAGACCCAAGAGGCTAGGAAACTAGTTCCAAATAGTTTCCATTCAAAACAATTTATGAGTATTTCAGGATATTTCCAAGCAAGCTCTCTGTCCTTCTGAAATCTGGACATATCAGTATTATTCTGGTATGTTTGTTGGATTAAGTCATCAACAAACTCTCACCAATCAAGAGTCCTTTAACTGTGACTTGCTTCTCCCTGCCATTACCTTGGACCAACCCCATTGTCATGACCCTGACTCCAACTCCTTCTGCCCATAAATAGTTGATTAATCCCAGCTGAAGCAGTGACAATGAAATGAAGTTGAATAACACGAAGACAATAAGATGCACTTGAACATTAATGACCCTCAACATGACAGATGTTGAGCACAGACTTTTGCACGGAGCCACTCAGCTCTGTTACTCTGGGTCGTAACAGTCTTGGTTACCAATAGCCCTCCTGTGATGGCAAAGTTGGTGCTGGCTAGTCATCAAAATGGCAAATGTATTTGAGTTTTTGTGGAAATCTACCCTTTTCGCTACTACCATTTCTCCTGTTCATTTATCTCCCTCTATGCTGCTCCATGGGATATTTCTTTACAAAACCATTCCTGGGCTTTTTCCCATCACTATTGTCCAACATATTAATGAGATGGATGGTTTTATAAGCTATGTTTCAGAAATGTCTTGGGGTGGGGCTGGGAAGGTGGCTCAGTGGTAGGGCGCTTGCCTTGCATGCCTGAGGCCCTCATGCACCACATTGATTCCTCAGCACCACATAAGCAGAAAAAGAAAACCCCCCCCAAAAAAAGAAATGTCTTGGGGCTTGGGGTATCGGGGTGTCGTGGAGAAATAAGGACACCAACTCACAAAGAAATCAGCAAGGCAAAGTTTACTGCTGCAGAAGGGTGCACTACTGACAAGCCAAGTAACAAAAGTGTGAAGCCTATGTGTCTCTGATCATATAAAATAATATTTAGCGAAATGAACTCCAGGAAAGGGAAAAAAGAGGGTTTTTTTCTTTGTTGTTGTTTTTGTTTTCTTTTTTTTTGGGGGGGGGGTCCTGTCATGGGGCCTGAACTCTGGGCCTGGGCGCTGTCCCTCAGCTCTTCAGTTCAAGGCTAGCGCTCTACCACTTGAGCCACAGCGCCACTTCCGGCTTTTTTCTTTTTGCTTATGTGGTGCTGAGGAACCGAACCCAGGGCCTCTGGCATGCAAGGCAAGCGCTCTACCACTGAGCCACCTTCCCAGCTCCTGTTTTCTTTTCTTTTTGTCTTCTTATTTCGTTTGTCTGTCTTTGGGAGGGTAAAAGGGGTCACAGAAATGGAGGGACAAAAGGTGAACAAATGCAGCAGTGGCACTCTCTAGATACTATGCTGAAAATTAACTATACAGCTTGGGGATGGGAGGGAAAAACTGGGAAAGAGCAAGGGAAGGGATGATATTGTCCAAAAAGAAATGTCCTCTTTACCTGACTTATATACATGTAACCCCTCTGAATATAACCATTACAATAACAATAAAAAATAAAAAGTAAAAAAAGGGAAACTAATAACTATAACCAAACGCTGGTGGCTCATGCCTGTAATCCTAGCTACTCAGGAAGCTGAGATCTGAGAATCCTGGTTCAAGGCCAGCCCCAGCAGGAAAGTCTGTGAGACTCTTACCTACAATTAACCACCAAAAAAACCAGAAGTGGAGCTGTGGCTCAAAGTGGAGAGCCTGTCCCTAAGCTCTTTGGCTCAAAGTAGGTGCTCTCCACTTTGAGCCAAAGAGCTTAGGGACAGAGCCCAGGCCCTGAATTCAAACCCCACAACCACAATCAAAACCAAAAACCTAATAACTATACTAAAATATTTTGAAATGTTAAAAAATAATGAAGCCAAGTAAGCAAGATAGCTGGCAGGCAGATACCCAGCTTTTACCTTTAATGCAAGAATTTAGGTTCACAATCTTGCACCATTGGTTACTTTGAAGGGTTAACAGTTTAATCTGAGCAATCAACCAAAACAAAGACACTTGTATAAAATGTGTTAGAAAAACAAATCTTATTCATCTCGTGTTCTACCACTTGAGGCCTGCCTCCAGCCCTTGGAAAGACAATTCTTTTTTTTTTTCTTTTTTTTGTTTTGTCAGTTGTGGGGCTTGAACTCTGGGCCTGGGCGCTGTCCCTCAGCTTTTCAGCTCAAGGCTAGTGCTCTACCACCTGAGCCACAACACCAATTCCAGATTTCTGGTGGCTTATTGGAGAAAAGAGTCTCATGGACTTTCCTGCCCAGGCTGGCTTTGAACCACCATCCTCAGATCTCAGCCTCCTGAACTAGGATTACAGGTGTGAGCCACCGGTGCCTGGCAACAATTCTTATAAACAGGATGTGATAAACTAAAATAGTTTCTTGTAAGATAGCAACTACCCTTAAAATGGTGGTGCTTATATCAAACAACCACTTTGACAAGAAAGATTCTAATCTTTCCATATGTGCCCAGGGCTGGTGAGAGGAGCCCAACCAAAGCATCAAAAACATAACTTGAGCAGGCAGCAGTGACGTATGCCTATAATTCTAACTACTCAGGAGACTGAGATGGAAAGATCACAGTTCAAAGCCAGCAAGGCAAGAAAGTCTGTAAGACTCTTATCTCTAACGAACCACCAAACCTCAGAGGTGTCTCAAGTGGTAGAGTGCCAATCTTGAGTGAAAAAGCTAAGGGACAGTGCTCAGGCACAGAGGTCAAGCTCCAGTACCATAACTTGAAGAGAAAAGATCACAACTGTGACCAGTCAATACCTACACTTCAATTCTGTCTTCTACCATATGTGCTTCCTGTCTAAGCATGATCCTGGCCAAAATACTTGAACCTACATGGCTTCAATTCTAGAATCATAAATAAAAGCTAAGAGATTTAAACTAAATTGTTGAAACTCTCTTCTCCTCCCCCGCTCTCTGCTGGAATATGAAAGCAGGGCCTCAAGCTTGCTGGTCTTGCTTGCTCAGCTGGCACTCTCCCACTTTAGTTATACCTTCAATCCAGCTTTTTGCTGATTATTTTGGAGATAGAGTCCTGCAGACTTTTCTGACCCAGCTGCCTCCAACCTCAATCCTCTAGATTTCAGACTCCAGAGTAGATAGGATCACAGGCATGAGACACTCTGCCCAGTGATAGGTGGGAACTTTCAACAAGAGAGCCCTTTGGCTTCAGGAAATAGCTAGGATTACAGACTTCAGTAGCCAGAGACCATTGATTGATTGATTGATTGATTTTGCTGGTTCTGGGCCTTGAACTCAGGGCGTGGTTGCTGTCCCTGAGCCTCTTTGTGCTTAAGGCTAGCGTTCTACTATTTGAGCCACACTGCTACTTTTGGCTTTTTCTGAGTAGTTTATTGGAGATAAGAGTCTCATGGACTTTTCTGCCTGAGCTGGCTTCAAACCAAACCCTCAGATCTCAGCCTCCTAAGTAGCTAGGATTAAAGGCGTGAGTTACTGGTACTGGGCTACAGTGATTTCTTAACTGGTCAGCTCAAATCTGCCAACTATTAACAAGTGAGGTTTGATCACCCAGCAAAAGGAAAGATGCCATCCACAAGTAAGGAGCTTGTCACTGAAGTCCTGGAAAGTTTCCTGAAGAGCTATGTGCTGGGTCTGCTTTGCTATCTCAGGCTGCGCAGCTTTTGGCTCAGGGCCCTCCTTTAGTTTCCAGCTCGCCCTCACCAACTCGAAGACTCTTGTCCTGACAAAAGCCTGGAAGGAAGATAAATTCCATTCCACCTCAGAAGGTCAGCAAGTCCTGCTCACAACCAAGACAGCCGTTTGAGTGGGAGAACAGGGATGGACCCATTACACCTGCCTTGAGGTTGCTCCAGCTTCCAATCGGAAGGAATAACGCACAGTAGTCCCATACCAAAGCCTCCGGGGGTGGAGAGCATTAAGCCTCACCCAGTCTCATGTCATCCAAATGATAGTTTGCCTGGGCTGCAAGGCCCGGACAGAGCCTCAAGTTGATATGAAATTGGAGCCTCAATTGGTAGACTTAAGTAAAGTTAAGTCATGCTGGGTGCTGGTGGCTCACACCTATAATCCTAGCTACTCTGGAGTCTGAGATCTGAGGATCATGGTTCAAAGTCAGCCTGGGCAGGAAAGTCTGTTAGACTCTTTTCTCCAATTAGCTACCAGAAAAACTGGAGGTGGAGCTGTGGCTCAAAGTGGTAGAGCATTAGCCTTGAGTAAGACAAGCTCAGGGACAGTGTCCAGGCCCTATGTTTAAGCCCCAGGACAGATCAAACAAACAAACAAACAAAACCCTTAAGTCATAAATCCTCTCACTCCAATGGGTCTACCTACGAATACAACTTCTACTGCTATTAGACAAAAGTGTGTAGAGGCAAAGGCAATGCTTTACCATTCCAGCATTTCATCTTTCTGACCATCCAGAACACCTTACCACAGGTAAGGATAGACTTCATCCCTAGAGACTTCATCCCTCACATTTCCATCAATGCTATTAAGGTCCCCAAGGCCATGGGGCAAGATCTCTAGGTCCTGGACAAAACATTGTCTAATTCCATCAATAATCTGGCTTGCCAAGACATCACACTCCATTGGGACACTATTGGAAGGATGCTGTGAGCTCTGTCTGGTCCATTATGGGCTATAAATTTGTGCAAATAACCATAAAATTAAACCCACCCAGGGAGGGCCATTGATTTCCAATTGGCATAGTTTGCCAGATGCTGTTTGGTCTAAGAACTGCTTTGACCTCTCCCAGTGACGCCACCTGCCCTGGGCTTTACAGGGTGTGTTCCCAGCAGGGAAGGCCTCTCCACTAAAGCTGGTTGCTGGAACTTGGGCTGAAAGCAAGGCAGGTTCCCCATATGTTGCAGGGGAAAGGCCAGCCACACCCTCATATCCAACTCTAGGGCCCCAAAGCCACCCCCAAGAGATGACAGACAGACGCCCCTACCCTCAATCAATTAACTAGATGGCCTCCTGCTGTTGAAAGGGGAATGAGGGCGGAAAAACAAGAGGATGCCTGATTTAACTAGGACCAGAGTCAGTAGTTCACCAACCAGCCCCCAGGATCACTGAAGCATGCCTAAACAGTCTCTAATGGGTCCGGGTAGTTCTGTGCCTGAGACCTGGAGTTCCGTGTATTTTCAGCCCTTTCAAATCTTGTAGTCATATAACTCTTATTGATTTAAATACACTCATTAATATGTTAATGATATATCTTAACTATTATAATCATACACAAACTCTGGTATTCAAATATTGCAATGGAAATTATTATCAAAGACACTATTTTTTTTCTCACAAGACAACCTGATGATTTGTATCCACACACACACACACACACACACACACACACACACACACACACACACAGCAGGCTTCTAGATTCAAAGCTAAGGATAGGCTTAAGTTATCAGTACTGAATTTAAATACCTATGCAACTATAAGTTTAAATAGAAACCAAAATTGTGGTTTTAACTAAGGATAGGAACCTCTTAGATCATTTCCAAGTCCCAGCAGGTCACTGGTTCTTTAGATTTTGCTTTGGCCACAGAAGAGGAAAGAGGACCAGACTTGCAAAGAGGAAGACAGTTGTAATAATGGGAAATTGAACTAAATTAAAATGATCCTAAATCAAAGCACATGCCGGCCTCTTTGTCACCAACGTTTGATATTCTAATTAGGGTAAATGCAAATCAAATCAGTTACTCTTTTCCTCTACCCCAGCCTAAGCCTGTGATGGTTGCTGTGTGGACTGTTGGTGGCATAATTAAAACGCTCCTAAAACTTGAATGAGAAATGGAAGATAATCTCCAGAGATGCCCTACTTTGTGGGTGACCCTGCACAGCTGTCCTTTTGTCCTGCCTGTCGCCAAGATGCCTTGAGTTTCTCCATCAAGTCAAATAGAATGTGACACTTGAGGTGTTCTCAAGCTTTGGTCCTCGAGAGTGGGGTAGAAGACAGCCGGTCAGGAGTCCAGCACCCCAGGTCACCTCCTTCCCAGCTCAATTAGCTGAGCCACTGGGGTTACAGAGAAACCCAAGCATAGCGCTCAAAAGGCACCTGATTTGTTGGGGGAGGGGTCAATATATGAAATGAAATTGGTCATGATTTGATATGTTTGAAACTTTATGGTGAGCACGTGTCTGGATAGGGAAGAAGTATATTTGAAAATTTCATAATCAAAAAAAATGATGCATACACTACCAAGAAATAGCATCTGTCAAGGGGGAAAAGGTAGCTTCTTTGTTACAGTATTGAGAATTAAGCTCAAGGCCTCACAGTGAATTGGGGATGCTGAATCTAATCAGCACCATCTTGGCCACATGATAGATGTCGGAATGTTGGGTTAGACTGGTGCCATCTTGTCTTCATGGTGGAGGTGAGTAGGATCCACCTACCCAGTGATAGCCATGCCTGAATCCCTGGGGGTAGGGGTTGTGACTTGGACAGTGCTGGACCTGCCAGTCTTGGGTCATGAATCCTTGAGCTTGCTGTGGCCCTGCCCCCTGACCTGACCCTATTTGTTTCCAGACCAGCTCAGATGCCATTATACCATGCTTTGTGTGCTGTGTCTCCTGCATCTCCTATGTCCTGGCTCTCCTCTGGTCACCATAGCATCCCAATTCAGCTCTCCATTGGAGCTGATCTGGTTTGTTGGTACTGTTTTTCTGCTTTTTCTCTCCTCTCCTGCTCTTATGGCTCAGTTTTCTGCTTGTGTTAAGTGTATTCTCAGGGCTGCAGGTCTTCACAACGAGAGTTTGCCTGCTGTTGATGATCTTTTAATAAAGATTCCTAATTCGACCTCTCAAAATGTGGCTTCTCTGTTTTCTCACTGTATAACAACAGGAAGTGCTCTACCACTTAAGCCATGTCCTCCAGTCCTGAGAAAGTTCGTAATAGCAAAAGTCAACTTTTGGTCCCCTTCTTCCTCTTCCTCCTTTCTTCTTTCTTCTTAATAGAGAAGGGTCATAAAAAAATTAATCTTTTCAAATGGAGAGCTGTGTGTGGTGGTTGTTCTACTGCTTGGGAGGCTGAGGTTAGAAAATCTCTTGAATATGGTGTTCTAGGCCACTCTGGGTAGTATACCAAGACTGTCTCTAAAAGGGGGATTGATGGGATACAGTTATTATGTCTCCTTAGAGACATATAATGTGTAATTGACACATCCCCTGATCTAACCTATCCCAATTGCCCCTGGCTCTTCCTAGTGGAGCCCTAGCTGAAATCAAAGCCAAGTGACTTGGAAAGATGGAGCTAAATAAGAGGCAGACATTTTCACAGAATGGAAAAAAGTAAGTAAGACTCCCAGGTAACCCACCTGGACGATAACTAAGAGGTAAGTATGAATGACTTCCATGCCATTAAAAAAAAAAAAAGCAATATAATCCTGTGACTGCAAAACAAAAATAATTAAGGCTCCTATTTTTTTTTAAATGCTAGGTTATCCAGTAGCAAGTAGTCTTATGATGGACAAGCCCTCCTTGGCAGTCTTGGGTGAGGATGGAATAGGAGAAGCAGTTGGTGGTCTGGGTGGATAGGTGGAAGGTTTTGTTTTGTTTGTGCTGCTACTGGAGCTTGAACTTGGGGCCTAAGTGCTGTCACTTAGCCTTTTCACTCAAGGCTGGCACTCTACTATTTAAACTACAGCTCCACTTCTGACTTTTTGGTAGATAACTGGAGATAAGAGTCTCATGGACTTTTTACTGCCCAGATTTGGACTTTGATCCTCAGATCAAAGCTACCCAGATCCTGAGTAGCTAGGATTATAGGCATGAGCCACTGAGACCAGTGATAGGTGGAAATTTTTAATAGGGGAGCCCTTAGGCTTCAGGAGTCGGAGCAGGAGAGATTCAAGCCTTGGAGATCTCCTGTTCTGCAGGTTGTGAAATGATGCTTTTTTTTCTTTATCTTTTAGTAGCATCCATGTTTAGAGTGACAGTAATTAATGAGGTAGGATAAAAACTTCCCCAGCCGGGCTGTGCCCCTGTGTCTCATAGCTTTGTTAGAAAAACTTGAGAGAATTAGGATAGGCTAATTAATTGGTCTTCAGGTAGGAAGTAAATCAAAGATCCTATGTGCCCTGGGAAGCCAGAGTCTCCTCTTTCCTGAGAATCAATCAGTTGAAGATTGATGAAGGGCTGCTGAGGTCAGACTTAGAAACACAAAACCATCTGCTAACTCTCTAGGGCTGGTACCTGCAGTAAAGCAATTTTAGAAGAACAGGTGTTCACTTTTAACTTACCTCTTCTTTTCTTTTATGCTGAAATCATAGTTTTAGCTGGAGAGAGCCTTCCGTTGAATGACGAAATTCACAAATTGTCTGTTGTAACTTAAAATAACCTAGCCCAAAGGTATTTCAATAACCTCAGCTAGCAATGGATCACACAAAGTCATACAGCAGTCTCACAGTGACAGCAGCCACTCTGGGCTCTCTAGGAACCCTTGGCAGCCTCAGGAAACTGACTCCAAGGCACTGCCCAAGAAAGTTACCAGCAAGGAATCACATCTCCAGTGACTGATGCAGCAATACCCAACAGATTGAGTTTGGTCCACGTCCTTCATATGGTGAACCTAGACCCAACCACTCTAACTGGCTGACTGACTTTAAACAGATTGTTTTGTGACATGGCCCAAATATTACTTTTCTCACACATAAAATGGGAATAACAATGGCCACTAGGATATTCAGCAAATTACACAAGTCAAGATACAGAACAGTGTGACTAGGTAGCTACCATTAGTGAAAGACAATGAAATGGTTCTACCTTTAGCCTTCCTCTTAGCTGAGATCACAGGCTTCTACCACCATGCCTGCCCTTGCTCCAGCCCAAAGCCCAGTATATTTATTATTATTATTTTTTGCCAGTCCTGATGCTTGAACTCTGGGCCTGGGCACTATCTCTGAGCTTCTTTTGTTCAAGGCTAGCGCTCTACCACTTGAGCCACAGCGCCACTTCGAGCTTTTTCTGTGTATGTGGTACTGAGAAATCGAACCCAAGGGCTTCATGCATGCAAGGCAAGCACTCTACCACTGAGCCACCTTCCCAGCCCATCCAATATATTTCTGATCAATCTAGATTTAGTAGCAGTCACCAGCCCCTAATTTGCCAGGAGAGGCAGCCCTTGGCCATTGCCCAGGCACTCACGGGAGTTTACCAACTCAAGGTGCCAGGCAATGATGTTTGGACACCAAATAACCCAAATGGCAAATGCTCACAAACTGCAAAGTCATGAACTGCCTTTAACCTGAATTGAGTGTGGAACACCTCCTGTTTTTTAGCTCTCGTTGATTTTACTTGATTCCTCTTCAGGTAGATAGTCTTACTTATTTCTCTCCCCCAACAACACCAGGCTGTTTTTTTGTGGGGGAGAGTAGGTAAAAAGGATTTACTGAGGTTTGAATTTAGGGCATTAGGTTTGCTAGGCAGCTGCTCCACCACTTCTGCCTTCCAGCACCCAATCACACACCCAGAATTGGGGTGATTTATTTACTTATTTATTTATTGATGTTCCTGGGACTTGAACTCAGGGCCGTGGCACTCTGTCCCTAAGCTTTTGTGTTCAAGGTTAGTATTCTATCACTTGAGTGATGGCTCCACTTTCAGCTTTTTGGTGATTAATTGGTGATAAGAATCTCATACACGCAGGGCGCTGGTGGCTCACGCCTGTAATCCTAGCTACTCAGGAGGCTCAGATCTGAGGATAACGGTTCAAAGCCAGCCTGGGCAGGAAAGTCCCAGAGACTCTTATCTCCAATAAACTACCAGAAAACCGGAAGTGGCACTGTGGCTCAAGCGGTAGAGCACTGGCCTGGAGCTGAAGAGCTGAGGGTCAGCACCCAAGCCCAGAGTTCAAGCCCCACAACCGACCAAAAAAAAAAAAAAAAAGAATCTTATACACTTTCCTGCCTGGGCTGGCTTTGAACTATGAGCCTCAGATCTCACCCTCCTGAGTAATTAGGAATACAGGTATGAGCCACTAGCACCCAGCATTGATGTGAGAATTTAACCTCTTTCTTTTCTACATCCACCCTGTAGAATGGACTGTGTTACAGCAGTTTGCATGTGTGTAAAACACAAAACATGACCGTACAACACTTCTCCCTTAAAGGTTCACTGGAGTGCTACACACTCCAGTGTGTGTTGATGCAAGGATCCCTACTAGAAACTATTCTAATATTAATGTGCAGTGATTAATTAATATTGCCAAGTGAACTCCCTAATACTGCATAGTTTGTTCTAGCTCCTCTCAAAAATGAATATTTCTTATTCTTGCCGATCTCAGCAGCCCACTTGTTCTGCATATGGCTTTGTGTTTAATTAGTGATCCTTCAGTGTCTACAATTAATATTGTGATGATTAATAAAATAACTTCTTTAAAGCTCTATTTGCTAGCAGAACTGCACAATCAGGTATAATAAATTCATCATTAATAAATCATGGCTGATTAACTAATCTGTTTATTACTAACACATTACTGAACCGTCCTCACATGAGCACAGATCATTTTTCTATGCTGAAAAAAACTAGAAGATGATTTTTTTAATGTTTTTTAAAGCTCCTCCAAAAGTGCACTAAACAGCAAATCTATATCACAGCCAAAGGGAATTTGAAGCCAGGCACATTTAGAAGTCATCTGCTATACAGACAATTGTCACTTGGGAGTGAAGAAAGCAGTGGCAAAATCTGGAAGCTGGAACATCTTGTGGTTCTCAGATTTAAACATAGATCAGAATCACCTGGAGGTTTGTTCAGACTCAAAGCACTGGGCCCCATCTCCACGCCAGTGTGATTTTTAACTCTGTCTTCTCTGAATCCAGCTCATAGACCCACTGCTTATAGAAGTTCAGAGGTATGTGAAAGACTCCCTTGATGTGGGACAGAGCCTGTGAATTTGCACTTCCAGCAAGATCCCAGGTGGCCCCACGCTGAGGATGAGGGCTTCATTGAGAGAATCTACTTCTACCATTTGTCTACTAGGGATGTTCAAAGTTGCTATGATTCTCAGGTCCATTTTTCTTTTCTTTCTCCCTTCCCTCCCCACCCCTCCCTTCCCCTCCCCTCCCCTCCCTTCTCCTCCCTTCCTTTCTTTTGCTAGTTCTGAGGCTTGAACTCAGGGCCTGGGTGCTGTCCCTGAGCCTCTTTGTGCTCAAGGCTAGCATTCTACCACTTGAGCCACAATGCCACTTCCAGCTTTTTCTGAGTAGTTTATTGGAGATAAGAGTCTCATGGAAAGGCTGGGAAGGTGACTCAGTGGTAGAGTGCTTGCCTTGCATGCATGAGGCCCTGGGTTCCATTCCTCAGCACCACAGAAGCAGAAAAAGCCAGAAGTGGCCCTGTGGCTAAAGTGGTAGAGGGCTAGCCTTGAGCTGAAGAGCTGAGGGACAGCACCCAGGCCCAGAGTTCAGACCCCCCAACTGACCATAAAAAATAAAATAAAAGAGTTTCATGGAGTTTCTTGCCCATGCTGGCTTGGAACTGTGATCCTCAGATCTCACCCTCCTGAGAGGCTGTATCTAGAATACAGGCATGAGTCACAGAATATTTTGCTTGCTAGGCGGGTGCTCTTACCACTGGAAGCTATGCTTCTAGCCTTTAAAATTCTTTCTATAGTTCAGTCAAGGTTGGAGAAAAACCTCACAGTTGTTGAAAACCTGTCAGTGATTCTCACCTCTGGTATAATGGCTCATAACAGTGTTGTAAATTGTTGTTAGTCATTCAGTTAACTGTTATTCATTCAGTTGAGCTCAGGCTGACCCAGAACTCTTGCTCATCTGCCTTAGCCTGGCAGATCTGGTTAAATTCACTCTTACTTAGCAAAAGTAAATAAAAATAAGAAACATGGTAGTAGCAAAATTGCTAACATTAGCCTAGATGTTTTTTGATGGCTGAGAATTGGCACCAATGACCTCAATGAATCCTCTTAACCCCAAAGCCAGCTGTAGTACTCAATATGACAGATGTCACTGATTTAAAGTTCTGTTAAACTCATTTTATTAAGAGAAAGGAAGAATCCTTTTAAACTTATCACTCTAAAGCCATATATCAAAACAAATCAAGACACAGAACTTAATTTTACTATTATATTAAGTAGCTTACATACATACCTAGCTTTGTGGGTTTTTGTTTGTTGTTTGTTTGGGTTTTTTGGACTGGTACTGGAGCTTGAACTCAGGGTCTGGGTACTATCCTTTAGCTTTTTTACTTAAGGCTGGTACTGTACCAGCCATAGTTTAAGTCATAGCTTGACTTCTGGCTTTTGATGGTTAATTAAAGATAAGAGTCTCACTCAAACTTCCATGCTCCTATCTCAGACTCTTAAGTAGCTAGGATTACAGGCTTGGTCACCTGGCTTGTCCTTTTTTTTTTCTTGGCATTAAATCATAAAATAGCTTTCTCTATATCCTCACAACCTTTCAAAGGCCCACAGATATTCTTCTTCTTCTTCTTTTTTTTTTTTTGGTCGGTCATGAGGCTTGAACTCTGGGCTTGGGTGCTGTCCCTGTGCTCTTCAGCTCAAGGCGAGTGCTCTACTGCTTGAGCCACAGCGCCACTTCCGCTTTTCTAGTGGTTTATTGGAGATAAGAGTCTCCCGGACTTTCCTGCCCAGGCTGGCTTTGAACCATGATCCTCAGATCTGAGCCTCCTGAGTAGCAAGGATTACAGGCAGGAGCCACGGGCAGCCTGCTTTTCCCACAGATATTCTATAAGGCATTCATACCTAAATTTACATGGCTTCTCACTCTTCCCAATATATTCCCTCCCCCTGCATTCTTTGGTATGATCATCAAAAGAGATAACATTATTTGAGTTGCTACCATCTCAACTAGAGTTTTTTAAATTCCCTTAGTTAACTACTCTGGAAGCATTATTACATTTCCATGGCTATGTCTTCCTTTTTCTATTTTTCACGTGAGGATTGAGTGGACTACTAGGCAGGCTGGCTAAAGGCAGCCTCTTTCGTTTCATGCAGAAAACACTTTGTCCTCAGAGCCAGCGGCATGCTAGTACAGCCTGTCTAGGCCATCAGCGTGCCCTCTAAAACCACAGTAGCTGCACCCTTCACATCCACTCGTCCATCCGGTCGCAGAGAAATGTTCAGTTCTCCTCCTCGTCTGGAACACTGAAAGGCTGAACAAAGCACAAAAGGAGTTGAGAGTATAGTGAGGGGATAGTGAGAGACTTCTTATTACCAGCTTGCGAGTCCTCCCAAGGCAGTTGATGCTTTGGAAATTTGTTGTTGCTGTTGCTTTCCCCCAGCCTGGGGCTTGAACTCAGGGCCTGCCCACTGTCCCTGAGGGTTTTTTGTTTTGTTTTGTTAAAGGCTAGCACTCTACCACCTGAGCCACAGCAAGTTAGTTTTAGTCAATGAACACTTATTGCGCACTTGGTGTATCCAAAGTGTCTGCATGTTGAGGGAAGCAGAGGTGAAGGGGATTTGAAGTAGAGTACACTTAAATTATGGAAGACTGTCGCACATGAGTAGTATATAACATCTTACTACATTTTCAAGGGCATAGGAGACAGGCAAATAAAAAAAGCAATTGGAAAAGAACTGTCCTACCACGCATTTCTTTCTTCCCGAGCTGCTGGGACCAGTAGCTGCTGAGGATAGTGTGTGCAGATCCTAAAAAGAAGGGAAACACTGTAAGGCAATCTCAAAGAAAACAGGGGTGCCTTTTCCATCTATGTGTAAGTTATCACAATCCATTGTCTAGTTTAACTAAACCTTAGATCATCTAGTCTTCAAATTAGCCTAGCCACAGCATAATTTAGAATTATGAGAAGAGACCCAAATGAAGACACAGAATTTGTGAATAAGCTTCTTCCAGCTGACTGCAGGTTTAATTTTAATTTTAATTGCTTCATATTAGTACTGGGGCTTGAACTCAGGGCCTGGCTACTGTCCTTGAGTCTTTTAGACCATGTTCTACCACTTGACCCAAAGCTCCACTCTGGGCTTGTTTGAAGGGGGTGGGGGGAGTTAATTGGAGATGAAAAGCACACAGACTCCTGTTCAGGCTGGCTTCAAACCACTATCCTCAGATTTCAGCCTCCAGAGTAGCTAGGATTACAGGTGTGCGCACTGGCTTCCAGCTGCAGGATTTAATTTTTGTCCTTCAGTCAGTCCTTGATGGGAAAATCAAGGTCTTCACACACATCTTTCCAATGAAAGATGTAGCATGTCCTGGGGTGCACATGCAAGGAAAGTGGGGAACTCGGACAAAAGGCTATGCCCCTTCCCCACAAGAGGTGCTTAAAAGCTGCCAAGAAACATTAACTGTCTTACTTGGGTCCATAGATGACCCAGGAACAGAATAAAACCTCAGCATCCTAGAGGTTTCCATTTTATATCTATTTCTTTTCATTAAGCCATTCTCTCCTATGGTCACTTTGTAGCCATCCTGCTTTGCACAAGTTGTGTCTTGGATGTAACACTGCAAAGTCAATATTCCAAGAAGCCCCTGAATCTCAGGCCAATGCAGAAGGTTGCTCATCATAGTCCAAAGATCTTAGCACTCTAGAAAATGTCACTACATGGGTTAAAAAAAAACCCAACAAATCTTTGGGAAGCATCTGTGCTCCAGTGAATCTGCTCAGAATTTCTCTTCCATGGGGGGAAAAGAAGTGTCCATGTTGGATGTTTTCCTGAGATGGCAAAAGGGCTGGCTTGCTGAACTTTGAATTTCTTTTGTTTTATTCCTCAGAGAATAACTGAGTCAAGGTCCTGAAACCACTCTCGCCCCCACCACCTGACAAGAAAGGGAGCCTTGAAACTGAAGGAGGCAACAAACAAGATCCCTGGCTGCCAGGACAACAGATATGGTTCCCAGGGCCCTGGATCTGCCCACAGGATAGGCTTTCTTGACCTTCACATAAAGGTCTGAGGTTAGCAAGTGGCTTACCAAATGATCCCTCCAGTAAGTCCTACCAAAAAGGGCTCCTAAAGATGCTGATTAAAGCTCTAGGCTCAGGCCCATACCTAGGAGAGCATTAGGTTAGCAGGTCCTCCCCTTTGTATGCATGCATGAGGACAAGAATGATTATCCTAAGGGCTGGGAAGGTGGCTCAGTGGTAGAGCGCTTGCCTTGCATGCCTGAGGCCCTGGGTTCAATTCCTCAGCACCACATAAGCAAAAAGAAAAAAGCTGGAAGTGGCACTGTTGCTCAAGTGGTAGAGCGCTAGCCTTGAGCTGAAGAGCTAAGGGACAGTGCCCAGGCCCAGAGTTCAGGCCCCACGACTGGACCCCTCCCCAAAAAAAGAATGATTATCCTACAATGACCTCTTTGCCCTACAATGCCCAGGAACTGGGTGGTTCAAGACTATTTCACTCTATGGGGAGCCTGTGCAAATACACCTCTGGTACAGAAGCTGTACCTGTCAATCAACCTGTCCATCAATATTCACACCAAACAAAGAACCACCCACATCTCACCCTGACCCAAATAAAATCCCAGTCAAACTAAGCCTGGAACTATAGAACCCTGCTCAGCCTGCCCCTTGCTCTGCTCTCATTCATTTCAATAAACTTTTTCTATTATTCTCATGATGCTTTGTGTCTTGCTTGGATTTATCTCTCTCCAGATGGAAAGAGCTAAGGTAGATGTGTGGTACATTAACAAAACTTCCACACAGCCTCCTTCAGAGCTGGTGTCCATGACACCCAGAAGGATTCCCATCAACCCTTCCTCCTCCCTGGGCTGCTAGCGCCATGGTTTTCAATGACCTATGAAAGGAGGAGGCATTGCTTTCCTTTGATTTCATCCCTCTCTTCAGGCTGGTGGAAGATGTGTCCTTGGTTCAGTGAACTAGTTGCTTAGTTACTAGAACAGCTCCAGTGATTAGTCAGTTTCTGAGCACTGTGTGCATAAAGCTAACTTGTCATCTGATCAAGATGGAGAACTGAAAGTTAGGAATGCATACCCAGGCTGTCTGACCCTGCTATAATGCTTTTCAGTGAAGAAATGGAGGGAGACAGAGAAACAAAGGGAGCTCAAGCAAGCATGGACAACTCATGCCTTTAATCCTAGCTACTCAGAAGGCTGGGATCTGTGGATCAAAGTTCAAAGCCAGCCAGAAAGTTCCTGAGACTCTCAACTCCAATTAACCAGCAAAAATGCAGAAGTGAGGTATGACTCAAGTGCTACCTCACCTGCCTTGAGTGAAAAAAAGCTGAAGTAAGAGTGTGAGGCCCTGAGTTCAAGCTCTAGTAGCAGCACATACAAATAAGTAGCTCAGAACTAAAGCAACCTTGAAGGCCATGTGAAGGTCCTCTAGAGAGTAATTTATTATCCTTGTCTTTCTTTCTTTTTTAAAGATGGGGTTATCACTATGTTGCTTAGTTTGATCTTCAACTCTTAGCCCTAGCAGGTACTACCACTATACCACTATACCCAGCTTCTCCTCTTTCATGTTTAACCCCTCCTGTGGTCTCAAAGAAAAAGTACCTGTTACAGGGTCCTCAGCCAGACCCCACCATGGAGCAAAATATCTGGAGTAGAAGTCAAATGCTTGGGTCTGCCCACCAGGCTCTCCTTTCAGAGTGAGAATGAGTCCTTTCACCTTTCCTGTATTTTCAATGTGAGGCAGACTCTCTGTGTTCACCTTCAGGGTCTCTAGAAATGACCTTGGGTAGAAATGGTCTGGATTAGCACAAAGCCAGTCATAGACTGCCGACTCCAGAAAATGGGAGCCAGGCCAGGGCAACTGCCCAGATGGCTGCGCAATACAGGGAGGCCGAGCAGAGAGATGAGAGACAGAAAAGCCAAAAACATTAATATTGAAAACTTAGAAACTAGAACCAGAAAGTAAAGTGAAAAACCACCAGCTCTCTGCTCTTTTCTAGCTCTTTCTCAGCTCTTTCCTTCTCTTCTCTTTCCTAGCTCTCTCTTTTTCCCAGCTCTCCCAGCTCTCTTTCCCAGCCTTTCCCCACCGCGTGGAGGACCAAGATGGCCTGGTGCCAGCCGGAACGATGAATAAACCTACCCCTTACCTGAAAAAAAAACAAAAACCACCAGCACCCGTCCACCAATTTTTCCTTTCAGTACAAGAATAAGAGGGGCTGGGAAGGTGGCTCAGTGGTAGAGTGCTGCCTTGCAAGCATGAAGCCCTAGGTTTGATTCCTCAGCACCACATAAGCAGAAAAAAAAAAAAAGCCAGATGTGGCGCTGTGGCTCAAGTGGTAGAGCACTAGCCTTGAGCTGAAGAGCTGAGGGACAGAGCCCAGGCCCAGAGTTCAGGCCCCACGACTGGACCTCCCCCTCCTCCCCCCCCAAAAAAGGAATAAGGGACAAGGGCTGGGAATGTGGTAGAGTATTGCCTAGCATACATGAAGCCCTGGGTTTGATTCCTCAGTACCATATAAACAGAAAAAGCCAGAAGTGGCACTGTGGCTGAAGTAATAGAGTGCTAGCCTTAAACAAAAGAAGCTGAGGGACAGTGCTTAAGCACTTAGTTCATGCCCCAGGTCTGGCAGTGAGAAAAAAAAATAGCAAACAACCAAGGCATTGTGGCATAGTCTTATTATCCTAACTACTGAGGAGGCTGAGATCTGAGGATCTCAGTTCAAAGCCAGCACCTTTTTGGCATCCCAGATTAATGATTAAGGGATTGATAAGTGATATAATCATGGGTGTATACCCCCAGCTCAGAAAGTATAAAAGACTGTACATAAGAACCACCATTTTGTGGCACCAGTGGCTCATGCCTGTAATTCTAGCTACTCAGGAGGCTGAGACCCGAGGATCATAGTTTGGAGCCAGCCCTAGCAGAAAAGCCCCTGTGAGACTCTTATCTCCAATTAACTACTCACAAACCAGAAGCAGTGCTGTGGCTCAAGTGGTAGAGCACTAGCCTTGAGCACAAAGAGGCTCAGGGACAGCATCCAGGCCCTGAGTTCAAGCCCTATGATGGGGGGGGGGGGGTTGGGGGGGGTCCACAGGGGGGGGGCGGGGGGCCGGGGGGGGTTCCACGGGAGGGGGGGAATCCACCATTTTGAGTCTTTACCTCTCTCCCTTTCTAGCATGGAAAGCAGCCACTTTATTTCTCACTATGTTATCCAATTATTCTAAAACCTTAAAATAAATCCTTGCTAAAACTTCCAACCTGTGAAGTTCTTCTATCTGTGATACATCTTGAAATTCATTCCATGTGTGGATCTCCAGTTCCTGTGGCTTTGCGTGCAAGCTGGGAGGCCTTGGAGACCCCTCTTTCTCCATCCAGTAAGTGTGGGCACAGAACAGGCAGACCAATACAGACCTAGAAATCCAAGGGCTCAGCTTCTCCAGTGCTGACTCCGTTCACCATTGTGTTTACCTTTTGTAAGAATCACTGAGCCGGACCAGAAGCTTGCGGGTGTCTGGAGAATACTGGATATCTTGGACCAGGGTGTCACCTATAGCAGTCTGTGCAAGGAGACAAAAACTCCTCAGGAACACACTTAGGGCCAAGGCCTTGATCCCACAAAAGAGAAGGAAGTACTCATGAAGCATCTGCAGTTCTCAACAGGATTAGTTCAATCTCATGACTGGAAGGTATTCCTGCACCGAGGGCTTTCCAGAGCCATGTAGTTTGTACTCTTCTAGCTCAAAACCTGCTCACAAGGGACTTCTTCCATGTTAACTGGAAAGCCTATCTCTCCACTAGAGCTGGAATTCTTGGTCTCACAATTGCTAGGCAGGCATTTTGCTGTTGAGCCAGGTCTCTAGTCCTATTTTTGCTGGCTTTTTTTTTTTGTTGTTAGTCCTAGGTCTTGAACTCTGAGCCTGGGCATTATCCCTGACCTTCTTTTGCTCAAGGTGAGTGCTCTACCACTTGAGGCACAGCACCACTTTTAGCTTTTTTGAATAGCTTATTGGAGATAGGAGTCTACTGGGCTTTCCTGCCAGACTAGCTTCAAAGCCTGATCCTGAGATCTCAGCCTCCTGAGTAGCTAGGATTAGAGGCATGAGCTACGGGTGCTTGGCAGCGGCAAACTTTTTTTTTTTTTTTTGGTATGGGGCTTGAACTCAAGACCTGGACACATGTCTCTGAGCTTTTCTGCACAAGGTTAGCGCCTTACCATTTGACTACAGCATCACTTCCTTTGCTGGCAATTTTTAAAGAAAGGTTCTCACTTCCTGTGCAGGCACATACCTGGGAATGATCCACTTATACTTCCCAGTAACTAGGCCCAGCACTTTATTAAGAAGGAGCCTTGAAGCCAGGAACTAGGGATTCACTCCTATAATCCTAGCTACTCACGAGGATGAGATCTTAGGATCACAGTTTGAAGCTAGCTCAGGCAGGAAAGGCTTTGAGACTTACCTCCAATTAAACACCGAATAAGCCAGAAGTGGAGCTGTGACTAAAGTAGTAGAGTACTAGTCTTGAGCACAAAGCTCACAGGCAGTACCCAGACTTTCAAGTCAAGCCCCAGGACTAGCTCCAAAAAAAGGGGGAACTCGTTCTTTCTGACCAGATTAGAGTCAAACCTGGATCCTCACCATCTCAGCCTCCCAAGAAGCTAGGACTATATGTATGAGACACCAGCTCAGCTGGGCATGTAATGTCAGTGTCTCAGGAGAAACACAGAAATGACAATATTTATATACCCGATTATCCCTTTTCACAAACGCTGACCCAAGATTTAGAGAGACAAGGTGATGTTCTTCCTACCATAATAAAGTCCACCATAATTTTCTGAAAATTTGGACAATGCAAAACAATAGATTGTAAATGCTACATCTGTATTTTAAGTGAGACACACTCCAGTCATTCCCACAATAGGCTATTCACAGCACCATTCTCTTTCCATGCAGCCCATTGTGTTAGTCCAGACCTTTTTCCTTCTCTGCACTCTAAGCTCCTGCTCATCTGGGCTCCTCGGGAACCCCTGTGGGACACCTGCAGTGACTCCTCACTGCATGACACTAAGAATGAAATGAGATAATTCAAGGGAAACACTTAGCACCCAGTATGTTCAGAGGCAATGAAAAAACCAGTCACTACCCCAGCCTCTAGTGGCTAGTGGCTACAATCATACCAATTAAAATGTTTTATAATCATAAAAATGTAATTATTATTCAATCATAATAGTTATATTATTATGCATGATATAGCTCTATAATTATGGTGACAAAATAATTCTAAAGAGGAAATACAATTATACATTATTATAAATTTATTAATACAATTGCATATAGAATTATATTATTAGCCCTACCTGTACATAGTCTCCATGAGGACACCAGGCTACATTTCCTGTTTTTTCAGGAGGCACCCACACTTTCTAGTCTTTTATATACAAGCATAGCTCTCCTGCCTCAGTCTCATTTTCCCCACTGAAACCAGGCATGCTGACAATGGCCAGGTGGTTTCCATTCTTTCCCTCCAAGGCTTTTCTCTATACGTTTCATGGAATGATTTTTTTTTCTGTCCCAAATCCCTGACTCTCTTGAATTTTCATGATCATACCCAGGATTCATTTCTCTCCTTGTAGCAAGAAATGGATAGAAATGCAACATCCCTTCATTGTGCAAAAGTGCCAGAAGATGCCCTACCCACCTTCCTCACCAGGAATCCTCCAGGGATGTCTTGCTCTTTCACGCTCTCTCCAACAGTCTCTCTTTCCCTCATCCCACAATGGAGGCTGATGTTCACAATTAAGAGTCAAGAAAACTGAGAGTGAATGGCTCACACCTATAATCCTAGATCTGGCAAGGCTGAAACCTAAGGGTTGTGGTTGCAAGCCAGTCCAGACCAAAAAAATGTCTAGAGACTTCATGTCCAACTAAGCAGTAAAAAGCCAGGCCGGAGGTATGGCTCTAGTAGTAGAGTTCTTTCTGTGAGCTAAAAAGCTAAGTGACAATGCCAGATCCCTAGTTCAAGCACTGTTACCAGCGCATACAAAGTCCTTACCAGATACATTGCCTATTAACCTCAAACTTAAAATCACTGGCAAAAGCCTATCTTTGGGAATCAAATCAAACCAAATACTGAGTTCAAGCAAGAACAAATGAACAAAGGCTCAATCAGATTTTTTTTTTTTGGGGGGGGGGTCCGGTCATGGGGCCTGAACTCTGGGCCTGGGCGCTGTCCCTCAGCTCTTCAGCTCAAGGCTAGCACTCTACCACTTGAGCCACTTCCGGCTTTTTTTTTCTGCTTATGTGGTACTGAGGAATCGAACCCAGGGCCTTATGTATGCAAGGCAAGCTCTCTACCACTGAGCCACCTTCCCAGCCCCAATCAATCAGATTTTTTTTTTTAACCAACCTTTATCAAGTTCTCTACTTCATGGAAGTCCTAGAAAGGAGAAAAGGCAAATCATTACAAAGCAGGTGAACTGTTGGAGGTTGTACAGTTGGTAGCGATGATTAGACAAAGCTGACCTGGGAGTAGGTTGGATAGAGAGGTAAGTCCAGGATAATGCCATCCTCCGCTCTTCTGGCCTTTAGTTCCCCACTCAGGGTGTTAAAGGTTAGAGTGCTATTCATATTTTCTGGCAAAAAAACCCAAAAAACAAAAAGGGGTTGGGGAAAAGTATCAAGAAATATAAAGACCATTTGGGTACCAGTGGCTCATACCTGTAATCTAGCTACTCAAAAGCCCATAAATGGAACATTGTGCTGCTTAATTGGAGATGAGAATCTCATAGATTTTCTTGCCCAGGCTGACTTCACACCAAGATCCTCCAATCTCACCTTTCATGGGAGTCACCAGCACCTGGATATCTTCTGCCAATCTTGATTTCAAGAACATCCCCCTCAATTCTTCCTCCATGCAATAATTGTGTCTCAGAGCTTACTTATTAGGCGACTTTACCCTGCAACTCCTTCCCTTACCATCTCATGTAAATGAACAACCCTAAGATCCCCATGCCCCAATTCACCTTGCCACACCATTCTGTTTGTGTTGTTAATTTCTCTGTCTTTTATCTCTCCTTTGAGGGTACCTCCAGGCACTCCCCCCCCAAAAAACAAGACTTGATCATTCCTTGACCATTAAAGAAATAAGGTCACAGTGGGACTGACAATATTAAGTCCTTCTTAAGGGAGTCAATAAGGAATTATTCAAAAAGTGCAGGTGAGCTCTCATTTGAGAGTGAATTTTAATGAGTGAGGAAATATTTGAACAACATGTGCCTTTTGAGTTCTTACCCCATATATAGCATGCCTGTTCTACTAGCATAAATTCTCCCAACTTATCGATCACATGAACCAGAGAACCCCTACTGAAAATCAAATTTCATGTAGGGAACAAGCCATGGATGTCCAGTGTGTTTTCAGAAAGATCAAGGGTGACAGAAGGTCACTGTTTTCTGCACTTGTTTTTTTTTTTTTTTGTCGGTCATGGGGCTTGAACTCTGGGCCTGGGCACTGTCACTCAGCTCTTCAGTTCAAGGCGAGTGCTCTACCATTTGAGCTACAGAGCCACTTCCAGTTTTCTAGTGGTTTATTGGAGATAGGAGTCTCACGGTCTTTCCTGCCTGGGCTGGCTTTGAACCACGATCCTCAGATCTCAGCCTCCTGAGTAGCTAGGATTACAGGCGTGAGCCACCAGCGCCCGGCTGTTTTCTGCACTTGTATGACATAAACGCCGCCGTGTCTTCCTACCAGGAAGAGAACAGTGTGACACTCTGCTTAAAGAAATTCACATTACTCATTTTGTAAAACAGCACAGCGGCAGAAGCAAGGGTAGCATGGCCACACAGCGGGACTTCACTTGCCGGGGTAAACCATCTGAGTCCAAAGCAGGAACCTGCCGGAGGGGAAAAGCCAGAGAGACAAAAATCACTGCCAGGCAAACACGTTGCAAACTTCTCAGATTCTTCTTCTTTCCCAAACATTATGCTGACACAATTAAGAACAGAAGTCTGTTATAAACAGACGTCTGTTCAATTAAGAACAGAAGTCTGTTATAAACTATAATGCAGTCCAGACAAGCATTCTGGGGTTCCCTGGCTCTACATTAACCTGAAGCATTCATGTTCACTAACCTTCCAGATCTGCTTAGTATTGCTATAACAGAATACCACAGATTGGGACATTTATTAAGAAGAGAAGGGTATTGGCTGTATTCTAGAGCTTAGGAATCCAACTTGACAGGACTTGCACCTGGAGAGGGGCTTTCAGCTGCATCATTTCATGACAGAAGGCAGAAATGCCAGAGAGCGCGCCTGTGTGAGCAAATGAACAAGAGGGGCCTGAACTTGCTCCCCTAAGCAGCTCACTCTTGGCTGGAATTGTGGCTTTGTATATGGACCTAAGTTCAATTCCCTGGGACTTTTAACATTTACACCTTTTCCTGAGTGTGGTAGTACATGCTTATAGTCTCAGAATCCAGAAACAGAAACAAGAGGATCAAGAGTTCAAAGCCAGCCTGGCCTACCACACTTGGTGAAGATATGTAGATTGGACAATAAAACAGAGCTTCCACAAGGTCTTGACATGGATTTAGAAAAGAGGGCAGATTTTGCTGAGTTGCCCAAGAAAATGTGGGGGTGGGGAGAAGGGAGGACAGGAAAGAGAGAGCAATAGAGAGGAACATTTGGGTTGAAATAGACTATATGTGAAACAAAAATGAAGCCCACTCGAGATAAAGAACAAACTTCCACGCTGATCCATCACCACTTCTCAGGCCTCGCTTTCTAGCACTATTAGAATGTATTTTCCAGTGCAAGTGTAAACTATAAACTTAAACTCTAGAAATTTAAGCATACCCTCTCCCAGATGATCCAAAATCCAATTCCCAGTATACTATTTCCTGCAAATAATAAATAAATTTCCTCACACCAATCCTAGCTACTCAGGAGGCTGAGATCTGAGGATCACGGTCCAAAGCCAGCCTGGGCAGGAAAGTCCATGAGACTCTTATCTCCAAAAAACCATCAGAAAACCAGAAATGGCCCTGTGGCTCACATAGTAGAGCGCTAGCCTTGAGCTGAAGAGCTGAGGGACAGTGCCCAGGCCCAGAGTTCAGGCCCCATGACTGAAAAAATAAAAAAAGCTTATTTACTTTGGGTAAAGTTGTCTGTTGGGCTCAATTTTCGAACAAATGCAGTTTCAGACAGGTTCATTTCCTTTGCGATGTTTTGATATGTGTCATTCTCCAGTTCCTTCATGAAAACACAAGGAGCAAAACATTATATGCTTAAAAGAAAACCCAAGTTACATACTTGGTAGCTGTGTGTTTGTTTTGTGTTATTTAAGTGCTAGGAATGGAAACCAGGTTCTTTTTTTTTTTTGTTTTGTTTTGTTTTGTTTTTGGGTCCAGTCGTGGGGCCTGAACTCTGGGCCTGGGCACTGTCCCTCAGCTCTTCAGCTCAAGACTTGCGCTCTACCACTTGAGCCACAGCGCCACTTCCGGCTTTTTTTCTTTTTGCTTATGTGGTGCTGAGGAATGGAACCCAGGGCCTCAGGCATGCAAGGCAAGTGCTCTACCACTGAGCCACACCTTCCCAGCCCCCCAGGTTCTTGTACATGCTAACAACTTTGATATGTTTTCATTTTTTAGGACAGGGTCTCACTATGTAGCCTAGCCTGGCCTTGAACTCACTCTATCGCCAGAGCTAACTCTGAACTCACAATCTTCTGTCTCAGCCTCTCCAGTGCTGGGATTCCAGGTGTGCAACACCACACTTGATGGAGATATGTACAGTTTGACAATAAGCACTATAGAGTTTTGATAAGGCCTTGCCATGGATCTAGAAAAGAGGTCAGATTTTGCTGAGTTGCCCAAGAAAATGTGGGCACAGAACTTTGTATTGGGACAGTGTGATTGGTGAGTCATGAACTCACTTCTGTTCTCTTAGTGAATCAGGGATTAAGGTATGATAACTTGTTACTCTAGAGTTCTGTTAACACATATGCAAACACAAATGCTGAGTCATGTCTGTTTGCTTTTCTGAATTTCAGTGTCTGGACACTGAGCTTCTATCACCTGATGACCCAAAAGATCCAAGAAGCAGAGTAAACTTTTAAAATGCTTCCATCTTGTGGCAGTTTAGAAATATGGCAATATAAACATGACAGCCCTCTCAGTCCCTGTCCCTCTGCTGGACAAGACTCCAGCAAAAAGGAAAAAGAACTGATGTAGAAAGTTCTAAAATCCACCTGGGAAGGACTGCAAGCATCCTGAAGCAGCTGAATTTCCCATTGCGAAGCTATGCCCAGACAGTGTGGAATTTAAACCAAGGAACTGAGTGAACATAATCATTCAAAAGGAGGAAAAAGATATTAAATGGAGACCTGGAAAACTATAACGAGATTCTTGACAAACAATTATATCAGTTTTCAACAACATTCAGCAGGAAGCTGTGCTTTGCACATTGTTCCAAAGAAAGTTCACAATTCAGAAACTGGGCACAGGTGGCCCAAGCCTATTATCCTATTTGCTCAAAAGCCTGGGATCTGAGGATCATGGTTTGAATCCAGCCTGAGTAAACAAAATCTGAGGGACCCTTATCTCCAATTAACCACCAATTAACCAGAAGTGGAGCTGTGGCTCAAGTGGGAGAGCACCAGGCTTGATCAAAAAAGCTAAGGGAGAGAATCCTGATCCTGAGTTGAAGCGCTAGTACTAGCAGAAAGGAAGGGGAGGTTATTGTTGTTTTAGCTTTCTGAATTTTTTTTTTTTTTTTTTTTTTTTTTTTTTTTTGGTCATGGAGCTTGAACTCTGGACCTGGGTGCTGTCCCTCAGCTCTTCAGCTCAAGGCTGGAACTCTACCACTTGAGCCACAGTGCCACTCCCGGTTTTCTGAGTGGTTAATTGGAGATAAGAGTCTCAGGGATGTTGGGCGCTGGTGGCTCACGCCTGTAATCCTAGCTACTCAGGAGGCTGAGATCTGAGGATCACGGTTCAAAGCCAGCCTGGGCAGGAAAGACCTTGAGACTCCTATCTCCAATAAACCACCAGAAAACCGGAAGTGGCACTGTAGCTCAAGTGGTAGAGCACTCACCTTGAGGTGAAGCGCTGAAGGACAGTGCCCAGGCCCAGAGTTCAAGCCACATGACCGACAAAAAAAAAAAAAAGTCTCAGGGACTTTCCTGATCGAGCTGGCTTTGAACACAATCCTCAGATCTCAGCCTCCAGAGTAGCTAGGATTACAGGCATGAGCCACCATACCCAGCTAAAATGACATACTTTGTCAGCTAAGTTCTCTACATCTCAGAACTCAATTACTTCTACCTTTCTACTTGATTACATAGTACTTTGTACAGTGTCTCCTTTTCTTGGTTCTGAGAATTTCTAAATGTTGGTGCTACCAATAAGGTTAAAGATAGCTATCTAAAATAAGATAAGGCAAATGTAATTTCAGCCATGACTAATCACATAAAACTCACCTAATTTCATTCCCCCAATGTTTGGCTTTAATTAAATGAACCCCCCTGGCCAAAAGGAGCCCTGTGAGGGCAGGGCTTACTTAGGAGAGCACCTGCTTAGGAAATGCCAGGCCCTGAGTTCAAACCCCAGTCAAAACAAAGAAAACTAGTTATTCCTTTATAATTGCCCCCAGTTCTTCTTCATGTTTCTGAATGAATCTAGAGATTCACATTCTTATCAGATAATCTGATCATGAGGACTGGGAGTTTGGCTAATTGATAAAGTGCTTGCCTAGCATGCATGAAGCCCTGGGTTCCATTTCTCAGCACCACATAAGCAGAAACAGCTGGAAATGGCACTATGGCTCAAGTGGTAGAGTGCTAGCCTTGAGCAAAAAGAAGCTTAAGGACAGTACCCAGGCCCTGAGTTTAAGTCCCAGGACTCGCCAAAAAAAATTAATAATAATAATCTGGAGCCTGGCACCAGTGGCTGGCGCCTGTAATCCTAGCTACTCGGGAGGCTGAGATCTGAGGATAGTGGTTCAAAACCAGCCTGAGCAAGAAACTCTGTGAGACTCTTATCTTCAATGAACCACCGGAAAGCCAGAAGTGGCACTATGGCTCAAGTGATAGAGCACTGTTCTTGAGCTGAAGATCTGAGGGACAGTGCACAGGCCCAGATTTCAAGCTCACAACCGACATAATTAATTAATTACTTAATTAATAATAATTTGGTCACCACCCCTGATGCCAGGACAAAGAACACAAACCAGGGGCTGGGAAGGTGGCTCAGTGGTAGAGTGCTTGCCTTGAATGCATGAGGCCCTGGGTTCCATTCCTCAGCACCACATAGGCAGAAAAAGCCAGAAGTGGCTCTGTAACTCAAATGGTAGAGCACTGGCCTTGAGCTGAAGAACTGAGGGACAGTCCCCAGACCCAGAGTTCAAGCCCTACGACTAATAATAATAATAATAATAATGAAGCACATAAACCAAAGACCTCAACAAACAGGAGGGTCTTACTTTCTTTTTTAAAGAAGTACTTGGTCCTACAGAACTGTCCAATTTCAGTAGTGTACTTGAAGCTCTAGTACTTACATTTTCCAGGAGGCAGACAGCTGCAGGGTTCCCACAAAATGCCCTTGCTGTGAATGCGTCTGCAATGAAAATCGGGAGCTTCATCTTCCTCACTGCAGTTTTTCACGAGGTCTCACAATTGCCAGTGTTCTGCTTTACTTCTTGTTATGGCCAAAAATCAGAAAGTTAATGTTTTACTCAATGTAGTGCAGCAATGAACAGGTCCAAGATACAAAGTCAAGCAATTATTCTAAAACACCAACATGGAAAGGCTCTACATTGCGTTTATTTTAAAATACTGGCTGAATGGAATGAGTTTTTCAAGTTTATATGAGTTTTTCATACCAATCCAAGAACTCAGCCTACTCACAATTATTTTCTTAGTTTTACCCTCTCTCCCTCCCTCCCTTTCCTCCTTATTTCCTTCCTCTCTTTCTTTGCCCTTACTGGTGCTTGAACTCTGGGCCTAGATGCTGTCCTTTAGCATTTCCACTCAGGGCTGACACTTTACCACTTGAGCCATAGCTCCATTTCTGGTTTTTTTGGTGGTTAATTGGAGATAAGAGTCTCATGGACTTTGCTGGCTGGCTTTGAACTGTGATCCTCAGATCTCAGCCTGCTCAATCATTAGGATGATAGGAGTGAGCCACCTGCACCCTGCTTCTAATTGTAAAAATCTTGAAAAGTCAAAGTACTGACCCCCTAACCCACATAAACAGAAAATAACATTCTTGTTTTAAATATAGGTTTTTAATCAGATTCTTGGGCTAACATACATTAGTTGTATAAACAAGGTCTTTTCTAAATATATATTTTCTTTTCTTTAGGTAGTTGTATTTATTTTTCTGTAGGTAGTTGTACAAAGGTGCTGCTCTTCAACAGAGCAGTTTATGAATACATCCTCACCCCTCACCCACCAAAGAAGATTCTGTTTTGACATTTCCACACATGCTTATAACGTAACCTGATCAACCGCACGTCTTCTACCCCTCTCCCCATCCCACTCCCCTTTCCAGAACAACCTCAACAGGTTTCATTGTTGTATTTTCATACAAACTGTCTGACTGTATTCATCTTCACTGCTATTCCTTCTGGTACACGCCCCCCTCACCACGTTCCTGTCATTCCTGTTTTCATTTTGCATTAGTTGTACTAAGTTGCTCTCAACCATGATGTTTCAGGTGTGTACATTCCATACCTTACTAACAACAACCATATTGCTTTCTCCCTGTCCATCCTCCAAAACCCTTACAGAAAAATGTTTTCATGTTTTTGTTTTCATTGTTTTGTGCCACCACCACCACCACCACCATCACCCTATCATGGGGCTTAAATTCAGCCTTCTTAGTCAAGGCTAGTGCTCTATTACTTTGAGCCACAGCACTACTTCCAGTTTTCTGGTGGTTAATTTGAGATAAGAGTCTCACAGACTTTCCCTCCTGGGATGGCTACGAACTACATCCTCAGATCTCAGCCTCCTGAATAGCTAGGATTACAGGTGTGAGTCACCAGTGCTTGGCTTGTTGGGAATTTTTTTTTTTTTTTTTTTTGGTCAGTCATGGGGGCTGAACTCTGGGCCTGGGTGCTGTCCCTCAGCTCTTCAGCTCAAGGCTAGTGCTCTACTACTTGAACCACAGCACCACATCTTGCTTTTTCTGCTTTTGTGATGCTGAAGAATGGAATCCAGGCCCTCATGCATGCAAAGCAAGCACTCTACCACTGGGCCACCTTCCCAACCACCCCCCTCACTCCACCATTTTTTTTTTTTTTTTTTTTTTTTTGTCAGCCGTGGGGCTTGACCTCTGGGCCTGGGCACTGTCCCTGTGCTCTTCAGCTCAAGGCTTGAGTGCTACCTCTTGAGTCACAGCGCCACTTATGGGTTTCTGGTGGTTAGTTGGAGATAAGAAACTCAGATTTTCCTGCCCAGGATGGCTTTGAACTGTGATCCTCAGATTCATGAGTAGCTAGGATGATAGCCGTGAGCTTTGGGCATCTGGCTGTTTGGAAATTTTAACAGTTATGACTACTTTGTGCCAGATTCCAAAGCTAGTTCCCTAGGGGCAAGAAGTTTGTCACAGAATGTTTAGTCCCTGAACTCTGTGCTAATTCCAAATAATGACAGCAGGATTTTAGAAAAAAAGGAAAATAAGTTTTATTGATCTGACAGGCAAAGGAAGAAAACATCACACTAACACCAAAAGCTGTCTCCCTCCGCTGTCCTCCATGGATTGAGGATTTTTAAGTAAAAGTCCAAGAAGTGAGTTCTGTATATTCAGAAGCCATGATTAGAAGCCATGACTCAGTGCTGGACGGTGATCTGAGGTGATCACTTATCTCCCGATTACTGGTGCCAATTTTCAAAGATGTATGTCTTGCTGATGTTACTTTCTTGCTTTCCTATGTCAGCAAGATAGGGAGCCAAATGTTAATCTTGAATTCTAATTTTGAATTCCCCCCACAAGGAAGGAATGGGAAAGACAAAGAAAGAAAGAAACAAAGAATATTGGAGTCATCACACAAAGCAGGCTGGTTAGTAAAGCAAGCTCGCTTCACTAAAACTACAACCAAGAGCATATTTAGGTTGTCTCTTAAAATTTTCCTGTTGGCATTTTTTTCCCCTCCTGTTTCTATGAAGACATAGAGTTTTGCAATCATCATTGCTTTCTGCTGAAGTTGGGTGATATCAGAGACGTTTTCTGAAAAGTGTATATACTTTGTCTTTGTCAGTAATCTCTGTATCTTTTACAGGCCCAACTGTGGTTTTGCATAGGTAGGGTACGCATAATGCCCAGGCAAAAAAGTATATATACTGACCCACACAATGGTCATCTCAAGATGCAAGAAAACTAATAAAACAGACTAGATACCATTTGGGATACAGAGAACAAGAC
This sequence comes from Dipodomys merriami, assembly GCF_024711535.1. Taxonomy (NCBI): domain Eukaryota; kingdom Metazoa; phylum Chordata; class Mammalia; order Rodentia; family Heteromyidae; genus Dipodomys; species Dipodomys merriami. The sequence goes on along the minus strand of NW_027202715.1, from coordinate 20,408,509 downwards.
TACAAAATAGTCAACCTAGCCCTGAAATAATGTCAGAGTGGAGAAATCCACGGAAGCAACAGTCAAAGCTGACAAAGGAGTTTTTGCTAGCTAGCCAGCGATGGCCCAGGCCTGGAATACAGTGTCTCAGAACTAAGAGCAGCCCGGACCTCTACTGGGGCAGGGATTATAAAAGCAAAAGCCACACAAAGGTTACGGTTTTGCAAGCAAGCAAGCTGATTTAAGCAATTTCATGAGGTCTCATTCCTGATTCATTAGGGGCAAAGGTATTCTGCAGCTGCTGGTCTGGAGCCATTTGACCCATTAGGAGCAGGGGTACTCTACACCTGCCTCAAACCCAGGGCTTCATGCATGCTAGTCAAGCATTCTACCACTAAGCCACATTCCCAGCCCAGCCCGAGGGAATTTGAAGCCAGGCACATTTAGAAGTCATCTAATATACAGACAATTGTCGCTTGGGAGTGAAGAAAGCATTGGCAAAATCTGGGAGCTGGAACATCCTGTGGTTCTCAGGTTTAAACACAGACCAGAATTACCTGGATGTTTTTCAGACTCAAAGCTCTGGGCCCCATCTCCAAGCCAGTGTGATTTTTAACTCTGTCTTCTCTGAATCCAGCTCATAGTCCTACTGCTTATAGAAGTTCAGAGATATGTGAAAAGAGTCCCTCAGTGTGGAAGAGAACCTGTGAATTTACACTTCTAGCAAGATCCCAAGTGGCACCATGCTGATGGTGAGGGCCACATTCAGACTTTTACCATTTGTCTATCAGGGATGCTCAAAGTTGCTAGGATTCTCAGGTCCCTTCCTTCCTTCCTTCCTTCCTTCCTTCCTTCCTTCCTTCCTTCCTTCCTTTCTCCTTCCTTCCTTTTTTCCTTTTCTTCCTTTCTTCCTTCCTTTCTTTCTTTTCTTTCTTTCTTTCTTTCTTTCTTTTTTCTTTCTCCTTCCTTCCTTTTTTCTTTTCTTTCCTTCCTTCCTTCTTTCTTTTTTTCTTATTTTGCCAGTTCTGAGGCTAGGACTAAGGGCCTGGGTACTGTCCCTCTTTGTGCTCAAGGCTAGTGCTCTACCACTTGAGCCACAGTGCCACTTCCAGCTTTTTTTTTTTTTTTTGTCAGTTGTGGGGCTTGAACTCTGAGCCTGGGCGCTGTCCTTCAGCTCTTCAGCTCTTCAGCTCACAGCTAGCGCTCTACCAATTGAGCCACAGAGCAACTTCTGGGTTTCTGCGCCATTTATTGGAGATAATAGTTTCACGAACTTTCTGCCCTGGTTGGTTTGAACCGTGATCCTCAGATCTCAGCCTCCTGAATAGCTAAGTGTGAGCTACTGGGTGCTTAGCTTCTGAGTAGTTTTTTGGAGATAAGTCTCATGGACTTTCCTACCTGGGCTGGCTTGGAACTGCCATAGTCAGATCTCAGCCTCCTGAGAGGCTCTATCTAGGATACAGGCATGAATCAATAGAGCCTGGCTTAAGATCTTTCTATTTGTGTGTGTGTGTGTGTTTGTGTGTGTGTGTGTGTGTGTGTGTGTGTGTGTGTGTGTGTGTGTGTGTGTGTGTGTGTGTACACTGAAGCTTACATTTGTACATTTTTTTCTTTTTTCTTTTTCTTTTTTTTTTTTTTTTTGTTGGTCGTGGGGCTTGAACTCTGGGCCTGAGCACTATCCCTCACTCTTCAGCTCAAGGCTAGCCTTCTACCGCTTAAGCTACAGCGCCAATTCCTGAAGCTTAAATTTGGACTGGGTCCTATCTCTGAAGGTTTTTTCCTCAGGGTTAGCATGCTACACTTGAGCCAAGCAGTGCTTTTGACTTCTGGGTGCTTAATTGGAAATAAGAGTCTCTCAGACACAGCTGAGAACGTGGCTCAGTGGTAGAGTACTTGCCTTGCATGCATAAGGCCCTGGGTGTGATCCTCAGCACCACATAAAACAGAAAAAGCCGGATGTGGCACTGTGGCTCAAGTGGTAGAGCACTAGCTTTGAGCTGAAGAGCTCAGAGACAGCACCCAAACCCAGAGTCCAGGCACCACGACCAACAAAAAAAAAAGTTTCACAGACTTTCCTGGCTTCAAATCACAATCCTCAGATCTCAGCCTGAGTAGCTAGGATTACAGGTGTGTTTCCAACTATATATAGTTTTTGTTTTGTTTTGTTTTTATGGTATTTAGGTTTAAAGTGAAGACTTTTTGCTTGCTAGGCTGGTGTTCTGCCAGTGGAAGCCACACTTCTGGTCCTTAAAATCTTTCTATAGTTCAGTCAAGGTTGGAGAAAAACCTCACAGTTATTGAAAACCTGTCAGTGATTCTCACCTTTGGTATCCTGGCCTATAATCATGTTGTGAATTGTTGTTAGTCATTCAGTTAACTGTTACTCATTCAGTTGTGCCCAGGCTGACGCATAACTCTTGCTCTTCTTGCCTTAGCCTGACAGATCTGGTTAAATTCACTCTTTTTTTTTTCCCCCTACCATCCCTTCCCTCCCTCCCTTCCCCAAGGTTCTTTTTTTTTTTTTTTTAATTGTGATTAAGTGATTACATAATTTCCGGAATTTCACAGTATTGTGGAATAATGATACTCATTCAAAGTCACAAGTTCATTCTAACTTTCCTGGAGCAAATTGTCTATCACAGTCTATAACATATAACAGTGTACACATATACACCATACATGTGATCAGCAGCATGGGGATATTTAGTAGTGGTTTGACCAGATGAGTGGGAGTTCTTTGTTTCTTAAGTCCTGTTAGTTTTGTCATATCACCTAACATTAAATTCACTCTTAATTAGCAAAAGTAAATAAAAATAAGAAACATGGTAGTAGCAAAATTGCTAACATTAGCCTAGATTTTTTTTTTTGTGAGATGGCTAAGAATTGGCATCAATGACCACAATGAATCCTCTTAACCCCAGAGCCAGCTGTATTACTCAATATGACAGATGTCACTGATTTAAAATTCTGTCAAACTCATTTTATTAAGAGAAAGGAAGAATCATTTTAAACTTATCACTCTAAAGCCATATATCAAAACAAATCAAGACACAGAACTTAATTTTACTATCATAATAAGTAGCTTACATACATACCTAGCTTTGTAGGGTTTTTTTTGATGTTTGGTTTTTTGGACTGGTACTGGAGCTTGAACTCAGGGCCTGGGTACTATCCTTTAGCTTTTTTACTTAAGGCTGGTATTGTACCAGCCATAGTTTGAGTCATAGCTTGACTTCTGGCTTTTGATGGTTAATTAAAGATAAGAGTCTCACTCAAACTTCCATGCTCCTATCTCAGACTCTTAAGTAGCTAGGATTATAGGCATGGTCACCTGGCTTGTACTGTTTTTTCTTGACATTAAATCATAAAAAAGCTTTCTCTATATCCTCACATTCTTTCAAAGGCCCACAGATATTCTATAAGGCATTCACACCTAAATTTACATGGCTTCACACTCTTCCCAATATATTCCCTCCCCCTGCATTCTTTGGTATTATCAAAAGAGATAACATTATTTGAGTTGCTACCATCTCAACTAGAGTTTTTTAAATTCCCTTAGTTAACTATTCTGGAAGCATTATTACATTTCCATGGCTATGTCTTCCTTTTTCTATTTTTCACGTGAGGATTGAGTGGACTACTAGGCAGGCTGGCTAAAGGCAGCCTCTTTTGTTTCATGCAGAAAACACTTTGTCCTCAGAGACAGCGGCATGCTAGTACAGCCTGTCTAGGCCATCAGCGTGCCCTCTAAAACCACAGTAGCTGCACCCTTCACATCCACTCGTCCATCCGGTCGCAGAGAAATGTTCAGTTCTCCTCCTCGTCTGGAACACTGAAAGGCTGAACAAAGCACAAAAGGAGTTGAGAGTATAGTGAGGGGATACTGAGAGACTTCTTATTACCAGCTTGCGAGTCCTCCCAAGGCAGTTGATGCTTTGGAAGTTCGTTGTTGCTGTTGCTTTCCCCCAGCCTGGGGCTTGAACTCAGGGCCTGCCCACTGTCCCTGAGGGTTTTTTGTTTTGTTTTGTTAAAGGCTAGCACTCTACCACCTGAGCCACAGCAAGTTAGTTTTAGTCAATGAACACTTATTGCGCACTTGGTGTATCCAAAGTGTCTGCATGTTGAGGGAAGCAGAGGTGAAGGGGATTTGAAGTAGAGTACACTTAAATTATGGAAGACTGTCGCACATGAGTAGTACATAACATTTTACTACATTTTCAAGGGCATAGGAGACAGGCAAATAAAAAAAGCAATTGGAAAAGAACTGTCCTACCACGCATTTCTTTCTTCCCGAGCTGCTGGGACCAGTAGCTGCTGAGGATAGTGTGTGCAGATCCTAAAAAGAAGGGAAAAACTGTAAGGCAATCACAAAGGAAACAGGGGTGCCTTTTCCATCTATATGTAAGTGAACACAATCCATTGTCTAGTTTGACTAAATCTAGTCTTCAGATTAACCTAGCCACAGCAGAATTTAGAATTATGAGCAGAGACCCAAAAGAAGACACAGAATTTATGAATAAGGTTCTTCCAGCTGACTGCAGATTTAATTTTAATTGCTTCATATTAGTACTGGGGCTTGAACTCAGGGCCTGGCTGCTGTCCTTGAGCTTTTGTGCTTAAGACCATGTTCTACCACTTGACCCAAAGCTCCACTCTGGGCTTGTTTGAAGGGTGTAGGGGGAGTTAATTGGAGATGAAAGTCACACAGACTCCTGTTTAGGCTAGCTTCAAACCACTATCCTCAGATTTCAGCTTCCAGCGTAGCTAGGATTACAGGTGTGCTCACTGGCTTCCAACTGCAGGATTTAATTTTTGTCCTTCAGTTCAGTCAGTCCTTGATGGGAAAATCAAGGTCTTCATACAAATCTATATCCTTCTAATGAAAGATGTAGCATGTCCTGGGGTGCACATGCAAGGAAAGTGGGGAACTCGGACAAAAGGCTATGCCCCCTTCCCCACAAGAAGTGCTTAAAAGCTGCCAAGAAACAATGACTGCCTTACTTGGGCCCATAGATGTCCTAGGAGCAGAATAAAAGCTAGGCATCTAGACTTTTCCATTTGGTATCTATGTCTTTTCCCTAAGCCATTCTCTCCTACAGTGACTTTGTAGCCAGATTTTTCCCTCCTGATCATGGGGCTTGAAGTCAGGGCTTGGGCACTGTCCCTGAGCTTTTTTACTCAAGGCTAATGCTCTAACACTTTGATCCACAGCTCCATTTCTGGTTTTCTTGTGGTTAATTGAAGATGAAAGTTTCACAGACTTTCCTGCCTGGGCTGGCTTGGAATCATGATCCTCAGATCTCAGCTTCCTGAGTAGGTTCACAGGTGTGAGCCACCAGTGCCTGGCTTTGTAGCTATAAAAACTGAGAGGCAAGCAACTGATAGGGGCTCAAGACTGTATTGGGGGACAGAGCTGCTCCAAGCAGCAATGGAGGCAGCAGCAGTGGACAGGTGTGAGTGGAATTTAAGCAAAATATTAGGAAGCAGTTGTAAGGGTCACATGGGTCACATTAGGTGGATCATGGGAATTAGGGTACAGAGTCAGTTCCAGGAAGGAATTGGGCTATGAGAATTTCAGCGAGAGTCACATTCCAAGAAGGAGTGTAACGAGACTGTTCCAACTGGGCCTGGAATTTGTATGTCAAACCAGAAAAACATTACAACACTGGGGCAATAGAAACTGAACAGAAGTGGCTCAAGTGGTATAGTGCTTACCTTGAGCTGAAGAGCTCAGGGACAGTGCCCAGGCCCAGAGTTCAAGCCCTATGACTGACAAAACCAAACAAACAAACAAAAGAAACGGAACAGATTTTTGTAAACAGGTAGAACAAAGATCGGGAACTTAATCAGCAGGCTGACTCTCAGACCTTATAGTAGCCATCTTGAAAGCCAAAAAGGAATGAGCGGGAGACAGACCACCTGCCAGATGTCAGTGACTCATTGTGACAAGTCTCACAGATGACCAATCCCGAGACAACAGACTGTCTCCCCATCTCTGACCCCATCTGTGACTTGAGACTATTTTGCTCTGCGTACCTTTCACTCCCTGCCCCAACTCTACCATTTTAACCTAAGGCAAATGTCGATACCCAAAAACATCTACTCCAAATAACTAGCTGAAGTGATGTCCTCCATGGCTGCCCATGCCATAAAATGAATCTCCTTCCTCTGCCCCTCACCGTGTATCTTTATTTAGTATATAGACCTGACGAAGGAAATGCTGGAGTTTGGTCCTGAGGTCTAACACTGAAGTTTTACCCTGAACCAGCATTCCTGGGCTTGGGAGAAAGGTGAGCCAAATGACTTTGTCAAGGACTTTTTTTTCCTAACATGATTATATCTTAAATTTTAACCAGAGATCAGATATGAAAATAAAGAAACAAAGGTAGGCACCAGTGGCTCATGCCTGTAATTATAGCATCTCAAGAGGTTGAGCTCTGAGGATTACAGCTCAAAGACAGCCTAGGTCAGGAAAGTCCAGGTGACTCTTAATCTCTTTAACCACCAAAATACCCAAAGAGTAGCTGTTGCTCAAGTGATAGAGCAATAGCTCAGGGACAATGGATTCAAGACCCAAAACAGGGAAATAAATAGTAAGTAATTCAAAAAATAGAAAAAAAAAGAAAGAGGAATGGAATGTTCAAGTAGGGGAATAGCCATTCCTCTTTGCACAAGGTTTGGCTTGGTTGTAGCACTGCAAAGTCCATATTCCAAGAAGCCCTGGACCTCAGGCCACCCCAGGAGGTTGGTCATCATAGTCCAAAGGCCTCAGCACTCTAGAAAACACCACTACAGGGGTTAAAAAATGCTCTGTGTTGGGGCTGGGAAGGTGGCTCAGTGGTAGTGCGCTTGCCTTGCATTCCTGAGGCCCTGGGTTTGATTCCCCAGCACCACATAAGCAAAAAGAAAAAAGCCAGAAGTGGCGCTGTGGCTCAAGTGGTAGAGCGCTAGCCTTGAGCTGAAGAGCTGAGGGACAGCACCCAGGCCCAGAGTTCAGGCCCCACGACTGGACCCCCCCCCAAAAAAAATGCTCTGTGCCAACTGAAATTCTTTGGGAAGCATCTGTGCTCCAGTGAATATGCTTAGAATTTCTCTTCCAAAGGGGGAAGAAGAAATGTCCACATTGGACATTTTCCTGAGATGGCAAAAGGGCTGGCTTGCTGAACTTTGAATTTCTTTTGTTTTATTCCTCAGGGAATAACTGAGTCAACGTCCAGAAATCACTCTCGCCCCCACCACCTGACAAGAAAGGGAGCCTTGAAACTGAAGGAGGCAACAAACAAGATCCCTGGCTGCCAGGACAACAGATATGGTTCCCAGGGCCCTGGATCTGCCCACAGGATAGCCTTTCTTGACCTTCAAATAAAGGTCTGAGGTTAGCAAGTGGCTTACCAAATGATCCCTCCAGTAAGTCCTACCAAAAAGGGCTCCTAAAGATGCTGATCAAATCTCTAGGCTCAGGCCCATACCTGGGAGGGCATTATGTAAGCAGGTCCTCCCCTTTGTATGCATGCATGAGGACAAGAATGATATTCTACAATGACCTCTTTGCCCTATAATGCCCAGGAACTGGGTGGTTCAAGACTATTTCACCTCTATGGGGAGCCTGTGCAAATACACCTCTGGTACAGAAGCTGTACCTGTCAATCAACCTGTCCATCAATATTCACACCAAACAAAGAACCACCCACCCACCCTGACCCAAATAAAATCCCAGTCAAACTAAGCCTGGAACTATAGAACCCTGCTCAGCCTGCCCCTTGCTCTGCTCTCATTCATTTCAATAAACTTTTTCTATTATTCTCATGATGCTTTGTGTCTTGCTTGGATTTATCTCTCTCCAGATGGAAAGAGCTAAGGTAGATGTGTGGTACATTAACAAAACTTCCACACAGCCTCCTTCAGAGCTGGTGTCCATGACACCCAGAAGGATTCCCATCAACCCTTCCTCCTCCCTGGGCTGCTAGCGCCATGGTTTTCAATGACCTATGAAAGGAGGAGGCATTGCTTTCCTTTGATTTCATCCCTCTCTTCAGGCTGGTGGAAGATGTGTCCTTGGTTCAGTGAGCTAGTTACTAGAACAGCTCCAGTGATTAGTCAGTTTCTGAGCACTGTGTGCATAAAGCTAACTTGTCATCTGATCAAGATGGAGAACTGAAAGTTAGGAATGCATACCCAGGCTGTCTGACCCTGCTATAATGCTTTTCAGTGAAGAAATGGAGGGAGACAGAGAAACAAAGGGAGCTCAAGCAAGCATGGACAACTCATGCCTTTAATCCTAGCTACTCAGAAGGCTGGGATCTGTGGATCAAAGTTCAAAGCCAGCCAGAAAGTTCCTGAGACTCTCAACTCCAATTAACCAGCAAAAATGCAGAAGTGAGGTATGACTCAAGTGCTACCTCACCAGCCTTGAGTGAAAAAAAGCTGAAGTAAGAGTGTGAGGCCCTGAGTTCAAGCTCTAGTAGCAGCACATACAAATAAGTAGCTCAGAACTAAAGCAACCTTGAAGGCCATGTGAAGGTCCTCTAGAGAGTAATTTATTATCCTTGTCTTTCTTTCTTTTTTAAAGATGGGGTTATCACTATGTTGCTTAGTTTGGTGTTCAACTCTTGGCCCTAGCAGGGACTATAGTATGTACCACTATACCCAGCTTCTCCTCTTTCATGTTTAACCCCTCCTGTGGTCTCAAAGAAAAAGTACCTGTTACAGGGTCCTCTGCCACACCCCACCATGGAGCAAAATATCTGGAGTAGAAGTCAAATGCTTGGGTCTGCCCACCAGGCTCTCCTTTCAGAGTGAGAATGAGTCCTTTCACCTTTCCTGTATTTTCAATGTGAGGCAGACTCTCTGTGTTCACCTTCAGGGTCTCTAGAAATGACCTTGGGTAAAAATGGTCTGGATTAGCACAAAGCCAGTCATAGACTGCCGACTCCAGAAAATGGGAGCCAGGCCAGGGCAACTGCCCAGATGGCTGCGCAATACAGGGAGGCCGAGCAGAGAGATGAGAGACAGAAAAGCCAAAAACATTAATATTGAAAACTTAGAAACTAGAACCAGAAAGTAAAGTGAAAAACCACCAGCACCCTCCCACCACTTTCTCCTTTCAGTACAAGAATAAGAGACAAGGGCTGGGAATGTGGCTTGGTGGTAGAGTATTGTCTAGCATGCATGAAGCCCTGGGTTTGATTCCTCAGCATTACATATTCAGAAAAGGCTGGAAGTGGTGCTGTGACTCAAGTAGTAGAATGCTAGCCTTGAACAAAAGAAGCTAAGGGACAGTGCTCAGGCCCTGAGGAGTTCAAGCTCCAGGACTGGTCAAAAAAAAAAGTATCACCATTTTGTGGCACTGGTGGCTCACGACAGTAATTTTAGCTACTCAGGAGGCTGAGACCTGAGGATCATGGTTTGGAGCCAGCCCCAGCAGAAGAGCCCCTGTGAGACTCTTATCTTCATTAAACTACTCAGAAAAAGCCAGAAGTGGCACTGTGGCTCAAGTGGTAGAGCACTAGCCTTGAGCACAAAGAGGCTCAGGGATAGCACCCAAGCCCTGAGTTCAAACCCTATGACCTGGGGGGGGGGGGGGGGCTCACGGGGAGAACTGCCATTTTGAGTCTTCACTCCCATTTCTTGCATGGAAAGCAGGGAGTACCCCTCAGCCACTTTATCTCACTATGTTATCCTATTATTCTAAAACATTAAAATAAATCCTTGCTAAAACTTCCAACCTGTGAAGTTCTTCTATCTGTGATACATCTTGAAATTCATTCCATGTGTGGATCTCCAGTTCCTGTGGCTTTGTGTGCAAGCTGGGAGGCCTTGGAGACCCCTCTTTCTTCATCCAGTAAATGTGGGCACAGAACAGGCAGACTAATACAGACCTAGAAATCCAAGGGCTCAACCTCCCCAGTGCTGACTCCGTTCACCATTATGTGTACCTTTTGTAAGAATCACTGAGCCGGACCAGGAGATTGTGGGTGTCTGGAGAATACTGGATATCTTGGACCAGGGTGTCACCTATAGCAGTCTGTGCAAGGAGACAAAAACTCCTCAGGAACACACTTAGGGCCAAGGCCTTGATCCCACAAAAGAGAAGGAAGTACTCATGAAGCATCTGCAGTTCTCAACAGGATTAGTTCAATCTCATGACTGGAAGGTATTCCTGCACCGAGGGCTTTCCAGAGCCATGTAGTTTGTACTCTTCTAGCTCAAAACCTGCTCACAAGGGACTTCTTTCATGTTAACTGGAAAGCCTATCTCTCCACTAGAGCTGGAATTCTTGGTCTCACAATTGCTAGGCAGGCATTTTGCTGTTGAGCCAGGTCTCTAGTCCTATTTTTGCTGGCTTTTTTTTTTTGTTGTTAGTCCTAGGTCTTGAACTCTGAGCCTGGGCATTATCCCTGACCTTCTTTTGCTCAAGGTGAGTGCTCTACCACTTGAGGCACAGCACCACTTTTAGCTTTTTTGAATAGCTTATTGGAGATAGGAGTCTACTGGGCTTTCCTGCCAGACTAGCTTCAAAGCCTGATCCTGAGATCTCAGCTTCCTGAGTAGCTAGGATTAGAGGCATGAGCTACAGGTGCTTGGCAGCGGCAAACTTTTTTTTTTTTTTTTGGTATGGGGCTTGAACTCAAGACCTGGACACATGTCTCTGAGCTTTTCTGCACAAGGTTAGTGCCTTACCATTTGACTACAGCATCACTTTCTTTTCTTTTTGGTCAGTCATGGGGCTTGAACTCTGGGCTTGGGCTCTGTCCCTGTGCTCTTCAGCTCAAGGTGAGCAGTCTATGGATTGAGCCACAGCGCCACTTCTGGTTTTTGAGAGGTTTACTGGAGATAAGAGTCTCATGGACTTTCCTGCCCGAGCTGGCTTTGAACCTCGATCCTCAGATCTCAGACTCCTGAGTAGCTAGGATTACAGGCCTGAACCACCAGAGCCTGGCTACAGCACCACTTTCTTTGCTGGCAATTTTTAAATAAAAGTTCTCACTTCTTGTGCAGGCACATATCTGGGAATGACCCACTTATATTATACTTCCCAGTTACAAGAGGAACAGGTGTTGGCTGATGGGCCTAGCACTTTTATTAAGAAGGAGCCTTGAGGGCTGGGAAGGTGGCTCAGTGGTAGAGTGCTTTCCTTGCATGCATGAGGCCCTGGGTTTGATTTCTCAGCACCACATAAGCAGAAAAAGCCAGAAGTGGTGCTATGGCTCGAGTGGTAGAGCACTAGCCTTGAGCTGAAGAGCGGAGAGACAGTACCCAGGCTCAGAGTTCAGGCCCCAAGACAGGCAAAAAAAAAAAAGGAGCCTTGAAACCAGACACTGTAGATTCACTCCTGTAATCCTAGCTACTCAAAAGGCTGAGATCTGAGGATCACAGTTTGAAGCTAGCTCAGGCAGGAAAGGCTGTGAGACTTACCTCCAATTATACACCAAATAAGCCAGAAGTGGAGCTGTGACTAAAGTGGTAGAGTACTAGTCTTGAGCACAGAGCTCACAGGCAGTACCCAGGTTTTCAGGTCAAGCCCCAGGACTAGCTCCAAAAAAAGAGGAACTCATTCTTTCTGCTCAGACTAGAGTCAAACCTGGATCCTCACCATCTCAGCCTCCCAAGAAGCTAGGACTATATGTATGAGACACCAGCTCAGCTGGGCATGTAATGTCAGTGTCTCAGTAGAAACACAGAAATGACAATATTTATATACCTGATTATCCCTTTTCACAAACGCTGACCCAAGATTTAGAGATACTAGATGATGTTCTTCTTACCATTAATAAAGTCCACCATAATTTTCTGAAAATTTGGACAATGCAAAACAATAGATTGTAAATGCTACATCTGTATTTTAAGTGAGACACACTCCAGTCGTTCCCACAATAGATTATTCACAGAACCAATTTCTTTTCATGCAGCCCATTGTGCTGGTCCAGACCTTCTTTCCTTCTCTGCATACTAAGTTCTTTCTGGGCTGGGAAGGTGGCTCAGTGGTAGAGTGCTTCCCTTGCATGTATGAGGCCCTGGGTTCAATTCCTCAGTACCACATAAGCAGAAAAAGCCAGAAGTGGTGCTGTTGCCAAGTGGTAGAGTGCTAGCCTTGAGCTGCAGAGCTGAGGGACAGCTCCCAAGTCCCATGACTTACACAAAAAAAATTATTCAATCATAATAATTACATAATTATTGATGCTATAGCTCTATAATTAGGTTGACATAGTAGTTATAAACAGGAAATATAATCATGCATTAATATAAATTTATTAATACAATTTCATATATAATTATATTATTAGCCCCACCTGTACATAGAGTCTCCATGAGGACACCAGGCTACATCATTTCCTGTTTTTTTCAGGAGTTACCCACATTTTCTAGTTTTGTCTTGTCTTTTTTTTTTTTTTTTGGTTGGTCGTGGGGCTTGAACTCTGGGCTTGGGCGCTGTCCCTGCTCTCTTCAGCTCAAAGTGAGCGCTCTACCATTTGAGCCACAGCACCACTTCCCGTTTTCTGGTGGTTTTTATTGGAGATAAGAGTCTCATGGACTTTCCTGCCTGGGCTAGCTTTGAACTGCGATCCTCAGATCTCAGCCTCCTGAGTAGCTAGGATTACAGGCGTGAGCCACGTGTGCCCGGCCTTTCTAGTCTTTTCTATGCAAGCATCTCTCCTGCCTCAGTCTCATTTTCCCCACTGAACCCAAGCATGCTGACAATGGCCCGGTGGTTTCCATTCTTTCCCTCCAAGGCTTTTCTCTACGCATTTCATGGAATAATTTTTTTCTCTGTCCCAAGTCCCTGACTCTCTTGAATTTTCATGATCATACCCAGGATTCATTTCTCTCCTTGTAGCTAGAAATGCAACATCTCTTCATTGTGCAAAAGTGCCAGAAGATGTCCTACCCGCCTTCCTCACCAGGAATCCTCCAGGGATGTCTTGCTCTTTCACGCTCTCTCCAACAGTCTCTCTTTCCCTCATCCTACAATGGAGGCTGATGTTCACAATTAAGAGTCAAGAAAACTGAGAGTGAATGGGTCACACCTATAATCCTAGATCTGGCAAGGCTGAAACCTAAGGGTTGTAGTTGCAAGCCAGTCCAGACCAAAAAAATGTCTAGAGACTTCATGTCCAACTAAGCAGTAAAAAGCCAGGCCGGAGGTATGGCTCTAGTCGTAGAGTTCTTTCTGTGAGCTAAAAAGCTAAGTGACAATGCCAGATCCCTAGTTCAAGCACTGTTACCAGCGCATACAAAGTTCTTCTTACAGATACATTGCCTATTAGACCTGAACTCTAAAATCACTGGCAAAAGCCCAGCTTTGGGAATCAAATCAAACCAAATACTGAGTTCAAGCAAGAACAAATGAACAAATCACACAGACTCAATCAGATTCTTTTTACCAACCTTTATCAAGGTCTCTACTTCATGGAAGTCCTAGAAAGGAGAAAAGACAAATCATTACAAAGCAGGTGAACTGTTGGAGGTTGTACAGTTGGTAGCGATGATTAGACAAAGCTGACCTGAGAGTAGATTGGGTAGAGAGGTAAGTCCAGGATAATGCCATCCTCCGCTCTTCTGGCCTTTAGTTCCCCACTCAGGGTGTTAAAGGTTAGAGTGCTATTCATATTTTCTGGCCAAAAAAAAAAAGAAAAAGGTGGGGTGGGGGAAAGGATCAAGAAATATAAAGACCATTTGGGTACCAGTGGCTCATACCTATAATCTAGCTACTCAAAAGCCCAGAAATGGAACATGGTGCTGCTTAATTGGAGATAAGAATCTCATGGAAAGCTGGGGTGGCTCACAACTAATCCTAGCTACTCAGAAGGCTGAGATCTGAGGATCACAGTTCAAAGCCAGCCCCACAGGAAAGGCCCTGAGACTCTTATTTCCAATTAACAACCAGAATACTGGAAGTGGCATTGTGGCTCAAGTGATAGAGCATTCACCTTGAGCTAAATGACCCAGGGACAGCTCCCAGGCCCAGAGTTCAAGTCCCACAACCAACCAAAAAAAAACAAAACAAAACAAAAACCAATCTCATGGATTTTCCTGCTCAGGTTGGCTTCAAACCAAGATCCTCCCATCTCAGCCTGCAGAGTAGGTAGGATTACAAGTGTGAGCCACCAGCACCTGGCTATCTCCTGCCAATCTTGAATAAGAACATCTCCCTCAGTTCTTCCTGCATGAAATAATTGTGTCTCAGAGCTTGCTTCTTAGACTTTGCCCTACAACATCTTCCCTTATCATCCCATGTAAATGAATAATCCCAAGACTCCCATGCCCCAATTCACTTTGCCACACGATTCTGTTTGTGTCCCTGTTAATTGCTCTGTCTGTTGTCTCTCCTCTTGGGGGTACCTCCAGGCATTCCCCCAAAGATTTGATCATTCCTTGGCCATTATAGAAATAAGGTCAGAGAGGAACTGACAATATTAAGTCCCTCATAAGGGACTCAATAAGGGAGCTCAAACTCAGTGCAGTGAGCTCTCACTTGAGTATGAATTCCAATGTGAGTAAGGAAATATTTGGACATTTAGATTTCCTAATATTACACCATAACATGCCTGTTCTACTGTATAACTTCCTCCAACTTGTTGATCACAAGAACTAGAGAACCCCTACTGAAAATCAAATTTCATGTAGGGAACAAGCCATGGATGTCCAGTGTGTTCTCAGAAAGATCAAAGGTGACTGAAGGTCACTGTTTTTTGCACTTGTATGACATAAACGCCGCCGTGTCTTCCTACCAGGAAGAGCACAGTGTGACACTCTGCTTAAAGAAATTCACATTACTCATTTTGTAAAACAGCACAGCGGCAGAAGCAAGGGTAGCATGGCCACACAGCGGGACTTCACTTGCCGGGGTAAACCATCTGAGTCCAAAGCAGGAACCTGCCGGAGGGGAAAAGCCAGAGAGACAAAAATCACTGCCAGACAAACACGTTGCAAATTTCTCAGATTCTTCCTCTTTCCCAAACATTATGCTGACACAATTAAGAACAGAAGTCTATTATAAACTATAATGCAGTCCAGACAAGCATTCTGGGGTTCCCTGGCTCTAAATAAACCTGAAACATTCATGTTCACTAACCTTCCAGGTCTGCTTAGTATTGCTATAACAGAATACCACAGATTGGGTCATTTATTAAGAAGAGAAGGGTATTGGCTGTATTCTAGAGCTTGGGAATCCAACTTGACAGGACTCACACCTGGAGAGGGGCTTTCAGCTGCATCATTTCATGACAGAAGGCAGAAATGCCAGAGAGCGCGCCTGTGTGAGCAAATGAACAAGAGGGGCCTGAACTTGCTCCCCTAAGCAGCTCACTCTTGGCTGGAATTGTGGCTTTGTATATGGAACTAGGTTCAATTCCCTGGGACTTTTAACTTTTTACACCTAGTAAATGCTTTAGTCTCAGAATTCAGAAACAGAAACCAAAGCCAGCCTGGGCTACCACACTTGGTGGAGATATGTAGATTGGACAATAAATGCTATAGATCTTCCACAAGGTCTTGACATGGATCTACAAAAGAGGGTAGATTTTGCTGAGTTGCCCAAGAAAATGTGGGGGTGGGGAGAAGGGAGGACAGGAAAGAGAGAGCAAGAGAGAGGAACATTTGGGTTGAAATAGACTATATGTGAAACAAAAATGAAGCCCACTCGAGATAAAGAACAAACTTCCACGCTGATCCATCACCACTTCTCAGGCCTCGCTTTTCAGCACTCTTAGAATGCATTTTCCACTGCAAGTGTAAACTATAAACTTAAATTCTAGAAATTTAAGCATACCCTCTCCCAGATGATCCAAAATCCAATTCCCAGTATACTATTTCCTGCAAATAATAAATAAACATTTCCTTTAGATATCATTCCCCCACCTAAAAAAGTAACTTCAGTACCATTCAACTGTTGTTGTAAAAATGCTTATTTACTTTGGGCAAAGTTGTCTGTTGGACTCAATCTTCGGATAAAAGCAGTTTCAGACAGGTTCATTTCCTTTGCAATATTTTGGTATGTATCATTCTCCAGTTCCTTCATGAAAAACACAAAGAATAAAACATTATATTTGTAAAGAAAACCCAAGTTACATACTTAGTGGATATGTGTTTGCTTTGTGTTCTCTAAGTGCTAGGAATGGAACCCAGGTTCTTGTACATGCTAACAACACCCTTCCACTTTGCTATGTTTTTATTTTTTAGGACAGGGTCTCACTATGTTGCCTAGCCTGGCCTTGAACTCACTCTGTCACCAAAGCTAACTCTGAACTCACAATCTTCCTGTCTCAGCCTCTCCAGTGCTGGGATTCCAGGTGTGCAACACCACACTTGATGGAGATATGTACAGTTTGACAAGAAGCGCTATAGAGTTTTGATAAGGCCTTGCCATGGGTCTAGAAAAGAGGTCAGATTTTGCTGAGTTGCCCAAGAAAATGTGGGCACAGAACTTTGTGTTGGGACAATGTGATTGGTAGTCATGAACTCATTTCTGTTCTCTTAGTGCATCAGGGATTAATGTATAATAACTTTGTTAATCTAGAATTCTGTTAACACATATGCAAACACAAATGCTGAGTCATGTCTGTTTGCTTTTCTGAATTTCAGTGTCTGGACACTGAGCTTCTATCACCCGATGACCCAAAAGATCCAAAAAGCAGAGTAAACTTTTATGTTTTTTATTTATTTTTTTATTTTTTGGGGGTCTGGTTGTGGGACCTGAACTCTGGGCCTGGATGCTGTCTCTCAGCTCTTCAGCTCAAGGCTAGCACTCTACCACTTGAGCCACAGCATCACTTCCCACTTTTCTTTTTTTTTCTGCTTATGTGGTGCTAAGGAATTGAACCCCGGGCCTCATGTATGCAAGGCAAGTGCTCTACCACTGAGCCACCTTCCCAACCCCCAGAGTAAACTTTTAAAATGCTTCCATCTTGTGGCAGTTTAGAAATATGGCAATATAAACATGACAGCCCTCTCAGTCTCTGTCCCTGAGCTGGAAAAGACTCTAACAAAGGAAAAACAATTGATGTAGACAGTTCTAAGAACCAACTGGGAAGCAGCTGAATTTCCCATTGAGAAACTGCCCATTCAGTATGGTATTTAAACTCAGGACTAAACTTTGGTTGTTCCCAATGATCTCCATGAGTGCCCACTCCCTTTTGCTCCTTCACAGAACCCAAAATCCATATCCACTTGTTTGTTGGTAGAGCTGGGGATTGAACCCAAGGTCTCAGCAATGGTGGGCAAGTACTCTACCACTAAGCCACTTCCTGAGCCTCCATGCTTCTCATACCCAATCTACTCTACCCTAACTAGTAAGACCATAAAATCAATAATGGTTAGTTAAATAATAACTCCTAGAAAGGGATTTTGCCATAATTTATCATAGTAATTGATTATAATTTTTTCACATTCACTCTACCAACAGCTACTTAGTGTAGCATATGTGCTGGGCAGGGTAGGTTGGATCAAGCTGGAATTGGTTATGGTCTCACTAGTCTAGTGAGGAAGACAGGCATTGAATGGATGCCTGTGTCACCAGCTGGGAAACAGGGTGCAGTGAATGTGATGGTTTAGAGCAGAGAGGATGAGCAATCAGCACAGCTGAGGTGGGATCCCTATAGTCCCTTTGTGTGCTCACCCCAGGCAAACTTTCCTGTCAAGGTCCCTTGATCTGTAAAATCAGGGGCATGGGTAGTAAAACCTACTGATAGAATGATCGTGAAACCATCTGAGATTTAGGAAAACCCACAGGGTTTCTGGCTGAGTTTGCCTGAAATCCTTGTTCTCAAGCAGAAGGTTATGTCTAGAAGCCAGTGAGAAGGCAAGGGAAGCAGAAATTCCCTCACCAACATCTCTTTCTCCTTTGGCTCCCTCTCTTTCTCTGATCTAACCCCACATATACATATGTACAACCCCTCAACAACACAGAAGGAAAATCCCTGAGAGCTGTCTGGAATAAGAATGAGTCTCCATGTGTGCTCTCTACCTCTGTCAATGTTGTTTCACTAGGTGGTAAAGGTAGTTTATCAATCAATCAATAAATAAAATGCTGCTCCTTAACACTACATAGCTGTCTGACCTAATTCTAATAGTAACCATGGTTGGCACAGTTTCTTAGCAACTGTCGTGATGACATATTTCACTTTTCACATTGTTTCTATATATATTTCCATCGTTCTATGTGACCTTCATTATCCAATAGATGGTGAAGCACCATTTTTAAAATTTTTCTTTCCTCAAAAATCTACTCCATCTTCCACTTAGCCCTTAATCTGCTCTTCTACAGTCTCCTATGTGCAATATTTTAAAAATAAGCTTACCTTGAAAACAAAATGCCTTTTGGGCTAGGACCATACATAAGTCAAGAGGCAAAGTACTTCCCGAGCACATCAAAGCACTGGAGTCAATCTCCAGTATTTGAAATAACAAAACACCTTTAGATTGGTATTGAAGTTTTTTGAACTTTATCACTCAGAATCTTCTTTTCTTCTAGCAGTCTTTCACTAAGTGTTCAGAAAGTTCAAAATACAATTAGTCTACCCTTCACTCTATACACCAAGTTGTTTTGTGCTTAGTCTCATCTCAATTAAATATTTTCTTTTTTTTTTTTCTTTTTCTTTTTTTTTTACCAGTCCTGGGGCTTGAATCAGGGCCTGGACACTATCCCTGAGCTTCTTTTGCTCAAGCCTAGCACTCTGCCACTTGATCCACAGTGCCACTTCTGGCTTTTTCTGTTTATGTGGTACTGAGGAATCAAATCCAAGGCTTTGTGCATACTAGGTAAGCACTCTACTACTAAGCCACATTCCCAGCCCTTTTCTTTTCTTTTCTTCTTTTTTTTTTTTTTTTTTTGGCAGTTGTGGAGCTTGAACTCAGGGCCTGGACACTGTTCCTGAGCTCTTTTGCTCAAGGCTAGCTTCTAGTTTTTGAGTGATTAATTGGAGAAAAGCATCTCACAGGGACTTTTTTCCCCAGACTGGCTTGGTACCACAGTCCTCAGATTTGAGCCTCCTGACTAGCCAAGATTATAGGCTAGAGCCACTGGCACCCAGCCAAATCCCTAATTTAATTCACTTACTTGGAATTAAATTAGAACATAAAAGTTAGACATCTTAATGTTGCATTTTGCAATTTTTCATTCAGTTCATTTTTGTTGTTGTTGTTGGTAGTGGGGCTTGAACTTTGGGCTGAAGAGCTCAAGGAGAATGCTCTACCACTTGAGCCACAGCACCACTTCCCGTTTTCTGGTGGTTTATTGGAGAGAAGAGTCTCATAGACTTTCCTGCCCGGGCTGGCTTTGAACCGAGATCCTCAGATCTCAGCCTCTTGGGTAGCTAGGATTACAGGTGTGAGCCACTGGTACTCGGCAATAAGATCAAATTTTAGCCAAGTTAGAAGTAGGTAAGTAAAACAACAAAATTGCTAGTGAAGCATTGTACTTTAATTCCAAAGTTTTCCTCCATAAAACCACACATTGTTCCATCCTGAGTCCCCACTCTCTCCAATGTGTTTAGGTCTTACCCTCAGTGTGGCTACACCTCCTCCTCCTCCTCCTCCTCCTCCTCCTCCTCCCCCCCCTCCTCCTGCCCCCCTCCTCCCCCCCCCTCCTCCCCCCTCCCCCTCCCCCTCCTCCCCCTCCTCTTCCTTTTGTTAATTGTGGCATTGAATTCACAGCCTGGGTGCTGTCCCTGAGCTTTTTCAATCTAGGCTAGTCCTCAGTCACTTTGAGTACAATACCACTTCTGATTTTCTGGTGACTAATTGGAGATAAGAGTCTCATGGACTTTGCTGCTGGGCTCAGCTTTGAACTGCAACTCTCAGATCTCAGCCTCCTGAGTAGCTAGGATTACAGGCGTGAGCCACCAGCGCCTGTCAAGGGTTTCTTAATTTTAAAGGCTGTCAGTTTGTTAGCCTTGTGCCTCTGGACCCTAGCCCAGAACCTGACTAATGATAGATATTGACAAATATTTGTAGAAGGTATTAATGGCAGGCTAGTTCTCTACTAAATTGTGTCAATATTCTAATGTTTGCCCTTCATTTGTGATATTTTCCAGTTGTGCTTGTGCTTTCTGTAAATATTTGGGAATCTCTACATTTTCTAGACACAAGGAAAATCCTAAGGGGAGAAATCATGACATACTTCTACTATAATTTATTGTGATTGACAACTGGGAAAAGTGCTACATTAGACTCCAGGAAGAGAAGCTTCTCATGTCCAAAGAGTTTTCTAAATTTCCTTTAGATATATATTTAGGTGTCTCTGAGAGGCCCTCAAATTAGCCTAGTCTCACAGGCTCAAGGCCCCAAAAAGTGAATTGGAAGATTTAAAAAGTTTCTGAATCATGGTCTCCCTTATCTTCCTTTCCCTTCTTCCATTACTACTGAAACATATTGCTTAACTTTTGATTTTCTAATTTTTCCATATATGCAAATAACATAAACTATATTTTAATGGAGAGATAGAAATACACATTGCTCCAGGCAGATCTCTCAAGTCTTACATTTAGTGTATATTTTGGAGATAAGTCAGGGAGCTGACTGCTAACAGTACACTCCTCTGTATGCCTAACTACTCAGGAGGCTAAGATCTAAGGATTGTGGTTCAAAGCCAGTTTGATCAGAAAAGCCCATGAGACTCTTATTTCCAGTTAACCACCAGAAAACTGGAAGTGGAGCTGTGGCTCAAAGTTGTAGAGTGTTAGCCTTGGGCAAAAACTCTCAGGAACGGGGTTGGGAAGGTGGCTCAGTGGTAAAGTGCTTGCCTCACATGCATGAGTCCTTGGGTTTGATTCCTCAGGACCACATAAACAGAAAAAGACAGAAGTGGCCCTGTGGTTCAAGTGGTAGAATGCTAGTCTTGAGCTGAAGAGCTGAAGGACAGCGTCCAAGTCCCCAATACAAGCCCCACAACCAACAACAACAACAACAAACTCTCAGGAAAAGGCCCTGAGTTCAAGCCCCATGACTGACAGAAGAAGAAGGAGGAGGAAGAAGAAGAGAATGAGGAGGAGGAAGAACAGGAGGAGGAGGAGGAGAAGTAGTATTAGTTAGGGAACAATGCCAATTTTTGTTATCTGATACACCGTGAACATATAAATCACTCAAAATTATTTACAAAACGTATATACTTTTTTACTGGTGGGGGTGGTACTGGGGTTTGTACTTAGGACCTTAGGTTTGCTAAGGAGCCTCATCTCCAACTCTACTTTCAAAACCCTCCAAGAATATTCCATGGGCTACATAGCAAGACCTTGTCTCAAAGGGAAAAAAAAGATACTATATGGAGACCTGGAACAACTATATTAAGATTCTTGATAAACAATTACATTCATTTCCAGCAATACTCAGCAGGAAGCTGTGCTTGGCAGATTGTTGCAAAGAAGTTCACAATTCAGAAGCTGGGCACTGGTGGCCCATGCCTATAATCCTAGCTGCTCAAGAGGATGGGATCTGAGGATCATGGTTTGAAGCCAGCTTGAATAGACAAAATCTGAGAGACTTTTATCTCAAATTAACCACCAAAAAGCCAGAAATGGAGCTTCTGTGTTCAAGCCTTAGTATTGGCAGAAAGGAAGGAAGGAGAGAGAGAGAGAGAGAGAGAGAGAGAGAGAGAGAGAGAGAGAGAGAGAGAGAGAGAGAGAGAGAGAGAGAGAAGAGAGAGAGAGAGGTTCACAGATTTGAGTCTAGTTGTTAATTAGTCTCTCACTAATCTTCCCAATCTCTCATTATTTGGAAAATTTAAGACTTGGAATCTGATTAATTATTTTTTCATTAATCTTTCTAGGCTTTTAAGTTACTGGATAAAGTCCACTGACTTTATTGCCATCTATATTTTATAGGAGGAAAGTATCAGCTGTAAGCTTGCCTAGTGAATGCAAGCAATGCAGGATAAGAAAATACTTTTTTTTGGCAGGGGAGGGCTTGAACTCTGGGTGTGAGCACTGTCCCTGAGCTCTTAGTTCAAGGCTAGTGCTCTACAACTTTGAGTGGCACTTTGAGTACCACTTCCAGTTTTCTGGTGGGTAATGAAGATAACAGCTTCATGGACTTTCCTGCCCTTGCTGGCTTTGAACTGCGATCCTCAGATCTCAGCCTCCTGAATAGCTAGGATTACAGGCTTGAGCCACCTGTGCCCAGCCAAGGGAAAGACTTTTGATCACCATTTTCCTGCTCTACCTGAAGGGAGAGAGGAAGCCTTGCAAGGATATAGTTAATAACACTGACCCAACTCAGTGAAACCGCAGCAGGTCTGTATGTGCCCGCACACTGGAATCAAAGGAGCTTTTTAACCCAATGCTGTCTGGTGCCCACGCCCAGAGAGTCAGTTGTACTGGTCTGGGATGTGGCCTGGCACGTGACGTTTTAATGCACCTGGTGTAGACAAGTTGAGAAGCATTCTGCTCAAAGGCTTTAATGGTATGTATGACTTATTTAAGAGCATCAATTATTCATTGTCTTCTTTTTCCTTATATTTTCCTTTCTTCTTTCTTTCTTTCTTCCTTCCTTCCTTCCTTCCTTCCTTCCTTCCTTCCTTCCTTCCTTTCTTTCATTGTTTCCTTTCTTTCTGTCTGTTATCTGTCCTTGGAGAGGAGGTTATTGTTGTTTTAGCTTCCAGGATTTTTTTTTGAAATAGGATCTCACTATATAGCTCTGGCTAGCTCAAACTCTTGCTTTTTATTTTTATTTTAATTTTATTGTCAGAGTGATGGACATAGGGGTTACAGTTACTCAAGTAAGACAGTGAGTACATTTCTTGTCAAACTTGTTACCCTCTTAGCTCAAACTCTTGATTCTACTGCCTCAACCTTCCAAATGCTGCTATTAGAAAGGCTTGCACCACCATGCCTGGATAACTGTCTCTGGAAGTAATTCTTAGATAATCTACTCTTTTTTTTTTTTTTTTTTGTCGGTCGTGGGGCTTGAACTCTGGGCCTGGGCGTTGTCCCTCAGCTCTTCAGCTCAAGGCGAGTGCTCTACCACTTGAGCTACAGCGCCACTTCGTTTTCTGGTGGTTTGTTGGAGATAGGAGTCTCACGGTCTTTCTTGCCCGGGCTGGCTTTGAACCGCGATCCTCAGATCTCAGCCTCCTGAGTAGCTAGGATTACAGGCGTGAGCCACCAGTTCCCGGCAGATAATCTACTCTTATCCTAACATCCCTGAATGGAAGGGCACCTTAAATGTTTCCTACTACCCAGAACACAACACAAAGTCAAGAGGTATTTCACTATTCCATTAACATTTATCCTAATCAAAAATCCTTTTCTAAAGTGGGATGCTTTGTAAGCTAAGTCTCTACATATTAAAGCTCATTTACTTCAACCTTTCTACTTGATAACTTAGTACTTTGCACAGTGTCTCCTTTTCTTGGTTCTGAGAATTTCTAAATGTCGGTGCTATAAAGTTAAAGATAGCTACCTAAAATAAGATACAGCAAATGTAATTTCAGCCATGACTAGTCACATAAAACTCACCTAATTTCATTCCCCCAATGTTTGGCTTTAATTAAATAAACCCACCTGGCCAAAAGGAGTCCTGTGAGGGCAGGGCTTACTTAGGAGAGCACCTGCTTAGGAAATGCCAGGCCCTGAGTTCAAACCCCAGTCAAAACAAAGAAAACTAGTTATTCCTTTATAATTGCCCCCAGTTCTTCATGTTTCTGGAATAAATCTAGAGATTCACATTCTTATCAGATAATCTGATCATGAGGACTGGGAGTTTGGCTAATTGGTAAAGTGCTTGCCTAGCATACATGAAGCCCTGGGTTCCATTTCTCAGTACCACATAAGCAGAAACAGCTGGAAGTGGCACTATGGCTCAAGTGGTAGAGTGCTAGCCTTGAGCAAAAAGAAGCTTAAGGACAGTACCCAGGCCCTGAGTTTAAGTCCTAGGACTCCCCCCCCCAAAAAAAAAATAATATGGAGCTGGGCGCTGGTGGCTCACACCTGTAATCCTAACTACTCAGGAGGCTGAGATCTGAGGATGGTGGTTCAAAGCCAGCCTGGGCAGGAAAGTCTGTGAGACTCTTATCTCCAATAAACCACCGGAAAACTGGAAGTGGTGCTGTGGCTCAAGTGGTAGAGCGCTGGCCTTGAGCTGCAGAGCTGAGGGACAGTGCCCAGGCCCAGAGTTCAAGCTCACAACTGACAAAGTAAATAATAATAATAATAGTAATAATAATAATAATAATTTGGTCATGAACAACTTGAAGATATACCACCCCGATGCCAGGACAAAGAACACAAACCAGGGGCTGGGAAGGTGGCTCAGTGGTAGAGTGCTTGCCTTGAGTGCATGAGGCCCTGGGTTCCATTCCTCAGCACCACATAAGCAGAAAAACCTGGAAGTGGCACGGTGGCTCAAGTGGCAGAGCGCTAGCCTTGAGCTGAAGAGCTGAGGGACAGCGCCCTGGCCCAGAGTTCATTCCCCACGACTGACCAAAAAAAAAAAGAAGAAGAAGAAGAAGAAGAAGAAGAAGAACATAAACTGACAAAAAAGCAAAAGAAGATGAAGATGAAGACAAAGAAGAGGAAGAAGAAAAACCAAAGACCTCAACAAACAGGAGGGTCTTACTTTCTTTTTTTTTTTTTTTAAAGAAATACTTGGTCCTACAGGACTGTCCAATTTCAGTAGTGTACTTGAAGCTCTAGTACTTACATTTTCCAAGAGGCAGACAGCTGCAGGGTTCCCACAAAATGCCCTTGCTGTGAATGCGTCTGCAATGAAAATCGGGAGCTTCATCTTCCTCACTGCAGTTTTTCACGAGGTCTCACAATTGCCAGTGTTCTGCTTTACTTCTTGTTATTGCAAAAAATCAGAAAGTTAATGTTTTACTCAGTGTAGTGCAGCAATGAACAGGTCCAAGATACAAAGTCAAGCAATTATTCTAAAACACCAACATGGAAAGATAAGCAATCTCCTAGTCTAGAAGCCTCTACATTGCATTTGTTTTATTTTATTTTATTTTTTTTTGGGTCCGGTCGTGGGGCCTGAACTCTGGGCATGGGTGCTGTCCCTCAGCTCTTCAGCTCAAGGCTAGGGCTCTACCACTTGAGCCACAGCACCACTGCCGGCTTTTTTCTTTTCGCTTATGTGGTGCTGAGGAATCGAACCCAGGGCCTCAGGCATGCAAGGCAAGCGCTCTACTACTGAGCCACCTTCCCAGCCCATTGCATTTGTTTTAAAATACTGGCTGAATGGAATGAGTTTTTCAAGTTTATATGAGCTTTTCATACCAAACCAAGAACTCAGCCTACTCACAATTATTTTCTTAGTTTTACCCTCTCTCCCTCCCTCCCTTTCCTCCTTATTTCCTTCCTCTTTCTTTGCCCTTACTGGTGCTTGAACTCTGGGCCTAGATGCTGTCCTTTAGCATTTCCACTCAGGGCTGGCACTTTACCACTCAGTCACAGCTCCACTTCTGTTTTTTTGGTGGTTAACTGGAGATAAGAGTCTCATGGACTTTGTTGGCTGGCTTTCAACTGTGATCCTCAGATCTCAGCCTGCACCCTGCTTCTAAGTATAAAAATCTTGAAAAGTCAAAGTACTGACCCCTAACCCACACAAACAGAAAATAACATTCGTGTTTTAAATATAGGTTTTTAATCAGATTCTTGGGCTAAGATACATTAGTTGTACAAACAAGATCTTTTCTAAATATATATTTTCTTTTCTTTAGGTAGTTGTATTTATTTTTCTGTAGGTAATTGTACAAAGCTGCTGCTCTTCAACAGAGCAGTTTATGAATACATTCTCACCCCTCTCACCCACCAAAGATTCTGTTGTGACATTTCCACACATGCTTATAACATAACCTGATCAACCGCACATCTTCTACCCCTCTCCCCATCCCACTCCCCCTTTCCAGAACAACCTCAACAGGCTTCGTTGTTGTATTTTCATACAAACTGTCTGACTGTATTCACCTTCACTGCTATTCCTTCTGGTACACGCCCCCCTCACCACTTTCCTGTCATTCCTGTTTTCATTTTGCATTAGTTATACTAAGTTGCTCTCAACCATGATGTTTCAGGTGTGTACATTCCATACCTTACTAAGAACAATATTGCTTTCTCCCTGTCCATCCTCCAAAACCCTTACAGAAAAATGTTTTCATGTTTTTGTTTTCATTGTTTTGTGCCACCCCCTCACTCCATTATGGGGCTTGAACTCAGCCTTTTTAGTCAAGGCTAGTGCTCTATTACTTTGAGCCACAGCTCCACTTCCAGTTTTTTGGTGGTTAATTTGAAACAAGAGTCTCATGGACTTTCCTGCCTGGGCTGACTTCAAACCGGGATCCTCAGATCTCAGACTCCTGAGTAGCTAGGATTACAGGTGTGAGCCACCAACTTTTGGCTTATTTGGAAATTGTTACAGTTATGATTACTTGGTGCTAGATTCCAAAGCTAGTTTTGTAGGGGCGAGAAGAATGTCACAGAAAGTTTGGTTCCTGAACTCTGTGCTAATTCACAAATAATGACAGCAGGATTTTAGAAAAAAAGGAAAATAAGTTTTATTGACTTGTCACACATAGGAAGAAAACATCACACTAAATATCAAAAGCTGCCTCCCTTCCCTGTCCTTTATGGATTGAGGGTTTTTAAGCAAAAGTCCAAGAAGTGTTCAGAAACCATGACTAGAAGCCATGACTCAGTGCCGGATGATGATCTGAGGAGATCACTTATCTCCCCATTACTGGTGCCAGTTTTCCATGTTGTATGTCTTGTTGACGTTACTTTCTTACTTTCCTGTGTCAGCAAGCTAGGGAGCCAAAAAACTGCTAATCTTGAGTTCTAATCTTGAATTCCCCCCACATGGAAGGAAAGGCAGAGAGAGAGAAAATTGTCAATTAAATGTGAATCATCACAAAAAGCAGGCTGGTTAGTAAAGCAAGTTAGTTTCTAGACTAAAACTACAACCATTTAAATGTCTCTTTTAAAATTTTCCTGCTGGCATTTTTTTCCCTCCTATTTCCATGGAAACAAGGGGCGTTATAATCATCTGTCCGCTTCCTGCTGAAGTTGGGTGACGTCAGGGAAATTTTCTGAAAAGTATATATACTTTGTCCTTGCCAGAATCTCTGTGTCTTTTAAAGCCCCACTGTGGTTTTGCATATAAGTAGAGTATACTGAATGGCCAGGCAGGAAAGTATATATATATATAGACTATAACCCACATGATGGTCATCTCAAAATGCAAGATAACTAATGAAACAGATTAGATATCATTTGGGATCTAGAGAAAAAGCCTAGAAAATAGGCCTGTCAACCTAGACCCTGGCTGTCTAAAGTGGATACCTGATACTCTCATGCTTGCTTCAACCAAGTAGCTTTCTGTCTGATCTTTTCTATACTGGTTTCCACCAGAGAAGAAGTATTGATATAAGTACAACAGGACATGTTAGCAACTGCACACACTCCCCCTTGCTCAGCCTGCATGTAATCTAGAGCCATTCGATTATCCAGCAGGACTTTGGCAAGAGAGTCCAAGGAGTGATGTAGATCAGAAAGCGATAAAGCTGTTTCATTGGCTATAGTTATCAGAGTTTGGGAAAGGTTCTGAAGTACCCATTGATGGGCAGCCACTCCCCACCAGGGTAAAAAGGAATGGCCAAAATTATACCATCTGGTACCTGGTACCTCTGGTACCTCTCTTGGTAAATCACGAGTCACTCTAGTCAAAAGCTTCAAAGGGCTTGCCCAATGAGAAGATTCATTTACAGAATGAATGGAGAATGGTGTAATGAGGGTACCCAGCAGACACTGAGTAGGGGTGGAAAAGTTTCTTAGGCAGTTTGTTGCCCAGGGGTGTCCACTAATTTGACAGACAAACACAAATCCTGAGGGGGCACAGAAAACCATTTCATCTTTAAAATACTTCAATGGATCTCTGGTGTGGAAGTATTCCCCCACTCGAAACCCTGTCCTTTCTATCCAAGGATGATTCTGGAAGGAGTAATCAGCTACTACTTTAAACTCCTCTGCAGAAAACCGAGTGTTTTTCTGGATACACATGGGTAACTGTCCTGACTTGGGAGGGGAGATCATTTCAAAATACTTGGGAATCCGAGTTTCCTTGCCATTGTCATCAATGTGGGTTATATAGATGGCATTAGCTGGGATAAGTGGAAGAGTTAGACAGGGGACAGGGGACGAACCCTCAACTGGATAGTGTACTATCCGTACCCGGTACATAATAGTACGGGCCCTGAGGTCCAGTGTTGGTGTCCACACCCCATCTGGAACCTGAGTGAAATTAGTGACAGGGTGGACAAGAGGATCACTATGATCTACGACAGCTCGGGCTCTCGGGACACAGATCCAACAGTCTACTGCCTGCATGGAGGAAGCCAGTGACTGAGCAATACGGACCATCGAGTTGTCCTTCCATCCTGCAGAGAGGATACAAAGACAGAAACAAATTAGTAGGCTTCTGAGCACATTCATTGTCCGTTTCTTCTCAATGGAAGCTTTTGGTATTCCAGTGGCTGGCTTTCCACTAGAGTTCTAGTTAGGGCAGGATGTCTCTGTCTGATCTTCCTGGCTTGTGTGGCGCATTCACAGCTGGACCCGGGAGCTTCAGAGAGGTGTGAGCTGCCAGAGGCACTTTGGAAGTGCCTTTCTACTCTTCTTCTAGGTGTTCCGGCCCTGCTCTTTCCAAGTGTTCAGAAGGACTTAAATCTCTTGTCTTGAAGGCAGGAAGAGGAATCTTCAGTTGGGCTGGTGACCTGGAAGAAGCAAACTTATGGGTAGAGTCAGTATTGGATTTATTGGTGGTAGATACCACTTTACCTTAAGTTTCTTCTTTTTGTTTATATTTTCACCATTTTTTTCAAGGGGCAGAAGAGTTCACCAAATACTATTTCATGGGGGCTTAATAACTTCTCTCCATAAGTGGAGAAAGGTAACTGGCAATACCTTGTCCCATTTTAAATGGGTTTCTTGACATTGTTTTGGCTATTGTCCTCTTGAGCGTATGATCCAGTTCTTTCAACTTGTCCAGTAGATTGAGGGCTCTATGATGCATGTAATTGTCATCTGATGTCTAAGGCTTTACTTGCTTGTTGGCTAACTTCTGCTATGATGAAAAGTCCCTTGTCATTCTGGGTTGAAGGTGAGAGTCCATACCTTATTTATTTATTTATTTATTTGGTCATAGGGCTTGAACTTGGAGTCTGGGGGCTGTCCCTGAGCATTTTTGCTCAAGGCTAGCACTCTACCACTTGGAGCCATATCTCCACTTTGGTATTCTGGTGGATAGTTGGCGGTAAGAGTCTCATGGACTTTCCTGCCTGGGCTGGCTTTGAACTGAAATCCTTAAATTTCAGCCTCCTGAGTAGCTAGAATTACAGGTGTGAGACATCAGTGCCCAGCTTTTTTTTTTTTTTTTCCGGGTCCAGTTATGGGGCCTGAACTCTGGGCCTGAGCGCTGTCCCTCAGCTCTTCAGCTCAAGGCTAGCGCTCTACCACTTGAGCCACAGCGCCACTTCCAGCTTTTTTCTTTTTGCTTATGTGGTGCTGAGGAATCGAACCCAGGGCCTTATACATGCAAGGCAAGCACTCTACCACTGAGCCACCTTCCAAGCCCTTTTTTATTTTTTTATTTTTTTATTTTAATGTAAGGTCTTTTGGCACCTTTGATACTTTCTCAGTTTGGGTAGGGTAGACTTTGACTTACCCAGAAAAGGTATCAACTAGTATCAGTAGACATTTGAAGTTGTCAGTATTCTGTAGCACTAAGGTCTACTTTCAGTCTTTAAAAGGATGTTCTTGGGCTGGGAAGGTGGCTCAGTGGTAGAGTGCTTGCCTTGCATGCCTGAGGCCCTGGGTTCGATTCCTCAGCACCACATAAGCAAAAAGAAAAAAGCTGGAAGTGGCGCTGTGGCTCAAGTGGTACAGCGCTAGCCTTGAGCTGAAGAGCTGAGGGACAGCGCTCAGGCCCAGAGTTCAAGACCCACGACTGGACCCCCCCAAAAAAAAATAATAAAAATAAATAAATAAAATAAAAGGATGTTCTCCCATGTATTTGGGTTCCCTTCTCTAAAAGTCTTTTTGTTCTACCTTACAATTATTCCAAGTGCATGAGTGATAGTTTTGAGTGACTGGTCATGCAGACTGTGATAGTTGAGGCTCCTATTATTAATAAGGTTGGGCGAGTTCTACTAATACATCATGACCACAATGTATTCCCTCATGCAAATGTTTTACTAGTTGCAGGACTGGTGCCTAGGGCACAAGTATAGACATGTTCCTGAATTCTAATCTTGGTTCCATTTACCCTGTAAATGCAGGGTAATTATAAATCTCACTTGTCCAAAGAGGTTAGTCTCTAAGCCTACCCCTGGGCATGCCTGGAAACACTAGTACTAACTTTCTGGTAGTACTAACTTTCTGGAAACACTAGTACTAGCTTTCTGGTAGTCTAAGTTTGTTTGTTTTGGCTATAGAAAACTGACAGTTGATTCTTGCTTGTCCATAGTGGTCATTTGGCTGCTGTGATAAACAGGCCATTCATTAATAAACACCAGTTTGTTCTTTGAAAGTTTATATATTTAATCACACAGTGCTGGCACTCATAGTATAAATGACTGCTATTTTTTCAATTAATGAAAAGAAACTGAGTGTCAAAAAGGAATTAAATTGTAAGCAAAATGTTTTGTTTATTTGTCAGTCATGGGGCCTGAACTCTGGGCCTGGGCACTATCCCTCAGCTCTTCAGCTCAAGGCTGGCACTTTACTTGAGCCACAGTGCCACTTCCAGCTTTTTCTGCTTATGTGGTGCTGAGGAGTCAAACCCAAGGCTTCATGCATGCAAGGCAAGCACTCTACCACTGAGCCACCTTCCCAGCCCATGCAAAATGTTTTAAATCACAGTTTAGACTAGGCTGGGTGTCAATGGCTCATGTTTGTAAGCCTAGCTACAGAGAGTAGAGATCTGAGGATTGCATTTTGAAACCAGCCAGGACAGGAAAGTTTGTAAGACTCATTTCTTCAATTAACCATCAAAAAGCATAAAGTGAAGCTTTAGCTCAAGTAATAACAGCAGCCTTGAGCTAAAAAGCTAAAAGACAGCACTGAGTTTAAGCCTTAAGACCAACATTCACACGCATGTGCATGTGTGCAGACACAAATTTGTACTAAAATTAATTTGTAAGCTATTTTCATCTAGCTACACATATGCGTTTATCAAGTTATGTATGAGTATATGTAATCAACCACTACATATAAATATATAGCTCAATACTTCATGTTTACTTTTACTTTCTGGACTTCAAAGCTCTGGAAAAACCTCTATGATTAGTCATGAGGCCACAATGCTAAGTAAGTGGGGAGCCAGTCACAAAAGGACAAACACTCAATAATTCCCTCATATGAAGTATGTGTGTGTGTATTTTAATGTTTTCATTTATCTTTTTATTTATTGCCCATGTGCTCCTTTAGCTTTCTCACTCAAGGCAGATACTCTACCACTTGAGCTAGTTCTCCACTTGGGTTTTTTTGATGGCTAATTGGAGATAAAAGTCTTTCATGGGGCTGGGAATGTGGCCTAGTAGTAGAATGCTTACCTAGAATACATGAAGTCCTGGGTTCAATTCCTCAAATCACATAAACAGAAAAAAGCTAGAAGTGGTGCTGTGGCTCAAGTGGTAAAGTGCTAGCTTTGAGCAAAATAGAACCTCAGGAACAGTGCCCAGGCCCTGAATTCAAGCCGTGGCAAAAGAAAAAAAAAAGTCTCCCAGGCTGGTTTCAAATTAAGCTCTTCAGATGTCAGCTTTCTAAGTAGCTAGGATTATAGGCATGAACCACCAGTGCCCAGCCATATCAAATAAAGTAGTAAAAAATCATAGAAGCAAGCTGGGTATTGTGGTACATATTTGAAATTCCAGGACTCTGAAGGCTGAGGAAGAAGGATTAAGCATTCAAGGCCTATGTAAACTAAATAATGAGACTCCATAAGATCTAAAGACAACAAATATCAGAAATGGAGATATGAATCTGCCTTCTCAGTGATTATTTGTTTTTGTTTTTTGTTTTTTTTTTGGTCCGGTTGTGGGGCCTGAACTCTGGGCCTGGGCGCTGTCCCTCAGCTCTTCAGCTCAAGGCTAGCCCTCTACCACTTGAGCCACAGCGCCACTTCTGGCTTTTTGCTTATGTGGTGCTGAGGAATCGAACCCAGGGCCTCTGGCATGCAAGGCAAGCGCTCTACCACTGAGCCACCTTCCTAGCCCTCAGTGATTACTTTAAATGAGTAAAAGCTCCAATTAAAGTGCAGAGATTAGAATTATTTTTTTGTGTTTTTTTATTTTTTGAATGCAGGTTTTTTACATAGCCCACTTCAACTCCTGCCTCGGCCTCCCTGTTTCCGTGATTAAAATCATATACTATGATGCCTAGGTAAGAATGAATTTTGAAAATAAATCTAACCCAATCATTTTTACAAAAGACAAAACAGTTTTAAAGACTCAAATAGGTTAAAAATTAAAACAAGAAAGAAAGAAAGAAGGAAGGGAGGAAGGGAGGGAGAGAAAGAGAGAGAGGCCATACAAACTGCCAAGCATTGTGTCACATAACTGCAATCCCAGCACTTGGGAGGATTTGAAGTTCAAGGCCAGTCTGGGCTACAGTCTAAAGTCAGTCTGGACTACATAGTGAGACCCTATCTCAAAACAAACAAACAAACCAAAAAAAAAAAAAAACAGGAGTGTTAAAGAAAGCAAAGATACGCCATACAAAGAGTAACTGAAAGAGAGCTAGGCTTACTCTGCCCAGAAATTCCTGAGCTGGCAACATTTCCCAATGTTCCCTAAAGCCTCTAGAGTTGTATTCTGTGTCCATAACTCCAGAAACTATAATTCCAGAGTCCTCTATCATCCTTGGGCATTACATGATCAAACCTGATATAACCTTCAAGTAGGATCAAGGAGCCCAGCCATGAATGGTGAAAGATTTCCCTAGTACAGTCTCCTGGATGTCCAGAAAGTAAATGACTGGAGTAAAACCAGCCAGGAAAATCGAAACAAGCATTTGTAGCAAGTTGTAATCATTGACTGCAGCAACATATTGATCAGAGGAAATAACTGAATTGGGAAAGGTATTTTATATTGAACCCTAATTTGAATCTGACTATAAATACTTGAAGGTATTTAGGCCTGAGTCCTCAGTGGGGGAGGGGAGCGAGAGGAGGTGGGGGAGGAGGAAGGGAGGGACCTATAGAATGATCCACCACAGGAGTGGAGGCAACATATTATTCTCAAGGTCATGTGGAATATTCTCCAGGAGAGGACAATGTTAATTCATCAGTTGTAACAAATGTGTCACTGATATAAGATAGTGACAGCAGGAAGCCATGAGTTCAAGCCTGCCTATCAGGTAGTTCCCCCACCCCAAAAAA
The DNA here is from genome assembly GCF_024711535.1 of Dipodomys merriami. Lineage (NCBI taxonomy): Eukaryota > Metazoa > Chordata > Mammalia > Rodentia > Heteromyidae > Dipodomys > Dipodomys merriami. The sequence continues at coordinate 20,375,167 of NW_027202715.1, read as the reverse complement.
AAAAAAAAAAAAGAACAAACACTCAAGAAACTTGAGGAAGGTGGCTCACTGGTAGAGCGCTTGCCTTGCATGCATGAGGCCCTGGGTTCGATTCCTCAGCACCACATAAGCAAAAAGAAAAAAGCCGGAAGTGGCGCTGTGGCTCAAGTGGTAGAGCGCTAGCCTTGAGCTGAAGAGCTGAGGGACAGCGCCCAGGCCCAGAGTTCAGGCCCCACTATCAGACCAAAAAAAAAAAAAAAAAAAAAAAGAAATTTGAGGAAGGACAATTATGTCAAGGGAGATCAATGCTTTTTAAAGACAGTAGATATGTATGATATAAATCAAAGAATAAGCAGTTCACAAAGCCCTACTAAGTCAAGATTTTGTGTTATAAAACCCATTAAATACCTTAATTAGACATAGTTTTAGTAAACTGGTGTGGGTTTTGATTTGTTTCTGATATAGTGAAAATGATTGTGCTAAATTGGTCTTTATGGTGCTATACAGTGCCATAGGGGTCTATGAACAAATACCATAAACCAGTTTTTTGTAAATGCACCTCCCTCCCTCCCCCAGTAATGTTCAGTCTCTTTCAATTTCTTTCTCTTTCACTTAGGCTCTGCATGGAATTTTCCTCTCCTCTGCATCCCAGTGTAGCACAAGATCACATGTTCAAAGGCTTGTTTTCCTCTGGGATGTATGGGTACTTGTATTTCCCTCTCCTTTTTCATCTCTTCTCTCATTATGGCCCCTAACAAGATCCTCTCCAGGGTCCCTCTGATCTCTATGCTAATAGGAAAGCACAGAAAGACCAAAAGAAATACAAAGAGAGAAGGGGGAAAATCCTGAAAGCAGCTGGGAGTCCTTAGTTCAAGCCATCTCTATGGAAACAATTCCTCAGAGATTGGTCTGGAAACAATTCTATAGGGCTCACTGGGGCAGCAGTGAGCCAATCTAATCAAGCCTTACATGGTCAGGGTTCAATTTGCAAATGGGAATAGTTGTCTTTTTTATTTTGTGTAGAAAAGTAGTAAAAGAGGAAGCAAAATAAAAATAATTTACCATTACATAATATATTTTAAACTCAAAATTCCCTATTTGCTGTAACAATAAAAAGACAAAAGGAATGCATAGACTAATTCCAAGACCTTCTGAATCTTCACTCAGGCAGAGTGCCCAAGACAAAGACATTAAGACCAGAATCCTGCATAAGAAACCACAGCTCAATGGTGAAAAGTCATTCATGTCATTAGGATGATTTTAAGATTATGGTTCATAACTACACCCAACGCGTGGAAAGAATGCCAGATTCAATCAGGCAGCAAGCAGGTTATTTGTATTCCTACAATGGGTAAAAGGATTACAAAATTCTTCCCACCAAATCAGGTTGAAAGACTGAAAAGATAAAGTAACCATGTAATTTAAGCCCATAGAGAGGAATCCATCTGAAGAGTAGGAGCTTAGAGTTTTACTACTACAGAATTTTTTTTTTTAGGTTTTTGTTTTGTTTTGTTGGTTTTTTTTTTTTTTTGGGGGGGGGGTCCAGTCGTGGGGCCTGAACTCTGGGCCTGGGCACTGTCCCTCAGCAATTCAGCTCAAGGCTAGCACTCTACCACTTGAGCCACAGCACCATTTCCGGCTTTTTTCTTTTTGCTTATGTGGTGCTGAGGAATCGAACCAGGGCCTCAGGCATGCAAGGCAAGCGCTCTACCATTGAGTCACCTTCCCAGTCCAGTATTTTTTTTAAGAGTAAAAAAATTGGTGGAGAGTGGTTACAGTCAGTGATATCAAGACAACTAAGTGTCAGGCTAATAAACTAGTGCCTATACATCTCCTGAGATTGTAAAGTCAGGGATAGTAACTGCTTTGCCTAAAAGGATGTCTGTCCCCTCAATACACAAGTATTATAACCATAACTTTTATACTGGTGTGAAACTTTGTCCTGTGAAGTAAAAATTGTTTGGGTTCCAATCCTAGCTTTGTTACTGGACACTTTTCTGGAACTAGGCATCTGTAAAATAAAGATAATTATTTTTCAGAGCAAGTACTCAATAAATGTGAGCTGTAGTCACCGCAACATTCTTTCTTGTAAAGATCATCAAACTCCCTCCAATGGTCTCAAGAATAGCCATGAAATGGAAGTTTCCATTGCCTGAAGGTAATAACTGACATTCTGTCTCCATCATAGACAAGAATTACCCATCATCTTTGAGAGAGTATACAATCTACATAACAGCGTTCACCTTCTGCTCCACTCCATCGCTAATGTACTTCCTAATGTCCTAAATCTTTGGGCTGGACACTGAAGGTTGATTACAACCTACCTTCATCCACCTTGACAACCCTAACCCATCCTAGGGGACATACTCAACTTTGGTTAACATAGTCTCTCCCTGGAAGTGCTGGTACCTTTCTACCTTAGCATGTTTAACTTGTCTCAATGTTTTACACTTCTTACAAGTATTGCCCTCCACCCCTCCCACAGAAATTCGGCTTACACTTGTTTTAAAATTTAACAAAACCTAAAAGCCGATAATGTGTCATGAGGAACTGTGGTGACACGACAGAACCCAAAGACCGTCTACTGTCACTAGTAAGTGCAATTCTCCGGATTGTAAGGCTCTGTTTAGGAAATAACCCAAATGCCTGGTGCCATGAGCCGTTGGTCAGTCGCTGATGTTTTAACGCAAAGAAGAAAAAAAAAAAGATAGGGAGAGATGTGGTAGACCAAAAAAAAGAGACATGGGAGCTGGGAAGGTGGCTCAGTGGTAGAGTGCTTGCCTTGCATGCAGGAAGCCCTGGGTTCGATTCCTCAGTGCCACATAAATACAAAAAGCCAGAAGTGGTGCTGTGTCTCAAGTGGTAGAGTGCTAGCCTTGAGCAAAAGCAGCTCATGGATAGTGCCCAGGCCCTGAGTTCAAGTCCCAGGACTGGCCAAAAAAAAAAAAAAAAGTCCTGCACCAGGCACTGGTGCTACACCAGTGGGGACTGAGACCCCTAGCTCCAAGAGTGGGGTCAGGGGAGAGAAGGAAACCCATCCTGATGGCCTCCATGTGCCTTGGCAGCCGAGACACTGGATATATTAGGTATGTTTTATATATATTTATATATAAATATATTGCACGCTATGTTATATACTGTATTACATATTTTGCACATGAAACATACACATATGCATATATTGTTATGTGTGTGTGCATATTACATGTGTGGGTACACACAGGCACACACACACACACTCGCAGGGTAGGGGCGGGGCCCCGGCCCGGGTTTGTACTAAGAAGAGCAGGACAGAACTTTTCCAAACTGCGACGCCACAGTGTTTTCAGAACTCACATCCTTCCCGAGACGGCAGGAAGGTGAGAGCTCTGAAAATGGGATAGTGGTAAGTAAGAAGACAGATCGTCCGCCCCGTTTAGTCGTTTGCAGGAGGGGTGCAGAGAGGCGGCGGCGGACGGGAGGGGGCGGGGCGGGAAGCAGCCTGGCAGCGCGCAAGCGCACTTCATCCAGCCCGGGCTGAGGCGGACTAGAGCCTCTCATCTCGCGAGAGCAGGGCGGCCCGGCTCCAACGCTCTCGCCCCGCCCCCTTCCCCCCCCCCCCGGCCGTCGGCTGCGCAGCTTCCTCAGCGGTTGCCGCCGCCGAAGACGGTTGGAAAAACCGTTGTACGGAGCGCTGCCCTGAGGCGGAGGGTTTGTCCGGCTCCTGGTCGGACCCCGCGAGCCCGGAGTCGGTGTTTCTATCGCCCGACAGGGTATCTGAAGTAAAGAGGGGGTAGGTTGGGCTGGCGGTGTCCGGCGCGGAGTCGGGAGAAGGACGGCCGGGAGGGTAGCGGAGTGCGGAGGTGGCCGCTCGGAGGCGGCCGGGCCGGGCCGCGCGCGCCGCGCCCCCCGCGCGCCCTCCCCCTCGGAGGAGGGAGGACGACGTCCGGACCCGGAGTGTGCGGGGAGGGGGGGGGGCAACATTTTCTCCGCTTTCCCTGCCGGCTCGGCCACCGCCATTTTGGGCCCGGCGGCGCGGACGACCTCCTTCCCGCCCTTCCCGGCTCTCCGTACTTTCGTGGCCCCCGTTCCCCTCCCCGGAGCGTCGGCAGGCCGGCGGCGGGGCGGGGGCGGCCGGCGCTCCGGGACGGGCTGAGGGCGGGAGTGAGGCGCGCCGGGTCCAGGCCGGGCGGCCGGGTGCGGGGACGGAGGGGGGCGGGCGGGAAGGGGGGGACTCGGGGCCGCTCGCCCGGGCCTGGCCTCCCCCCCGCGGCCTCCCCTTCCCTCGGCAGGGCTACCTGGGCTGGCAGGACTGCGAGTGACTTCTGACGCAGATTCCCGAGATGAGAGAGGCTGGAGCTGGGGGAGGAAAGCCAATGGCGACGGAGGCTCGCGACTCCCCAATCCAGGACAAAGGAGGCAGCCGAGCCCTTTGTAACTCCGCCGCCCGGCGGCGAAGGTTTTTAAGCCCGGCGCGGCCGCGGCGGGGCGGGCGGGGGAGGGGGCGCGCTCTGCCTGGAGCTCGGGTCTCCGGGGCAGCCTCTCCCGGGAGGAGTACGGGCCGCTTAGCCGGCCCTTAGAGTCCAGATTTGGAACTTCGAGCAAACGAGTACGTACTCGCCTGGCAAGGCCGTGCTGTGTTTTTGGTTGGTGTGACCTCGCGGCTGAAACATTTTTAAAAAGGCTGCCCGTGTCCGAGCGGCAGCGAGGGTGGCTTCTGGTGGGCCTGGGGCTGGGGCTGGGCTTCCATCCGAGAAGGCCGCGCGGGCCCTGGGAAGTACGCCACCGCTTCGTGAACTTTGGGGCGGGGCGGGTAGTTGAGGAGTTTGTGGTTTGGCACCGTGGATTAGAATTGGTCTTTCGGAGTTTACAATCGGTGATGACAAAAACTGTGCACATATCAAGAAAAGAATATAGTGTGGTAGGTTTTGATAGTAAATTCCGAAGAGTTCAGTTTGGGGTAGTGATTTGGTTGTTTTTTTGTTTTTTGTTTTCCCTTGGCATGACGGCTGTGAGCATCATGTAGCTAAGTTTTTTTTGTTTGTTTTTAGTATAGCCTAGATCTGTATTTTGAACCCGGTGATAAGTCTATTAAGCAAAAAAGTATAAGCCTAATCACGTGGGGGGAGGGGGTGAATGGGTCCTCAGAATCAGGACCGTGTTGGTAGCTTTCTTGAAGACAACACAAAAGGGATAGGTAAAAGTGTGAGAATGTTTCCAATGAAACACTTAAATCTTTATAAGAAGTCAATTACCTACTTTGCAGCTTTAGGAAAAACAAACTTTTCTTTAAAGTTGCTGCCTGTTAAATGTCTCATGGTGCTTTGTCAAGATTGCCAAGGAAGTTTACCAAATTTTGGTTTTAAAAAAAACCCACAGGTTTTTAGTGGCCTTCCAAAGGACAGGTAACCTAGAAATGCCATCAAGCAATATGACAGGTCTGAGCTTTCCTTACTGGATTAGACAGACTGCAGACTTCTTATCTTGCTCTTGTTAATCTTTTCATCTATCATAATTGAGGAAATTTATCTGATTGCCTTGTCTGCCATCTTTTGTCCTCCCTTGGAAAACAGGTTTTTGTATTCTATACTTAAAATCTCCATGTTAGAGTCATATATTTTAGTTAACAGATGATCCTTAGCAGTTATACAATTTACATGTAAAAATACACATTTCAGTGGGTTTTAGTACTTTCCAAGTTTTCAAACTATTACTACCTTGTAATTTGAAAAACAGCCTTCATTCCAAAAAAACAAAAATTGTCTGTTAGCAGTTATGCTATATTCTGGCAGGCTCCCTTGTTTTCAAGACTCAGGCAACTTCATTCCACATTATATTCTGGACATGTGTTAGTGTAATACAATAGTTTCAATGTTGTTAAAAAGAAAGGTTGAGGTGGATTATCATCAATAACTGATTAGTTTCTGAGAGCCTTAAAGTGCAACAGCATCTACATTGATTACGTTCAGATTTTTTAAGTAGAATAAATACTTAATTGTTTTCATATGAACTTTCTCATTGGTACAGTGAGATTGAAAATCAAAACTAGTTTGCTTTCAAATATTTTCTTGTGAAGATTTTTTTAATAAAGATAAATGATTAATTTTTGTGTTTGCTGAAATACAAATGGGTATATTGAGTTCACCTTTACATGGAAAGAAAATGGAGTAAGCTTTTCATTAAGAAGTATACCAGCACTCCTGAGGTGGAGGCAGAGGAATTCAGGCTAGTCTAGGCTGTACAGCAAGATCCTGTCTTCAAAACAAAAGAGAAATGTCAACACACCACACTCTTAAGATCTTTGTGAAGAGTTTAATGAGAAATTAATGCTTGGTATAACATCCGTTCCACTCTTTCCTCTTGTTAAATCATGCATAACAGGAAATAATTGGCTTCTTGGGTTTGTTGCTATTTTTCTTTTAAGAAAAAAAAAACTTAAGGAAGTAGTAGATCTCTTCAAAATATCTCCGACTTTTGTTCCCTGAGTTTTGGGATCTCCTTTTTCAGAGATACTTGAGTAGTATTAAGCTGTAGAAACATTTTGTTGACTTTGGAAAACTTGTTTTGCTTGTCCTTCCTCTGAAGACAGAATAGTTTTTTTGTACTTTAAGGTTCAGATATTTTGTTGGTGGTGTATTTCCTTCATTTCATAGAGCTCTTTTTTAAATCCCATCAATCCACCCTCAATGCTTAGCCTGAAGCAAACCAAACACATTAAATAACAATCTGAGACGTATGTACTTACTGCTTACTTTATAACTGAACAGGCTTAAGAAGTTGTAGCCAGTGAATGGCAGAGTAGGGATTCAACCCAGGATTTCCTTTATCTTAAGGATTTGTATTTAATTTACTTGTGTACTTAAGAACTTTAAAAAAAAATTTTTTTTCTTCCCATTTTTGGTTCTTTGACTAGAGCTGGACCTGGGACCTTAAGAAATAACAAAGTGCGTGGGGAGTGTAAGGGGAGGCACAGAAATGGAGGGAGAATGGGTGAACATGTGGCAGTGGTACTCACTGGACACTGTTTAAAGTATACATCTTGTGGGTGAGGCTGGAAGGGGAAAACTGGGAGATGAGCAAAGAGGTGACACTGTCCAAAAAGCAATGTACTGTTTACCTGACTTAGGTAAGCCCTCTGTACATCACCTTTAATAATAATTTTTTTTTAAATTTTAAAGGAATAACAAAAAAAACGGACTGGAAGGGGACAGTTTAGTGAGGCTCTTTAAAATCTTTAGTAGTACATCAACACAGGTGCGTGCTGAAGATAGTAGAGATTATTACTTTTGAGAGTTTCTACATTAGCTTATTTTAATGCATAATGAGTTCTAGAAAAGAAAACATGACCCTTCTGAGGCTCTAACAGTTGCACTGATAATTAGATAATGTGGAATTAAGCATGAGTGAATAGTTACTGTTGATGTAAAATATAATCTTTAAGCATAGTGAAATCAAGTGAATAAATTGTTTTGATTACAGAGGAGGTGGTGGCGGTAAGGGGAACGTTTGAAATATTCAGGTGAGTAGAATTCCTACAGCTGCATAGTGAAATGTAAGGTGTGGTAAGTTTCCGCAGCTGTAGGACTTCTGCATTAGGCTATTGAAAAAAAATGTTTGGAATTTTAAAAGGAAAGATGGTTGCTTCTGGAGAAGAGAACAGACTTGAGTGGATGGGTTCATTTTGGAGGCAAAGAAGGGTCAGTTGCTGTTTTGTATTTTGTGAATGTATTTAATAAAACTAGGTTTGTTTGATAAAGTAATAGACATAATGTGTGTGTAGTGATTTCACAATAGGTGAGCTTTAAAAATACAGGTGCAGCTGAGCACCTTTAATCCTAGCTACTTAGGAGACAGATCTGAGGCACACAGTTCAAAGCCAGCCCATGCAGGAATATCCGTTGAGACTCTCATTGCCAGTTAACCACCAGAAAACCTGAAGTGCCACTGTGGCTCAAGTTGTAGAGTGCTCACCTTGAGCTGAAGAACTCAGGGACAGCACCTAAGCCCAGAGTCAAAGCCCTGTGTCCCACTGAAAACAACAACAAAAAAAAACCCAGATACTGTTTGAAGTGTTTTTGAGCTGCCTGGCTTGAATTCTGTATCTTCCTGCCTCTGCCTTAAAAGTGCTGGGATTCCAAGGCATGTCTCATCATGCTTGCTTTGTGGCATTCAATTTTTAGCATCTTTTTTTAACCTTAATTTTAACTCACGTCATTTAAAACTCTGCTCTTGAGTATTTAAATTGGACTTAAGAATCAAAGCCATGCATCAGTGGCTCTGCCTGTAATCCTAGCTACTCAAGAGGCTGAGATCTGAGGATTGAGACTGCAAGCCAACCTAGTCAGGAAAATCCGTGAGACTCCTTATCTCCAGTTAACCAGGAAAAGGCCAGAAGTAGAAGTGGCTCAAGTGGTAGAGCGCTAGCCTTGAGCAAAAGAGCTCAGGAACAGGGCCCAGGCCCTGAGTTCAAGCCCCAAGACTGGCACCCCCCAAAAAGTGAATATTTAAGATTCAAAATCAGTAATGTATCTAATAAATTTTAGGCTTTTATAATGCCATTTTTTCCCAAAACAGGTACGCAGTGCATTTTTATGGACTCAATATGAGTGGTGGTATTACATACAACTTCTAAACTATAGAAGTTTGAATTTGCATAACCTTTCACATAAATAATAAAATGTAAAAAGTGAAAACTTAAAAAGATGATGAAAGGGCTAGAGTTGGCAGTAATGGTTTGAAGAATCTGAAATTGCCAGTTATCCAAGTCTTAAAAAATCTTAGCTAATGTAATATTTAGTCTTGGGTTTTACTGCTTGCTTTTGTAACCTCAAGTAGAAAGTTGGTAGAATATTGTGTTGTGGTATTGTTATAGGAGTCACTTTAAACTTATTTTTCCTGTTGTGATACTTCTGAAAGGTGTTTCTTAAGAGTATATTTTGATTGACTGCTTTATGTGCTTGTTTATTTTTTATAGCATTTAAATCAAACGTTATTGAGATGGATTGGGTTATGAAACATAATGGTCCAAATGACGCTAGTGATGGGACAGTACGACTTCGCGGACTGCCATTTGGTTGCAGCAAAGAGGAAATAGTTCAGTTCTTTCAAGGTACCTCTAGTATTAGTCAAAGTTCAGTAGCATTTTAATTTTATTATATGTGACCAATTTTTAATTTGTACAACTGATTTGATTTTGGAACTTTTAGATTGTTAGGTTATACCTTAAAATCTGAAATGTGCTCCAGTTTAATATATTCAGTACAGAATGCATAGAATGTGTAAAACAATGTACAGTGCAGTTAGTTGAGAATAATTGTGATGAGATGAGCTATGAATTCGTATTTGGAGCATAGTTGCATTTGATTTGTAGCTTTGTCCATGTAATATAGGTGGGCTTTAGAGTGTAATTTGAAAAAACTGGTGGCAAAATTTTTTATTTAATCCAATAATATTATGGGATGTATTATGGGGTGATGGGAAACTAAGCTTTTTTTTTTTGTTTTGTTTAGTCTTGTTTTAAATATTTGATTCAGATGGGAATGTTTCAGCCTTTAACACTGTTCCCCTTGATGGGGTTATTTGTCCTTGGGTTAAAGGGTTGGAAATCGTGCCAAATGGGATAACATTGACGATGGACTACCAGGGGAGAAGCACAGGGGAGGCCTTCGTGCAGTTTGCTTCAAAGGAGATAGCAGAAAATGCTCTGGGGAAACACAAGGAAAGAATAGGGCACAGGTGGGGATGGAGAGTTTGGGATGGTGTTAAATTTTTATTTTTGGGGGTTGTGGGTCACTTGCTTAATGGGGGGGTAACCATAACATTTTTCTGGGGTAGTTTAAAAGAATTGATAATTACCTAAATTTAACATGGAAACTACAGATTTGGGGGGGGAAATGATGCTAATAGTTGGCTTAAATTAAAAATTAGATTGTTTCCATTTCTTGGTAGGGTGTTGATAAATACTTGTTCTATAATCACGTTATTTTCTTTAAACATGTATCATGTACAAACGGAAACAAACTAAAAGTATATTTGAATTTATTGCTTTCAAATGACTCATTTGTCTATGTAAAACTTAAATATTTAATTATTTAAGTTTGGAGGTATAAAATGTTGATTTATGGTGTATTTAGGCAATTTAAATTGGGTTATATATCTAGATGTAGAAAAAAATGCATTTTGCCCAATGTCTAATTTATTCTAATGCATTTGTGCTGAAACCTGTACCTTAAAACATTTTTAAATAGGTATATTGAGATCTTCAGGAGTAGCAGGAGTGAAATTAAAGGATTTTATGATCCACCAAGAAGACTGCTGGGACAGCGACCAGGACCATATGATAGACCAATAGGAGGAAGAGGGGGTTATTATGGAGCTGGGCGTGGAAGTATGTATGACAGAATGCGACGAGGAGGTGATGGATATGATGGTGGTATGTGTATCTAATGAACAAAGGTTCTGTTGTCATTTTCTTAATGTTCCTGACACTTTGTCAAGAAATACAGAAATGGCAGTAATTTCAGTACCTACTAGGTTTTAAAACCTGTTCATGAGTTCCCACGGCCAGCTGTGGGACTTGATTGATGCACATATTAACACCTAGAAAACTTAAATAAAAATGAAGATAATTGGCACTTTTCTTTTTGTACTGTAAAGATGAATATAATTTACATGTCATGACTGAATTTGTCCTTTTAAGGTTTTAAATCTCAAGGGGCTAGCTGCTTTGTATGTGCTAATTTGGGATTTGCAAATGTGAAATGGCAAAAAAGGCTAAATAAACTTTACCACAATGTGATTTGTAAACTAAATTGTAAAAATACCCTCTTGGAGTGGTGTTCATGTATTTCTCCTTCAATTACATAGGCTATGGAGGTTTTGATGAGTATGGTGGCTATAATAATTATGGCTATGGAAATGAAGGCTTTGATGACAGAATGAGAGATGGACGAGGTAAAATATTTTCATTTTGAAGTAAATTTTATTAAAGTTTCAATGGTAATATAAGTGGCTTGTATAACTGAGCTCAGGCATCTTTTGGTGCATTCCTTTATAGGACTTTATACCTTGCATATAACTTCCTACATGTATCCATAATGGTTTGTAATCTTAGCAAAATTTTATTTCCTAGGTATGGGAGGGCATGGCTATGGTGGAGCTGGTGATGCAAGTTCAGGTTTTCATGGTGGTCATTTTGTACATATGAGAGGGTTGCCTTTCCGTGCAACTGAAAATGACATTGCTAATGTGAGTAATTGTAGTAATAAGTCGTTTTATATCAGTACCTCACAATTCTGCTTGAATTATGGCTGTGCCCCACCATGCCTGGCTAGTTTAGAAACATATTTTCATTTTAAATTCAATATAACCTAGCTTATTTTATTTTTTCTCTTGCCAGTCCTGGGGCTTGAACTCAGGGCCTGGGCACTGTCCCTGAGCTTCTTTTGCACTCTACCACTTGAATCACAGTGCCACTTCCAATGTGATATTGAGGAATTGAATCCAGGGCTTCACTCATGCTAGGCAAGAACTCTTACAACTAAGCCTCAACTAAGCCACATTCCCAGCCCAACCTAGTTTATTTGAAAGGCAATGAGTTGTTTGCTTTTTTTTTTTTTTTTTTTTGGTCAGTCATGGGGCTCAAACTCTGGGCCTAGGCTCTGTCTCTGAGCTCAAGGCTAGCACCCCACCACTGGAGCCACAGCACCAATTCCTTTTTCTGGTGGTTAATTGGAGATAAGAGTTTCAGGGAATTTCTTGCCTGGACTGGTTTTGAACCTCAATTCTCAGATCTCAGCTTCCTGAGTAGCTAGAATTACAGGCATGAGTCACTGGCACCAACTGTTTGCTTTTTTTTTTTTTTTTTAGTGGGTAGGAGGAGGAACTGAGTTTGTTTTTTGTTTAGTGGGTAGGAGGAGGAACTGAGTTTGAAGTCTGGTCTTCATGCTTGCTAGGCAGACACTATCAGTTGAGTCATTTGTCACTAGTCTTTCATGTTCTGGTTAATTTTGAGATAGGGTCTCACTTGTTTCCCTGGATTGGCCTGGACTGCAATACTCCTATAGCTGGAGTGGCAGATACTTGCCACCAGGCCTAGATGGAGTCACATATGCTCTTTTTGTTGTTGTTCTAGTCAACCTCAAGCAGTGATTCTCCCAATCTTTGCCTCTCAAGAAGCTAGGATTACAAGTGAGCCATCAGCACCATTCACCATTTTTCTTAAGTGGGTAATTATGTTCATAGGATCTTTTTTAATTATTGCTAGGCAAATAGGGCAACAGAAGGGTTTGTTCAGGGTTTATTCCAATGAACTGAAGAAGAATCACGGTAAACTGGTAACTTTCAATAATTGAAATAAAAAGGTGAATAACAAGTGTTTTGTTTTATTTAGTTCTTCACACCACTAAACCCAATACGAGTTCATATTGATATTGGAGCTGATGGGAGAGCAACAGGAGAAGCAGATGTAGAGTTTGTGACACATGAAGATGCAGTTGCTGCCATGTCTAAGGATAAAAATAACATGCGTAAGTGTTTTCCTTGCCATGCTGTCTTGTTTCTTGGATGTTACCCAGATTACAAAATGAATTTCTCATTGATTTAAATAGATGTAAGAGATGTTTTACATTTAAGTAGCTATGGCACAAGTATAAAAGCACTTAGAACTCTTAACTCATTTAAACTTTAGTGGTAATAGCTTTGACTTTTCATATCTAACCTGCTTTCATTTAAATCTAGGTAATTGATTTTTTTTTAAGTTTTTATTCAGAAATTTGATCCAGTGTCTTTTTCTATCCACCTTTTTCCTTAAGAACATAGATACATTGAACTCTTCTTGAATTCTACTCCTGGAGGTGGCTCTGGAATGGCAGGTTCTGGAATGGGAGGCTATGGCAGAGATGGAATAGGTATGTAATTTTTTTTTAATGGAATAGATATGTAATGCTTTTTAAATAAGCAATGTTAGTTACTTGACAATTCTCAATTATTATTATTTTTTGTAAAGATAATCAGGGAGGATATGGATCTGTTGGCAGAATGGGAATGGGGAACAATTACAGCGGAGGATACGGTACTCCTGATGGCTTGGGCGGTTATGGTATGTATGTGTAGTTTGGTTTATGTTAGTTCCCATAATATAATGCCTGTAATTAAAGGTAGATGTTACTTTCAGCATCCTAATGATTTTTTTTTTTTTTTAAGGCCGTGGTGGTGGAGGCAGTGGAGGTTACTATGGTCAAGGTGGCATGAGTGGAGGTGGATGGCGTGGGATGTACTGAAAAAAAAAAAGCACCAACATACAAGTCTTAACAACACAGAATCTGGTCTACTAGACTTTCTTACAGATTTAATTTCTTTTGTATTTTAAGAACTTTATAATGACTGAAGGAATGTGTTTTCAAAATATTATTTGGTAAAGAAACAGATTGTGATGGGAAAATCTGTTTTCTGTAGGTTTTATTTGTTGCATACTTTGACTTAAAAATAAATTTTTATATTCAAACAACTGATGTTGATACTTTTTATATATAGCTATTCCGAAAGATGTGCTGCCTTCATAAGATTTGGGTTAATGTATTTTACTGTTAGCTCTATCAGAAGTTGTGTAGTGTGTAATATTAGAGGATAATGGTTAACTTCTGAGTAAACAGCAAGCTTAATAAGCAGTATCTGGCATAGAGCTTTAAAAATTAGTGAAACTTCTTTTAATTTCTCCTATACAACACTGTAAATATAAACCTTAAAGATGAATTGGGTGGCTTCAGGAGCATAATTTCAGCTAATGCTATATTATTTTTAGAATATCATTTATTAGACAAAGCTACCTGAATTTCTTAGTATGGGTAGGTGTGCTGCAAATTTAGCCTTAGACTTTAGAGTAAGATCCCCTTTTTGACTGAAGTACCAAAAATGTTTCTAAAAAGATTTGTAAGTTAAGATGTCTTAGAGTAGCTAAAGGTTTTTGATGACATAAGAATTCAATACAAGTATGTGGCTATGTACTATAGAGAGTGTACTTCACACCTGTATTTTCAGTTTCTCACATGACTCTATAAAGTGTTTTATAAAATGTAAAAGAAATCCATGTCAATTAAAATAATCCTTCAAATGGATTTTACATCTAATATCAGCTTTGAGTTTTAGTTGAAATACTATATAGAGCAAGGAAAAGGTGCTTTTTACCTCTTTTTGTCAGTATGGCGCTTTTATTTTCCAAATTGACTAATGGGTCAAAGTGAAACCTGTCAATGTGAATTCAGTTATTCAACTTGTAACTTGTTTTTGCTAGAAATGTTATTCATGTAATAAATGTCAATGTGGGAGACAATAGTATCTCTTGTCTGTCCTAGAATGTTTTTTGTTGGTTACTGAATTGGTAGAAAATACTATAGTGGTATCTAAATTGAAGATTAATAGACAAAGTGATTCCAAAGGAGTGATTTCTGGAGTTAAAAAGGAAGTATTGACAGCTGGTGTAGGAGCCTGTTGTCCTTTGGCATTGGTGTTTTGTTTTGTCCAACGTGGAGCTTGAACTCTGGGCTTGGGCATTGTCCCTGCGCTTTTCAGCTCAAAGCCAGCATTCTACCACTTGAGCCACACAACTCCACATTCAGTTTAGAGGCAGTTTATTGGAGATAACAATCTCATGGACTTTTTCCTGTATGGGCTGGCTTCAAACTGATGCTTCCTCAGATCTCAGCCTCCTGAATAGGATTCTAGTCATGAGCGACTGGCACTCGTGATTTTTTTTTTCTTTCTATATTTTCTTTTGATTGGAGACTGAAATCAGGGCTTCTGTGTTCTAGGCATTTAGAGCCCTGCCACTCAGCACAAACATCGGTATTTTCCCTAGGAACTGCCCTCAAATTGTTAAAAGCAGTCAAAGTATAAAAATACTAGAAATAAATATCCTAAAGGAGGCTAGTTTTTCCAAATTGTTTTATAAAACTCACGTTTTATTTTTAAAACATTACAGGTTAGAATTACAGTAGCAATTCCTTGGCACCGTGATCACATCATCATGGGTATTGTCTACATAAAGGAATGGCATGAAGTCTGTTTTGAAAAGCAAAAGTAGTGTACACAGGTACATAATTACACAATAATTAGGAAAGTTTTGCAGTAAAATCTAAAAATATTATGTTTTTGTTTTCATGGTCTGGGGAATCAAACCCAGGGCCTTACACATGCTTAGGCAAGCACTATGCCACTGAGGCCGCATCCCTAGTCTATAAATGGTTTTTAAGTAAGCTAAAACTAAACAGCCAAGTTACACTTTTTCAGAACAGCTGCCTCAAAGAAAATGAACCTAAGATGTAATGACATCATTTAGTGAGAAAGTTTCAAAAAGTGACTAAAAATCATGGTTTATTTGTTGTAAATCAACCTTGGAATTTAAGCAACTTACTTTGTGTTTATGTGTGTAAGTGCCATTCCTGGAACTTGAACTCAGCCTGGGTGCTGTCCCTGAACTTTTCTACTCAAGACTAATGCTCCACCACTTGAGCCACAGCTCCAGGTTTGTGTGTGTGGTTTTTTTTGTTTTTTTTTGTTTTGTTTTTTTTGTTGTTTTTTTTTTGTGATTAATTGGAGATTAGAGTCTCACGGACTTTCCTGCCTGGGCTGGCTTCAAATTGTGATCTCAGATCTCACCCTCCTGAGTTAGCTGGGATTATAGGTGTGAGCTACTAATGCCCAACTCTTGAATTACATTTAAAATTCTGAAGTACATAATAAAAAACATTTGAAACTTATGTTTACTAATTTTCAGCAGTCATAAAAATGTTATTATATCCCATCAGTACAAAAACAGTTCAAGAATATAATTCTATTTCTTAAGGACACATTTCTGTCCATATTCGAGAAAGGATATCTGAGATCTATGTTAGATATAACTGAAATTGACCTCAGAAGCTCACTGGAAATTTATAGGTTCTGGAGACAGTAGACCTTCAAGTAAAACACTAGTTTTTACTTTGGCAATTTAGAAAAGCATCTTACACGCTAAGGGAAAAAGAAGCATCTATGATTAATCATAGATGTAATAATGCTCCTTGGAATGTAAAGTTTCTGTGTTATTCTTGGAAGACTCAAAAGTGCATAGCTGAAAATTAATACACAAAGGATTCTAAATGGTGGAAGTTAAACAATAGAAATTCTTAGTATGCTACAACAAAATAGTGTTCCTTGAATCTAAGAAATGGGCTGGAAGCCACCATTTTCATTTACCCAACACCAATGGTAGACTAGGACATTTCTGAGAAATAACTCCAATGGGAATAGAATAGGACGTGGGTGCTGTCCCTCAGCTCTTAAGCTCAAGGATAGCACTCTACCACTTGAGCCACAGCACCACTTCTGGCTTTTTCTGCTTATGTGGTGCTGAGGAATCAAACCCAGGGCCTCTTGTATACAAGGCAAGCACTCTACCACTGAGCCACCTTCCTAGCCCAGAATCACTCTTTTCTATGTCGTTCCAAGGGAAAGAATTTTTTCCCCTCATTTTTAATGCTTAAGGAGAGAAACTGGGTTTTGTTCCCCTGCAGCCTGTGCATAAAAACACATTTCCTGAGGGATTTATGTTTTCAACTTTGAATTGGGATACTATCCCCCATTCCGTGTTAAAAACCAAAAAAGCATCTGAAAAGACCTGTCCCAGTAACTTAAGGTGAAAGGATGGTTTTGTTTAACAGGGGAAATGTTAAGCCAAATCAATGTCCCTTATAATCCCACCAGCATATGAAACTGACTTAAGACCAAAAGGAAATGACATAGTATAAAATATTGGTTGTTTCTATTGCAAATAAGGGAAGGGTGAGGGGAGAAAAAACACATCAAATACTTACGTTGGAATCTTGCCAAAATGAAAAGCCTACGGGCTAGATGTGGTGGCATATAACCCCAGCACTCAAGGCTGAGGAACACAGGATGGATGATCCTGTGTTAAGAAAGATGGTGTGTTGAGATCTTGTCTCATAACAAATGTTGAATTGGGACATAAATTCTTCTAAAAAAGTTGATACATTTCAGTCTTGCTCTGAGAACTGTGAAGCTTTAAAGTGCATTAAGAGAATTACAGGCACCATCAAATGCCAGTTTGACAGAATTCAGAAGACAATCTGAAGCCTTATTTTTAAGAAGGCCTTTATAAGATAAGGCAAATGTGTGTTCGCTTCTGTCTGGCTTTCAATGGACTTAAGTTACATGATTGTTCTGTGTAATATTAATTAGGCTAAAGTTACTCCAAAACATGCTGTTTAAAATTCTGGATAACAATGGAAAAAAGTAAATATCAAGTCATCCAGCTTATGATTCCCAAAAATTAAGTCGAGAAGATAAACTGGTACCAATACTGACTGGAAGCTGCTTAGAGGGGCTGATGTCTGCACACCTTGCACACATGGAATATTCATTGCAGGTACTGTCATACAGGAAGGACTTAGTTCTGGAGTTTTATGGCAAGTTAGATGAGCATCTCTGAATGAGTAATGCATGACAGGAATCACAGACTCGTACTGGCTTTGGTGAAGAAGGCAAAGGCAGTTCGTTGTCAGAGCAGGCATTACAGAAAATTTCCCCACAGTTTCTACAGTGGTGCTATTAAATGGAAAGAGAAAACTGAATGAAATTTTAAGTCATTTTTGAGCCAAAAAATTTTGGACTCTCTACCTCTCTTACCTTTCTCTTAGAAAGTGAGAATTCCTTTTCACAAAGCTTACAATGTGTTGCTTCTTTGTCTTTCAGCCAAACCAGTCCCTAATGGGAAGAAAAAACCCAGGGCATGTGCACTGCCACCAAGCAACACCCTTAGCCCTAAAATGCTTCACATTTATACAGGGTATTTGTAAACTCGTACCAATGGGTTGAGCCTTCTTACTTAAAGCATCTACTCACCTGCAATGCTTTGTTGGCTTCTTTTATATCTTCTATTTTCAGTTTGGATCTAAAAGGGTTACAAACAGGTGCAAATTTTAGTGTACATTTTTAAATATGACTGCCTAGTAATTAGGTGCTGGGTTTTCATAGAATATGAAATTATACACACTATTAGATCCTAGTGATTGTGTCTGGCCAGAACAATGTCATTCTCCTATGTCTTTTGTTTTGGTGAACTTAGCTTTGTGCTTGCTAAGCAGGCACTTTACCATTGAGCTGCATCTCTAGCTAGCACTTTATTACGTTTTAGTATTAAACTTTTATGATCTTAAGGTAAGTGTTTAGTCTCCACATAGTCCCTGACACATATCTGTCACACGAGTCAGTGGGAAATAAGGTAATGATGCACAAGGTATGGCTCAAAGTGCTTAGTAAATCGATGCCAAATTGGTAAAGGAATCCTGCTTATCAGAAGTACAATGCAAATTGTTCTTTGAAAACACTAATTGGAGCCGGGTGCTGGTGGCTCACGCCTCTAAACCTAGCTACTCAGGAGGCTGAGATCTGATGATCACAGTTCAAAGCCAGTCCTGACAGAAAAGTCGGTGAGACTCAACTCCAATAACCACTAGAAAACCGGAAATGGTGCTGTGGCTCAAGCGGTAGAGTGCTTGCACTGAGCTGAAGAGCACAGGGACCAGCGCCCAAGCCTAGAGTTTAAGCCCCACAACCGACAAAAAAAAAAAAAAGAAAGAAAAAAAACTAGCTGGGCTGCGATGTAGCCCATTGACAAGCAAGTGTAACATCCCAGTACCAAAAGAGACAAAACAAAACAAAAAAAATTTTAAGAAAAAAGAAAAACTAGGAACAAAAAAAAAAAGCCTTGTCCCTCCTTTCCCCCTTCCCCCCACCCCTTTTTTTTGATTGGGGATTCAGGGCCTGGGTGTTGTCCCTGAGCTCTTCAGCTCAAGGCTAGCGCTCTACCACTTGAGCCACAGCGCCACTTCTGGCTTTGTTTATGTAGTGCTGAGGAATCGAACCCAGGGCTTCATGTATGCAAGGCAAACATTCTACCACTGAGCCCCTTCCCAGCCCTCCCTGAACATTTTTGGTCAAGGCAAAAAAGGTAGAGCATTATCTCTACCACTTAAGCCACAGCTCTACTTCTGGCTTGTTTTATGCTTAACTGGAAGTAAGATTCTTGTGGACTTGCTGCCCAGGCTGGCTTCAAACTGCAATCCTCAGATCTCAAGCCTCCTGAGTACCTAAGATTAAAGAGGTAAGCTTCCAGTGTCCACCTAATAGCTTTATTCTTTAGAAGCCAAGTTTCAGGGTTCTAGTAAATTATAATACTGTTCTTTATGCCCTTGGAAATGAGGCTCAATACCTCCTAATGGAATCTCATCTTCAGCAACAATTAAATCTCTGTTCTACTGTGATTTCTACTGAGTTGAATTTTTACAAATGGCATGCACCCATATATATGATGAGATGCTTACATTTAGATTTATTTTGAGGTTGGCTAGAGACTTAAGACCTGATTAAAGTATAGGTCACTGTAGATTTCTTATTTCTACTTTTCTATATTAAAACAGATAGTCCATGCCTAAGACCTTTGGTGGTGGTGGTGGTGGTGGTGGTGGTGGTCATGTGTCTTGAACTCTGGACTTGGACTTGGGCCTGGACGCCGTCCCTCAGCTCTTCAGCTCAAGGCCAGCACTCTACCACTTGAGCCACAGTACCATTTCCAGTTTTCTGAGTGGTTTATTGGAGATAGTCTGATGGACTTTACTGCTTGGGCTGGCTTTGAACCACAATCCTCACATCTCAGCCTCCTGAGTAGCTAGGATTATAGGCATGAGCTACCGGCACCTGGCATTATAAGACCTTTTTATAGGCGTCTACTTAGTTGAAGAATAAAAGAGAAATTACTCGCTAAGTTTGTTGCCAAGTTCTTGAAGAGCTTGTTCTTGTTCATGATATATTTTCTTCAACTGCTGATTTTCATCCTGGAGGTTAAGAAATTCCTTCAAAATAAGACAAAATGTAATTTAAATTCTACGCATACTAATTTGAAAAACATTCTTAGATTATTTTGGCTTTTTAAGACAGCCTTGCTATATGGTCCAAGCTGCCCCCCAACTCATGATCTTCCTCTTAGCCTCCCAAGTACCCGCCTTTCTTTACGCCTTTTAATAAGAAACACAACTGACAAATGACAATGATCAAGATGCACTGGATTTACAAGCTCACATGTTGAACTGAAACTCTCTTGTACAGCTACTGAAAGATAATAAAACAGAACTCTTTCCAAAACTGTGTGTGTGTATGCACATGCTGCTCCTGGAGCTTTAACTCAGACTGGGAACTGTCTCTGAGCTTTTGTGCTCAAAGAGAGCACTTTAGTTGGGCTAGTGACTCACACATGTAATCCTAGCTATTCAGGAGGATGAGATCTGAGGATCACAGTTCAAAGCCAGAAAAGTCCCTGTGAGACTTATCTCCAATAAACTTAACTCCAGAAAAAGACAGAAATGGTGCTGTGGCTCAGGTGGTAGGCTCAGGGACAATGTCACACCCAGGCTCTGAGTTCAAGCCCCAGGACTGGAAAAAAAATAACTACCATTTAGGCCACAGCTTCACTTCCAGCTTTTTTGGTGTTTAACTGGAGATAAGAGTCTCTCGGACTTTCCGGCCTGGGCTGGCTTCAAACCATGATCATCTAATCTTTACCTCCTAAGTAGCTAGCATTATAGACATGAGCCATCCAAGCCTGCCAAACCTCTTATCAACAATTTTCCATTCACTTTAATCTTCTTACTGATACTTCCAGAAATAACTAGTATATACTGTTTCTTCATATAAATGTACATTTTTAAGTTAACAGTTGTCAAGATGCAATATTTAAAGTTTTACCACTATTTACTTTTTTAAGACTAATGATTTGTTGGGTTTCATGTCTAAGATGAGATAAGGCATCTTTCTCCTTTTGAAGATCTTCCTGCAAAGTCTGCCTCCATTCCTTCTCAATCTTCAAGTCAGTTTCCAGTCGCACCCTTGAACGAAAATGACACACAGAGCTCAGTGCTATTTCTCACAGAACAGTTGTATCCCTTCATATAAGCATCTTTTTTTTTTTTTTTGTCGGTCGTGGGGCTTGAACTGTGGGCCTGGGCATTGTCCCTCAGCTCTTCAGCTCAAGGCGAGCACTCTACCACTTAAGCTACAGCGCCACTTCCGGTTTTCTGGTGGTTTATTGGAGATAGGAGTCTCACGGTCTTTCCTGCCCGGGCTGGCTTTGAACCGCGATCCTCAGATCTCAGCCTCCTGAGTAGCTAGGATTACAGGCGTGAGCCACCAGCGCCCGGCTAAGCATCTTATCTTTTCGTTGATTATTTCAGCCTCTAAATAGGATTGGAGATACTTTATTTCATAAATATTTCTTGATAAGTTCAGGATTTTCGGCTACAAAATACCCTTCTTACTCATTTGTCATTTATTACATATACATAAATAATACATAATGGAATGGCAAATGCCATACTGTAAAAACTAGTTACATCTTGGAAATGGAACTAGTGAAAACAAGGGAAGGTGGGATTTTTGTTATTGTTTTTGAGACAAAGATTCTTTTTGTAGCAGGCCAGCCTCAAACTCACAGTCTTCCTGCCTCCATTTCTGGAGTGCTGAGATTACAGGCATGTGACCTTATACCTGGCTTAGGGTGGGGTTGTATCCCTTATACCTGGCTTAGGGTGGGGTTGTATCCCTTATACCTGGCTTAGGGTGGGGTTGTATCCCTATACCATGTGAACTTTTTTACAACAAACTAAAGAATTGCTCTGGTGTAATTATTGCTGTTATCAGAATAGAAATCAATTGGGGCAAAGTGCTAATTTACAGATTACTGCTAGAAGCTGACCAGTATCAGGATAGATCTATGAGTAGGCCATCTTAGGAGAAAAGTCCATGCTGCTTAGAAATGCTAATTCTACCTCATTCTAACAACGAAAGTAGTCAAAGTACTACATTTTAGATTGATCAAAAAGTCTTTTTCGCTGGGCACTGGTGGCTTATACCTGTAATCCTAGCTACTCAGGAGGCTGAGATCTGAGGATCGCTGTTCAAAGCCAGTCCAGGCAGAAAAGTCCATGACATTCATCTCCAACAAACCACTCAGAATACCAGAAGTGGCACTGTGGCTCAGGTGGTAGAGCGCTAGCTTTGAGCTGGAGAGCTGAGAGACAGCACCCAGGCCCAGAGTTTAAGCCCCACAACCAACAAGAAGTCATTTTCAAAATTATTCTTTGCAAGTGGATAGAATAAGAAGGGTACATATACTGATAACAGTTCAGAATGGGTGTTGAAGAGCCCTAAATCTATAAATGCCAATGTACACAGAAAGCATTCTCCCCTGAAATAATGTAAGACATGCTCTGACAAAAGGTCCGAGGAAAAGACAGTCTAGTAAGAGAAAATTTTTGTGTGTACTGGGACTTGAACTAGAGCCTGGGCATTGGGTCCCTTAGCTTTTTCACTCAAGGCTGGTGGCTTTACCACTTGAGCCATAGCTCTACTTCTGGCTTTTTGCTGGTTAACTGGAGATAAGAGTCTCATGGACTTTCCTACCCAGGCTCACTTATAACCAAATCCTCAGATCTCAGCCTCCTGAGTAGCTAGGAATACAGGCGTGAGGCACCGGCGCCCAACTGCATGTTCTTTGATGATAGTTCTTTGGTGTTAAGTTCCAGTACTCCATATCTAATGGCCATCAGATTAATATGGAACAAAACTGGGGCACAGGTCCTTGGAAAAGTGCTAGTCTAGTACGTATAAAGCCCTGAACTCAAACCTTAGTGTTACTGCAACCAAAAACAAAATTAAATTAAAAATAAATAAAAATAGGGGCTGGGAAGGTGGCTCAGTGATAAGAGTGCTTGCCTTGTATGTATGAGGCCCTGGGTTCCATTCCTTAGCACCACATAGGCAGAAAAAGTCAGAAGTGGTGCTGTGGCTTAAAGTGGTAGAGCACTAGCTTTGAGCTGAGGGACAGTGCCCAGCAGAGTTCAGGCCCCACAACCAACAATAAATAAATAAATAAATAAATAAAATCTCCTAAATATGACAGCAAGACATAGCTGAAAGTACTCAATAAGCAATAATGAAAGTGAGGGGCTGGGAAGGTAGCTTAGTGGTAGAGTGCTTGCCTTGCATGTATGAGGCCCTGAGTTTTATTCCTCAGCACCACATAAACAGAAAAAGCCAGAAGTGGCGCTGTGGCTCAAGTGGTAGAGTGCTGGCCTTGAGCTGAAAAGCTGAGGGACAGCGCCCAGGTGAGCTCAGGCCCCCCCAACCGACAAAAAAAAAGAATAAAAAGGAAAACATCACAAATTTTCGGTTTTTGTGTGGAACTGGGACTCAAACATAAAACTTTGGGCAAATGCTCTTAACACTAAAATATATCCTTAGCCCAAATTTTAATTTTTTTTTTTTTTTTTGGTCAGTTGTGAGGCTTGAACTCAGGGCCTGGGAGCTGTCCCTGAGCTCTTTTGCTCAAGGCTAGCATGCTATCACATTGGGTCATAGCTCCACTTCTGGTTTTCTGGTGGCTAACTGGTAAGGGTCTCAAGGATTTTCTTGCCCAGGCTGGCTTTGAAGTGGTATCCTCAGATGTCAGCCTCCTGAGTAGCTAAAATTACAGGCATGAGCCACCAGTGCCTAGCTAAATTTTTAGTTTTTAAAATGAACATATTAGCCAGTGTCATTGGATAAATAAAAAAAATTGTATTTTATTATGGTGTGCAAAAAAAAACTGAGGGGAGGCTGGGAAGGTGGCTCAGTGGCAGAGCACTTGCCTTGCATGCACGAGCCCTGGGTTCCATTCCTCAGTAACCACATAAGCAAAAAAAAGAAAAAAGCCAGAAGTGGCGCTGTGGCTCAAGTGGTAGAGCGCTAGCCTTGAGCTAAAGAGCTGAGGGACAGCGCCCAGGCCCAGAGTTCAGGCCCCACAACCGGACCCCCAAAAAAAACCCCAAACAAAAACTGAGGGGAGGGGATTATATCAATACAATTCTTTGTTTCTAAGAGTAAACTACTCACAGCTGTTTCTCCTTTTGGGAAATTTGTTTCTGCAGACTGTCAGATTTACTGAGGCATTCTTGTCGATATTTCTCATCCTCATCTTCAGCTTCCACTTGCGCCTTCTCTGCTTGCTGCAATCTGGTGTAATTCAAATCAACTTTGGGTAAAACTGAGGCTAGAACTAGGGTGTAAAAGGGTGAAGAAGACAAATAAAAGAAAAATGGGGAAATAGAAACATTTCTAAATGAAAACAAAGTTTGGGGGGGAACTCACAAACTCAAACGTGAAAGAGCCACACAATGTCTAGAAATCGGTTTGTGATTTTTTTTTAATACAACATATAATATGCCCAGAATACTATCTTTAATTTTGTTTTATTTCTTGTTTATAATTAACAATGTAAAGCAATACAGCCTTTACCAATTATCTAGAGCATAATGAATGGAATTTCAAAGTATAA
Organism: Dipodomys merriami; assembly: GCF_024711535.1. Lineage (NCBI taxonomy): Eukaryota > Metazoa > Chordata > Mammalia > Rodentia > Heteromyidae > Dipodomys > Dipodomys merriami. The sequence goes on along the minus strand of NW_027202715.1, from coordinate 20,350,791 downwards.
GTATGTGTGTTAATGGAGGTTTTTTTGCTTTGTTTTTTTACAAAATCAAGAAAAGCAAAATACTTCTGTCTGCAGTAGGTGGAGAAGGCCCCAGCTATGTTCTAATAAGGGGTGTAGGCAGGAATGAAGGGTGCTGCAAGGCCACAAGCAAGACCTACAGATACTCCAAGTAGTAGTGGAGTCCTTCCTACACCTCTTCATGCTTTTACTAATTTGGTCAAAGATGTATATGTGTATGGATGCATATTTGAAATATTCAAAAAGAATTTAGTGCTAGTTGGCATCATTCTCTAGAGATCATTTTCCTTATCACTGAATATTAGGCATTAGGTCAAAATGTGATTTTTTCAGTTTTTCTATTTTTACTTGTAAGCCATTGCTTTTCCTCCGGCTTACTTCCATTCTCGCCTTGCTTGGCCATCAGATTTCTGAGAATTAACCTCAAGGTTCTCTAAAAAAATAGTTTCAGGACAAAAATTCCTGCCTCTTTCTTTCTGCCTTAAAATCATATTAATGGGGTGAATTTCACTTATCATATGAGTATGTATGACTTCAAGATAATGTTATCTATAAGTTTAAATTTTAAGGCAGTGGGAAGGAACCCAAGCTTTTCTCTAAGTTACCCAAAGTAAAATAAAAGTGAGAGTGAGGTAGGGCTTGAAGTTGTGCTATCCCATAGGGCTGAGGGAACTGGAAAATTGAGATGCAAACGCACATACCAATAGCCAATCTGGGTATAAACTGTTTAAAAACATATTAGCAAATTCAGTAAGGGAGCCATCAGGCAAAGAGCGGGGCTAATAGGGGGGAAATATCTGAGCCAACACAACGTGAAACCAAAGGTTAACTTAAACTTTTTTTTACACTTTCCACCAAAAAGCTAAAAAGGTAAAATTGCATTTGAAAATCCTGACCTCTACATGGTCAATAGTGGAATGGGCCTCGTGCACGAGGCCCATGGAATGTACTGGGATACAAGTGCACATGCTCTGCTTGCCGGCAGCGTGCTACCTCAGCAGCTGACCCCAAAATAGAGAGGGAGCCAGATCCCTTTAGAGTATTTAATAGCATAAATCCTTTTCCATTTAATACACTATAAAATTATGGGTTCTCTCAGTCTGTTTAAAAGATGTGCAGTCTTCAGAAAGATATATCTTTGACCAGCTTGTACTGGTCCTGTCTGTCACTGCCAGCACACTTCACCAACGACATTGCAATTGTCCTAGTTTGAGTTAACAGATCGTTGTCACTTCATAATGGAATGGACAGAAATCAAAGACAGAAAAAAGGTAATAAAGATGTCCAAAATGTAAAAATGGGGATAAAGAAAACAAAAGAAAAAGAAAAAAAGAAGAAAGAGGATGTCAATAAAAGAATATTCATGTCAATAAAGCATTAATAGTTATGTTTTTAATAAGTAGATTCAAAAAAAGCAATGGTAAGACATATGTTGACATCAACATGACAAGGCCATGGAAATACATTACATTTTCCAACAATCAAAGTGAAAAATGCCAATCTGAAACAATTCCACCAAAGCAAACTTCCATCTTGGGTAAGGCTGTGGGTCTGTGCTCAGAGAAAGCAAACTTAACTGCTTCTCCGAATACCTCTTTTCTGGTAGAGAGCAGTGAGTGGAAGACTGATGATCACAATGCAGGGAACAGATAGGCTAATCCTCATATGGTTTCTACTTTTCATTTTTCCACTTTTTTAAAATGTGTATTTGTTTTATATTATAGGTAGAACCACAGGAAATTACTGTTATTAGTTCTTTTAAAAAAAAATCTAGGGGGCGGGGGGAGGATGGGAAGGGATGGGAAGGGGAAACAAAGGAGGAGGCTACAATGCTTGATAAGAAATGTACTCATTATCTTGCCCATGTAATTGTAACCCCTCTGTACAGTATTTTCACAATAAGAAATAAAAATTGAAAAAAAAAATCTATAGATGGAAACCTCAAAAGAATCAGCCTAACACAGAACAACTCGATTCCATGCAGTAACTAAAACAAAAAGTCAAAAACTCTGCTTGCCTTAAACAAAAGAGCATGCCCTAATCTATGTCTTCCTAAGTAGTCCTTGTGGCAGGTGTCAGAGTGAATAAAGAAAAAGAGGAGAAGGAGAAAAAAAAGAAACTAATATGGGAATGCTGTACCTTTGTTCCAGCTGCCTCATGGCTGTAGTGATTTTATTGGTTTTTTCTTCTAGTTGGGCGATTATTTCATTTTTTTCTTTCAAACCGTCTTCAGAGCCCTGAATTATTTATAAAAAACATAACAGCTATAATGGTTTTGATTTTTAAACCTGAATGTTTAAAAATTTCCCACTTGTATTTTGCAATAGAATTGTTACTTTGAAATGAGCAGAATTTGTTACTTTTAAACTATTCTGTTGGGCTGGGAAGGTGGCTCAGTGGTAGAGCACTTGCCTTGCATGCCTGAGGCCCTGGGTTCGATTCCTCAGCACCACATAAGCAAAAAGAAAAAAGCCTGAAATGGTGCTGTGGCTCAAGTAGTAGAGCGCTAGCCTTGAGCTGAAGCTGAGGGATAGCGCCCAGGCCCAGAGTTCAGGCCCCACGACCGGACCCAAAAAAAAAAAACCCTATTCTGTTGAGGTGTGGTGGTAAACACTTGTAATTCCAGCACTCTGGAGGTAGAGGCAATAGAACCTCAAGATCAAGACCAGAGGGCTGGAAAAGTGGCTCAGTGGTAGGCCCCACGACCAGACCCCTCCCCCCCCCCGAAAAAAAGATCAAGACCAGAGGTGGGTGCTGGTGGCTCACACCTGTAATCTTAGCTTAGCTACTCAGGAGGCTAAGATCTAAGGATTGTGGTTTGAAGCCCACCCAGGTAAGAAAGTTGTGAGACTCTTATCTCCAGTTAATCATCAGCAGAAGTGTAGAGCACTAGCCTTGAACAACAGAGCTCAGGGACAGTGCCAATAATTTAAAAAAAAAAAAAGGATCAAGGCCAGCCTGAGCTATATAGTGAGACACTGTCTATAGAAAAAGGACTAAGGGGGCTGGGAAGGTGGCTCAGTGGTAGAGCGCTTGCCTTGCATGCCTGAGGCCCTGGGTTCTATTCCTCAGAACCACATAAGCAAAAAGAAAAAAGCCAGAAGTGGCACTGTGGCTCAAGTGGTAGAGCGCTAGCCTTGAGCTGAAGAGCTGAGGGACAGCACCCAGGCCCAGAGTCAGGCCCCACGACTGGACCAAAAAAAAGAAACAACAACAAAAACAAAAAAGGACTAGGATGTAGCCCAGTGGCAGTGTGTATGCTAAGTGTGAAAAAGCCCTGAGATCCATCCTTGTACCCTCCAACACCGTCCCAAAAGTATAGCCCTGGGCTTAATCACACTGCAAAGAAAGAAAAGAAGGAAGAGAGAAATGAAAGGGGGAAGAAGACTAGGTGCCAATGACTACCCCTGTCATCCTAGCTACTCAGGAGGCTGAAACTGAGGATCATGGTTCAAAGCCAGCCTGGGCATCAGAACCAGTGAGTCTCTTTTTTTTTGTCAGTTGTGGGGCTTGAACTCTGAGTCTGGGCGCTGTCCCTGAGCTCTTCAGCTCAAGGTGAGTGCTCTACCACTTGAGCCACAGTGCCACTTCCAGTTTTCTGGTGGTTAACTGGAGATAAAAGTCTCACAGACTTTCCTGTCCAGGCTGGCTTTGAACTGTGATCCTCAGATCTCAGCCTGCTGAGTAGCTAGGATTACAGACATACAGCACCTGGCATCAATGAGTATTTTATCTCCAATTAACCACAAGAAAATCAAAAGTGAGGAAGTAGCACTGTGGCTCAAGTGGTAGAGCTCTAGCGTTGAGCTGAAGAGCTGAAGAACAACGCCCAGGCCCAGAGTTCAAGCCCATGACCCACCAAAAAAAAAGAAAAAAGAAAGAATAAAGCAACCCTTAAAAAAAAAAAAAAAAAAAAGAAGCCGGGCGCTGGTGGCTCAAGCCTGTAATCCTAGCTACTCAGGAGGCTGAGATCTGAGGATCGCGGTTCAAAGCCAGCCCGGGCAGGAGAGACCATGAGACTCCTATCTCCAATAAACCACCAGAAAACCGGAAGTGGCACTGTAGCTCAAGTGGTAGAGCGCTCGCCTTGAGCTGAAGAGCTGAGGGACAGCGTCCAGGCCCAGAGTTCAAGCCCCACCGCCGACCAAAAAAAAAAAAAAAGAAAGGAAGAAAGAAAATTAAAAGTGGTGCTGTGGCTCAAAGTGGTAGAGCACTAGCCTTGAGTGAAAAAGCTCAGGGACAGCACCATGGCTCTAAGTTCAAGCTCCATGACTGAGAAAAAAAAAAGAAAAAAGTAAGGAGGAGGAAGGAAGAAAAGAAGGAGAAAGAAATGGAGGAGGACTGGGAATGTGGCTTAGTGGTAGAGTGCTTGCCTAGCAACGCATGAAGCCCTGGGTTCCATTCCCCAATACCACATAAACACAAAAAACCTAAGTGGTGCTGTGGCTCAAGTGGTAGAGTTCTAGCCTTGAGCAAAAGAAGCTCAGGAACAGTGCCCAGGCCCTCAGTTCAAGCCCCAGGTCTGGCAAAAAAAGAAAAAAGAAAGAAAGAAATGGAGGAAAGGAGGAATACAACTAATATATTTTTTTACTTTTTGATATATCTTCATTACATATGTTAAACTTCCATTTAGAAAAAAAAAGACTGACTTTTTTTTTGTCTGTTGTGGGGCCTGAACTCTGGACCTGGGCGCTGTCCCTCAGCTCTTCAGCTCAATGCTAGCGCTCTACCACTTGAGCCACAGCACCACTTCCAGTTTTCTGTTGGTTTAGTGGAGGTAAGAGTTTCACGGACTTTCCTGCCTGGGCTGGCTTTGAACCGCAATCCTCAGATCTTAGCCTCCTGAACAGCTAGGATTGATTACAGGCGTGAGCTACTAGCACCTTGCAAGACATTGACTTTTAAAACCACTAGATCATAATTAAAATGGGCTCATCTCTTAAAACCTTCCTTCAGAATATTCACTTATAATCTATATAAAAAGGAATTGGGCTGAAAATATACCTCAGAGGTAGAGCATTTCCCTGGCATGCACAAAGCCCTGGGTTTGATTCCTAGCACTGCAAACAATCTAAAAACATTCCTTACCTGCAACTTTTGATACATCTCTATGTTAATGGCTTTCACTTCTTCTAGTTGCTGCCGAAGGCCTATCAGGGTGTCTTGTTTCTCGTGGATATCTTTCTCCAACAACTTCATGGCAAGTTCAATCTCATGTTTCATACTCACTTGGACGGAAAGCTCATTCTCCACATCCTGCAATTGAAAATATCTTCAATTCATATGCCACTTAGGGATGTCAAAATGAAATTCATGAAATAAAAGGTTCTCTACCTAACCACTCCTTTTAAATTCACTGAAGAAGAAATCAATCTGGCAGGGAATGTGACATAGTGATAGAGTGCTTGCCTAGCATGCATGAAGCTCTGGGTTTGAAGCTGGAAGTGGTGCTGTGGCTCAAGTGGTAGAGTGCTAGCCTTGAGAAAAAGCAGCCCAGGGACAGTGCCCAGGTCCTGAGTTCAAGCCCCAGGACCGTCAAAAAAAAAAAAAAAAAAGACGAAGGAGAAGGAGGAAGAGGTAGGAGGAGGAGGAGGAGAAGAAGGGGAAGAACGAGAAGAATCAATCTATTCTGCTCATTGTGGTACATAACTATTAATTCCAGAACCTGTGAGGATGTAACAAGAGGATAACAAGTTCAAGACCAGACTGGGTTACATTGGGAGACCTCTTTTTTTTTTTTGGGGGTCCGGTTGTGGGGCCTGAACTCTGGGCCTGGGCGCTGTCCCTCAGCTCTTCAGCTCAACGCTAGTGCTCTAACACTTGAGCCACAGCGCCACTTCCGGCTTTTTTCTTTTTGCTTATGTGGTGCTGAGGAATCGAACCCAGGGCCTCAGGCATGCAAGGCAAGTGCTCTACCACTGAGCTACCTTCCCAGCCCCAGGAAACCTTGTTTAACACAAAAACAAAAACAAAAACAAGTCATACAGGCCCTATAACAATTAAAAAAATTTTTTTTCTTGGATACTGAGCTTTGAACTCAGAACTCTATGCCTGGTATGAAAACACTGTATCCTTGAGTCACACCTCTAGCAAAAATGAGAGTATCTTCCATATTCTGTTAATTAACACTATTCTAACAGTTCAAGAATTAAATATTTTTATTTTTTAAATATTCAGTATTACTTTGTTTTAATAAAAGCAAAGATAATTCAAAATAGTTTATTAGTGCTGGGCCTGGGGCTTGAACTCAGTGTCTAGTATCTAGGCACTGTTCCTAAGACTTTTTGCTCAATGCTAGCATTCTACCAATTGAGCCACAGCTCCACTTCTTCTTCACTTCAAGATTTTTTGGTGGTTAGTTGGAAATAAGAATCTCATGGACTTCCTTCACAGATTGGCTTTGAACCTTGATCCTCAGATCTTAGCCTCCTGAGTAGCTAGGACTACAGACATGAGCTACTAGTACCTGGCAGCTTTCTTTTCTTTAAAAGAAAATTACCAGCTTGGCCTCCATGGCTCATGCTTGTAATCCTAGCTACTCAGGAGGCTGAGATTTGAGGTTCGTGATTTGAAGCCAACCCATGCAAGAAAGTCTGTGAGACTCTTACCTACAATTAACCACCAAAAAAGCTGGAAATGATGCTGTGGTTCAAAGTGGTAGAGGCTTAGGAACAGTGCCTGGGCCCTAACTTCAAGCCTCATGACTAAAAAGAAAGAAAGAGAGAGACAGAGAGAAATAAAGAAGGAAGGAAGGAAGGAAGGAGAGAAAGAAAGAAAGAAAGAAAGAAAGAAAGAAAGAAAGAAAGAAAGAAAGAAAGAAAGAAAGAAAGAAAGGAAGAAAGGAAGGAAGGAAGAAGGAAAGGAAGGAAGAAGGAAAGGAAAGAAGGAAGGAAGAAAGAAAGAAAGAAAAGGAAGGAAGGAAGGAAGGAAGGAAGGAAAGAAAAGAAAAGAAAAAGAAAGAAAGAAAGAAAGAAAGAAAGAAAGAAAGAAAGAAAGAAAGAAAGAAAAAAAATTATGAGAGCTAGGTATGGGTGGCACATACTGTAATCGCAGGTAGTAAGGAGGTGGAGGGAAAGAATCACAAGTTTGAGGTCAGCCATCCCAGGAATGAGAATCTATCTCAAAGACAAAAATGAACAAAAGGGCTGGGGGTATGGCTCAAATTATAGAGCACCTGCCAGGCATGCATGAGTCCTGAGTTCTGTCTCCACTAACATAAACACACACATTCAGTTAAGGGATAGGGAAGAAATTTAGTGATAAACTGCTTGCCTGGCATGGATGAGGTCCTTGATTTGACCCCTAATACAGAAGAAAAAAAAACCTCAAATTAAGCAAGTTTCTTAGCTGGGCACCAATGGTTCATGTCTATAATATTAGCTACTCAGGAAGCTGAGATTTTAGGATTTTGGTTTAAAAACAGCCAGGGCAGGAAAGTCTGTAAGACTCTTATTTCCAATAAAGTACCAAAAAGCCCAAATGGAGCTGTGACTCAAGTGGTAGAATGCTAACCTTGGGCAAAAAAGTTCAGGAACAGGCTGGGAAGGTGGCTCAGTGGTAGAGCGCTTGCCTTGCATGCATGAGGCCCTGGGTTCGATTCCTCATCACCACATAAGCAGAAAAAAGCCGGAAGTGGCGCTCTGGCTCAAGTGGTAAAGTGCTAGCCTTGAGCTGAAGAGCTAAGGGACAGCACCCCAGCCCAGAATTCAGGCCTACGACCAGACCCAAAAAATAAAGTTCAGGGACAACACCCAAGCTCTGTATTCAAGCCTTAGGACGGGAAGAGAGAAGAGAAGGAGGAGGAAAGAGGTGAGAGAAAGAGAGAAGGGAGGGGAGGGGAAGGGAAAGAAGGGGAGAGAAAGGGAAAGGGAAGAAGGGAAGAGAGAGGAGAGAGAAAAGTTTCCTTACAATAAAGAGAAAGAGGAAAAGGCTGGCAATATTCTCTTCTTGACTTGGATAGTATAGTCAGAAGTATCTGCCATTATTTTCATTAAATGGTTCTGACGCATTTCCTGCATATATGTAATTTGAAAGATTAAAAAAAGTTATTTGAAAATAACTTGCATAATTTGCATTTTTGTTTTTTGTTTTTTCTTGGGTCCGGTCATGGGCCTGAACTCTGGGCCTGGGTGCTGTCCCTCAGCTCTTCAGCTCAAGGCTAGCGCTCTACCACTTGAGCTGTAGTGCCACTTCCGGCTTTTTTTTCTGGTTATGTGGTGCTGAGGAATCGAACCCAGGGCCTCATGCATGCAAGGCAAGCGCTCTACCACTGAGCCACCTTCCCAGCCCCGCCACTGCATTTTTGTAATGCTGCTCACATTCCATTCATTTTAGCCACAGATTTTTTTTTTTTTGCCAGTCCCGGGGCTTGAACTCAGGGCCTAGGCACTGTCACTCAGCTTCTTTTTGCTCAAGGCTAGCACTCTACTACTTGAGCCACAGTGCCACGTCCAGCCTTTTCTGTTTATTTGGTCCTAAGGAATCCAACCCAGAGCTTCATGCATGCTAGACAAGCACTCTACCATGAAGCCACATCCCAGCCCTAGCCATAGATTTCAACTCAAAGTTTCAAAAACACTACTAGAGTGGGAGCTTAAAGAATGCAAAAGCATACGGTGTGTGCCTACAGTGCAGCAAAGCAGTGGCTGGGAGTGATGGGCAGAGCGTGCGTGAGGACTGTGATCTTGGCACTGTGATGGAAGCTACCTGCCGGAGCTGTGACTCATCTCGAAGCTGCCTTCTGGCATCATTGTACATTTCATCCAGACCCTGCCGAGAATGTTTGTAGGTTTGAAGCTCAGTTTCCACGTCCACTTTGGTCACCTGGTAAGAAAACACCAAAGGTTTCTGTAACCTAGCTCCTATGAGCTAACACTTAGGTTTATATCTGACCACAGGCAGTCTTACCTCCATATGCTGCTGTGTTTTCATTAAAATCAATTTATTCTCACTTCGCAATTGGTGGTTTTCTTCTTGTAGTTTAATGATATTATTCTTTGCTATTGCTAACTGAAAATTATGAATCAGAAACAAAAATATTTGAACATATTTACAGGTAATATTGATGGCTATAAAAAGAAAAAATGTCTCACATTTGCAGTTTCATAGCAAAAATTGCTGCATAATCTACAGATACCAATTTTTAAAATTATACTTACCTCATTTTGTACTATTCATTTTCTTTTACAGCTGAAACTCATTATGCTTATTTATTATGTGTATTATAAACAGAATGCTTACTGTTAGATTTGCAATATGTCCCAAACACATTGTAGGAGTAAGCATATAAACAATTATGTGTCGAACAAGAAGACTGTTAAGACATGTATAAATAGACAAATGTGTGTAGGGAGAGCAGGTTGAGACAACACTGAGCCTATAACAGCTATTCATGGAAAGTAAATGGAACACCGCATAGAAGCAACAACAGGAAGCTCACGCCTGTAATCCTAGCTACTCAGGAGGCTGAGATCTGAGGATCATGGTTCAAAGCCAGCCAGGGCAGGAGAGACCGTGAGACTCCTATCTCCAATAAACCACCAGAAAACCGGAAGTGGCGCTGTAGCTCAAGTGGTAGAGTGCTTGCCTTGAGCTGAAGAGCTGAGGGACAGCGCCCAGGCCCAGAGTTCAAGCCCCAGGACCGACAAAAAAAAAAAAAAAAGAAGTAACAACAGGACATGGACAGGAAATCACTGGCAGCTGTCACCATCCATTCAACTAGCTGAAAAGCAGCCTTGGAAAGCAAAGTAGGGGCCAGTTTCTAAAGGCAACTTGCAACAAATGCATTTGTGCATGCATTATCAAGGATCTAATTTGAACTTCTTTGGCAGACTAGAGTCAGGCAAAGGCAAACCCATCAGTAGTGCCACCATCAATGTGCAGAAATGTTCTTGATTGCTGCCATGCAAACTATCATTCCTGGTTTGGAAAAACACCAGACCAGTTGGGAATGAAAAAGTAAGAATTTTAGGGCTCAGAACGTGGCTTAGTGGTAGAGGGCTTGCCTAGCATGCATGAAGCCCTGAGTTCAATTCCTCAGTACCACATAAAAAGAAAGTAACTGGAAGTAGTGCTGTCTAAATTGGTAGAGTGCTAGACTCTAGCCAAAAGAAGCTGAGGCACAGGGCCCAGGAGTTCAAGTCCCAGGACTAGGGAGAAAAAATATTTTTATTCAACATGGAATTAATTGAATTGAATTAACTGAATTAATAAAAAGCTGCTTCTAGTCAGGCACTGATGACTCATGCATAAATCCTAGCTACTCAGGAGGCTGAGATCTGAGGATCGGTTCAAAGCCAGCCTGGGTAGGAAGGTCTGTGAGACTATCTCCAGTTAACCACCAGAGAACCAGAAGTGGCACTATGGCTTGTGGTATAGCACTCACCTTGAGCTGAAGAGCTCAGGGACAGTGCCCAGGCACAGAGTTCAAGCCCCACGACTGAAGAAAAAAAAAAAAAGCTGCTTCTAATGGTCTAAATAAAAATTAAAATAGGAAGCACTAATCCCTTGGATATATTTTTCTTAAAGAAACTTTTCTAAAAAAGCAACTCTACAAGTAATATTCAATAGAGTTGAGTTTTGTTTTTTTTTTTTAAAGATAAAGTAGTTACTCTACAAATGAGCTTTGGAATGGCTAGAGGCCAAGTTCACAGCAGTTTTACAAAAGGTGGAGGAGGGGCAGGTAAGCCGTGCAGAGACACTTGTGATAAGCAGAGCAACAGGGACAAGGTCACTTCAGGATTTCTAACTAAAGGTCATTCTACTACCTAGCTATAGGTCACTGGGCTCTCTCTTTTCCTTTCTTTCCTTCCTTCCTTCTTTTCTTTTCCTTTTCTTTTCCTTCCTTCCTTTCTTCTTTCCTTCCTTCCTTCCCTTATTTATTTTTTGCTAGTTCTTGGGCTTGAACTCAGGGCCTGAGTACTGTCCACGAACTTCTTTTGCTCAAGGCTAGCACTCTGCCACTTGAGCCACAGCACCACTTCCAGCCTATTCTGTTTATATGGCGTGGAGGAAGAAAACTCAGGGCTCCATGTGTGCTAGGCAAGCACTCTACCACTAAGCCACATTCCCAGCCACATTTTATTTTTTGACGGCTGTGGGGCTTGAATTCAGGGCCTTGGCGCTCTCCCTGAGCCTCTGTGCTCAAGGCTAGCTCACTATGAGCCACAGCCCCAGTTCTGGTTTTTGAGTGTTGGAAATAAGTCTCACAAGTACTTTTTCTGCCCAGGCTGGCTTTCAATTGTGATTCTCAGAGCTCAGCTTTTTAAGCAGCTGGGATTACAGGCAAGAGCCACCAGTGCCCAGATCTTTTTTTTTTTTTTTTTTAATGTCTGTTCTGGTACTTGAATTCAAGGCCTGGGAGCCACAGCTCTGTTTCAGGCTCTTTGGTAGTTCATTAGAGGTGAGAGCCTCTCAGACATTCCTGCCCCGGCTGGCTTTGAACCCTGACCCTCATATCTCAGCCCCCTGAGCAGCTAGGATTACAGACATGAGTTGCCAGTACCTGGCTCATCCTGCTTTCAAATGAGAGTTATACCGTATCAACACAACAGTTTGGGTAGCCACAACTTATTTCCAGAAGTTGGGAATCACTGATAATGCTACCTCACGAATACAAATAACACAATTTGCCTAAGAATATGAGATCTGTCTAGAATTTACCAGCACCAATTACAACTGCAAGCATTCTATCGCAATGAAAGTGTGTGTTTGCACACATACACTTACGTACACACATAGCTTCATACTTAAAATGGAAAAGGAACACAAGCAAATGATCCGTGAAAGACAATTATCCACTACTAGGTGACAATACCTCTTCAATCAGCTTAGTATTTGACTTTTCCAATGAATCAACTCTGGAATGGAGGGTGCTGACTGTACTGCTGAAATTAGCAAAGAAAAAAATCCATTCAAAATCAGGTAAACTCACAAAGGCAGCAAAGAGTACATTATGTGGACTCATTATGTTATCATGCATCAACTACCTTGAATGAATTTCTGAATGTGGGTGACTTCATTAACTTGATTTGGCTAGGATCACAATGAAGACTGCAGCAAAAGAACTTTATTACTAATACTCCACTTGGTACTGCTTACTCTTTAAAATGGGGATCAAACCTTAATATACTCTAAGTTCTCTGTCTCTGAGCTATATTCCCAGGCCTTTGGTTTTCTGAGACACAGTCTCACTATGTAAGTTACGCTGATCTGGAATTCATGATCCTCCCATCTCCGCCTTCCCAAGTGCTGGGATTACAAGCATACACCACCAAGCCTGGCTCTCATTATTTTTTTTATTACCTTTGCAGGGTCTTTTTCTTTTTTCTACTTCTCGATTTTCTTTTTGGAGCTACTTACAACTGAATTCAGGACCTTGCATATACTAGAAAAGTATACGACCACTCAATTTGTACTCCTTACTTCTTTTTTTTTTTTTTTTGGTCTGTCATGGGGCTTGAACTCTGGGCCTGAGCACTGTCCCTCAGCTCTTCAGCTCAAGGCAAGCGCTCTACCACTTGAGCTACAGCGCCACTTCCGGTTTTCTGGTGGTTTATTGGAGATAGGAGTCTCACGGTCTCTCCTGCCCAGGCTGGCTTTGAACCGCGATCCTCAGATCTCAGCCTCCTGAGTAGCTAGGATTACAGGCGTGAGCCACCAGCGCCCGGCTGTACTCCTTACTTCTTAAGGTCCATCCTTCTTACAATTAACTGATAATGTCTGGGAATGGAAATTACATACAAAGCTTACTGAACATTGCTAAATTTTACAGAAAACACTGAGAATATAACAGAGCCTGGGCTCTGTCCCTGAGCTCTCTGGCTCAAGGCTGTGCCACTTCCTGTTTTCTGATAATACTATTGGAGATAAGAGTCTCACAAGCCAGCATGTGGCTCACATCTGTAATCCTAGATACTGAGGAGGCTGAGATCTGAGGATTGCAGTTCAAAGCCAGGCAGAGCAGCAAAGTCCGTGAGACTCGTATCTCCAACAAACCACTAGAAAACTGGAAGTGGTGCTGTGGCTCAAGTGGTAGAGCGCTAGCCTTGAGCTGAAGAGCTGAGGGACAGTGCCCAAGCCCAGAGTTCAGACCTCATGACCGTTCCCAAAAAAAAAAAGTCTCACAGACTTTCCTATTTGGGCTGGCTCTGAACTGTACTTTTCAGATCTCAGCCTCCTGAGTAGCTAGGATTATAGGTGCAAGCCACCGATGCCTGGCTTGATAACTAATATTTTTATTGATAGAGATGTGAGTCTTGAAGATGTTTTTTGCATGGGCTGGTCTTGAACCTTGACCATCTCAATTTCTGCATCCTATTAGATAGACCACAGGGATGAGCCACTGTGCCTGGCAGTAAAAAATATTTTAAAGGATAAATTTAAATGTATACTTTATAATTATATGGCTTTATTAAAGCATATAAACTGATATTTTCAAGCCTCATTCTGATTGCCCTCTCTACTTTCATAACTCAGAAACCTAGAAAGACACATAGTTTAAGAAATATGAGGGGCTGGGAAGGTGGCTCAGTGGTAGAGTGCTTGCCTTGCATGCATGAGGCCCTGGGTTCAATTCCTCAGCACTACATAAGCAGAAAAAGCCGGAAGTGACACTATGGCTCAAGTGGTAGAGTGCTAGCCTTGAGCTGAAGAGCTGAGGGACAGCACCCAGGCCCAGAGTTTAGGCCCCACCATCAGCAAATAATAAAGAAGAAATATGAATATGAGATAGCCAGTGTTGGGGATTTGGTCCACATAAGGCTGGACACCCTATTTTCCAAAGATATACATACTCGAAAATCAAGTGACATCATATAAGCAAACTTATTGTTTGTGTTTTGTTTAAGTGAGTCAGGAATGGACATTATCATGGATTTTCCTAGGTTTTTTTCCCAAGCCTGCTTATTGACACACCTAAACTTTCCCCAGTAAAATACAACTGGCACACAACAAACATTCTATCAGTTTGTTGTTTTGGGGTTTGGGGGGTTTTTTTGGTCAGTTGTGGGGCTTGAACTTTGGTCCTGGGTGCTATCCCTGAGCTCTTCAGCTCAAGGCGAGAGCTCTACCATTAGAGCCACAGTGGCACTTCTGGTTTTCTAGTGGTTAACTGGAGATAAGAGATAAGAGTCTTAGGATCTTTCCTGCCCCAGGTAGCTTTGAACCGCAATTCTCAGATCTGAGTCTCCTGAGTAGCTAGGAATATATGCATGAGCCACCAGTGCCTGGCTTTCTATCAGTTTTATAAACTTGTTTGGTACTTAAATTGTTTGTAAAGTAAGAAAAATGTTTATCCATTCATATTATTTTGGTGGTATAGTTTCAATGGAAGAGGCTCCAAGTTCAAACCGTAGTTCCTCCAAAACGAGAACAAAATATTGTACCTTATGTATAATAATTCACAGGCAAACCTATGAATTATCCCACAACCTGCACGCCAGCATGTTAAAGGTAAGACTATTAGAATAGGCCTGAGAAATGCAAGATCACGGTGTGGCCTAGCCTCCTACTTTGTAACTGTGTCACCTTGAAAGTTGTAAACCTTTCTGGACTTCAGTTCCCTTTTTATTTTACATCCAGTCATTTTAGATTCCTTTCTATTAAGTCAGACAACAGCTGGGCACTGGTAGCTCATGCCTATAATCCCAGCTACTCAGCAGGTTGAGACCTGAGGATCACAGTTCAAAGCCACCAGTGGCTCAAAATGGTAGAGCACTAGCCTTGAGCAAAAAGAGCTCAGGAATAGCTGCCCTGGCCCTGAGTTTAAGCCTCAATGATCGACGAAACAAAATAAAATAAAAAATAAAATCAGACAATAATATCTGCCTTGCCTTTATATGACAATCAATACCGTAACAGAAACAAATGCTTTGTTGGAGGAGTTGCTTTGGACTGTGTGTGTATGTTGGGATGGGGGGAGGGGGGTGCCAGTTCTGGCACTTGAACTCAAGAGCCTGGGCTCTCACTCTGAACTGTTTTTTTCAAGGGTACGAGGGTAGTCTACAGCTTTAACTACAGGCCCACTTCTGGATTGGAGATAAGAATCTCACAGGAGGGACAGGGGTCAGTGGCTCATGCCTGTAATCCTAGCTACTCAGAAGGCTGAGATCTGAGGATCTCAGTTTGAAACCAGCTTGGGCATAAAAGTCCTGTGAGACTCTCCAATAAACTACTCAGAAAAAGCCAGAAGTGGTGCTGTGGCTCAAGTGGTATAGCGCTAGCCTTGAACACAAAGAGGCGCCCAGGACTGTCAAAAAAAAGTCTCACAGGCCTAACTGCCCAGGATGGCTTTGAACTTTGATCCTCCTATCTCAGACTCCTAAGTAACTAGGATTACAGGTGTGAGCCACGAGCTCCTGCCTTGAACATTCTTTTGAGACAAGGTCTCACTATATAGCTTAGGCTGGCCGTAAACTGAGCCTCTGTCTCTTGAGTGCTAGGATTACAGGTGCATACCACCAAACTTAGCTGTAAAATACCTTATAATTTTTATATTCATATTGAAACTATACTTTAGTCATATTGGATTAAACTATATTATCAAATTCTTTATTTTTAATGTGGTTACCAGAAATTTTACAGTAATCTCTTATCTTGCATTATATTTCTGGTAGAGGTACACTAGACTGTAATGAGAAAACTTCTTCCACAGACGATGGCCATTTACACATGAAGGAAACCCTTTGAGATAGAAAAAGGAGTCTCTGAGCCATCAAAATACTATAAACTTTCACCTTATCTAGGGTATGGTGACAAGTTTAAAGTTCTATATAACTTCTATGAAGATTCAAAACTGGACTCTAATCTTCTGCTGATATGAATAATTCTCTGGGGTGTTTTTTGTTGTTGATGTTTTTTAAACAGTGTAGAGAAGGGCTGTGCCTGCCAAGTAAGTGCTCTACTGCTGAGCTGTACCCAGCCACTCCATCGCTCCCATTTCTGTTCTCAGTTATCCCCTCTTAGAAGAGAAAAGGAGTGGTGCTGTAGCTCAAGTGGTAGAGCGCTTGCCTTGAGCTGAAGAGCTGAGGGACAGCGCCCAGGCCCAGAGTTCAAGCCCCACGGCCGACAAAAAAAAAAAAAGAAGAGAAAAGGATTAAGCTGAAAACAAAACCCTAAAGTAATATTTATAAATTTGCTAAGTATCCATAATACTTACTTGAGCTGTCTGTTTAATTCTTCAACGTAATTCTTTTGATCTAAGATGGCTGCAATTTGAACATTCCTGGGGGGAAAGAATATTTTTGTGCTAGTGGGAAGGGTAGAAAAAATTTAAATCATCTAAAAAGTGTTGTAACACTGTAATAGTAAAACATTGTTTGCCTTTAAAACAAAACTGGAGAATCTTTGTTATCACCTAGAAGTGAGCTGTGTACCAAGTAACTAACACTTTGTTGAATGAATTACTTGCTAATATTTGACTTAACCATGCCATTATCATAGTTTAAACTTAAGCCTGAAATACACTGTCACTATTTTAAAAAATACAGGTATCAGTAAGGACAAGTTTGACTGAAAGTATAACTTCATACTAAAGTCACATTCTTCTATGTGATATTTATATGTCTTAAAAGCTTTTAAAGGAAGTAAATAGAAAATAAAGCAGAAACCACAGGGGAACAGGAAGGAGCATGAACTACACTGTGAATCTCAAATTTATTTGCAAAACTATAAAAAAACATGCAGAATAACATAAAAATCATACCTTTCTTTATTTCCAATATCTTCTTCATTCTTTAAATACATGGAAAAATCAATCACTCCAACCTAAAGTTAATAAAATTATTTTATGTGATAAGAACAAATACCTTATCAGAAGTACGTACTCATCAATGTGTGACGGTTAATTTTGACTACCAACTGGGCTAGACTAACAAGAAACTTAAGAGATTAGTAAAGAGATCTCTGGCTGAGTCTGTGGGGGCATTTCCGGATCATCAGGGCTCTGCTCTGATCAATGGTCTAATCCAGCAGTAGATTCAAACTCAGAAAAGACTACTTACTTCAAGGTGGTGGGAAAATGGAAGGTAAGGTCTAGTGGGAAGAAGCTGTGGCTGGGGGCATGCCTTTGAAGGATGGATCTTGGCCTTGGCCCCTTCCTGTTATCCTCTCCATTTCCTGGGGAGCAGCTTTTCTCTGCCACCCCCTCCTGCCCCACCACAGGCTCCAGAGCAATAGAGCAAGTTGACCATGGGCTGAAAACTCAAACTCTGAGCCAGAATAAATCCTTCCACCTGAAGTTGCTTTTCTCAGACACAGCAATGACAAATCCGATATACCGAGCAACTGAATTATGTTTCTCATTAAGTGATTAACAGCACTATTTATAACTTAGAGGAACCCTATATCAAGGAGGAAGTGTGCAAATGAAAGCACTGTGCTCACTTACTTGTGAGTCTAAATCTTCGCCCTTTACACACAGATTAGCATCTATCACATTCAGGCCAACCAGCAGCCCAACAATTACTGTTCCTTCTTCTTCCATCATTAATGCATGATACTCATAGAACTCACTGTGGAAATTAGAAGAACAAAAACAAAACCTCTCAATCACAAATTGATCTCTAAAACTAAATTTTGAAACCTTAGCATCTTACCTTCCTTATCTTCGATCCTATAAACATGAAAATAGTCTAAATGCCTTCAGATTAGCCTTACATGTTAACTTTCCAAAATAAATGCTTATATATAAATATTAAAAGAAAAAGACTGAGAAGTGGCACTGTGGCTCAAAGTGGTAGAACACTAGCCTTGAGCAAAAAAACCTCAGGGATATCATCTAAGCTCTGAGTTCAAGCTCCATGACTGACCAAAACAAATTTGGAGAGGAAGGGAGAAAAGCGGAGGGGAAGGAGAAGAAGTAGGGAAGGAAGATGGGAGGAGAAGGGTTGGGAATGAAGAGATGCCACTGAGACTTGGCGTATTTGACTCTCAGAAGGGCACAGTGACTCTTGATAATCTGATTATACTTTTTATTAGAGCTGAATTTTCCATCCCAGGATTCATTAAAACCTCTGGGATAAAGACTAAAGTCAGAAAGGACTATGAAACATTCCAGCACTCAAGCTGAACTGATGATCATTGACTAAAGACATGGATATTGACATTTTTTAAAATGTTCAATTGAGACTTGTGAAAGAAATAGGACAGTCTAAAAGCTCAGACTTGTCAATCTATATTCAGAGAATACTTATCGCTGTATTATGCCTTCATTAATAAATCCCATATATGTCCCTTAATCACTTCAATTAATCTTCAGAACACTACTAAAAAAATAGCAGTACTTATGTATGGTCACTCTCGATTAACAAACAGGAAACCCAAGATGCAAAACCTGAATGACAAAAGCAAACACAGGGCTGTGCTCCCACATTTCCTAGCGCCTCAGAGAGGTAGGTGCTCCAGGAGGATGAGAAGGGCAGCCCTGGGCCCATACCCTTTCACACTGATCTCTTTCTCTCAGAGTCTGCCCTAAATATTCCCTTTAGCTTAAGCATGCTCGCTATGATGCATTTATTTAGATATTCAACATTTAAGAAAAATAAAGAATTAAACTCCAAAATGCCAATGTAAATATTTAGCCACAGAATTAACTATAATTCGGAAAAATGAAATTAACAGAAATATATATAATTTTGCCCATATTGGATGATAAAAAAGCAGCAAGTGGTATTCAGGTTTTGGGCTTGTTTCTTTTTCTTTTTTTGGGTCCGGTCGTGGGGCTTGAACTCTGGGCCTGGGCGCTGTCCCTCAGCTCTTCAGCTCAAGGCTAGCGCTCTACCACTTGAGCCACAGCGCCACTTCTGGCTTTTTTCTTTTTGCTTATGTGGTGCTGAGGAATCGAACCCAGGGCCTCAGGCATGCAAAGCAAGCGCTCTACCACTGAGCCACCTCCCCAGCCCCGGGGCTTTTTTCTGATCTATACTGCACCCCATACTGTTTTCATCTGTTTTGTTTCTTTTGTTATAGAGCATCTTATTGTATCACATATATCTTTTCAAATAGCTACAATCCTTTTTGGAAGATAGGACAAGGTAAAAACTGAAAATAAACATGATTTAATGGTACTAACCTCAAGAGATCCCTCTGAATAATTAAGCAGCGCAGGTAATCAGCCATTTTTTTTTGCATGAGAGCTAATCGAAGCCAGGCTCTTGCTCGACCCAGGGGGGTCCTAAAAAAAAAAAACCAAACTGATTATTCAGAAAAACAGCCTTTGCTCAGAGACCATGAACTATACATGTTTTATCTCCACTGATGTGGAGATAACAAATAAAAAAGACATTTTTAGCATATTTTCATTTTTTTATGTTAATAGTTTTAAGCTCCTTTTTTGTTTTTTAGGAACCAAACTAATCTTTAGTAAAAGCTCAGTCTGTTCTGGCAGAACACTTTCTCCTTTTTGGGGGGGAGTTAAGGGGATTTGTAAACTTGATTGGCTGGCACCCCTACAAACTGAGCCATACCAAGTACCCTTTCCATTTACACTTTGTTAGTTTTTGAATGGGGTATCAAGTTACAACCAGACTGGACTAGCTGTAATCCTTAATCTTTCTCTTGTTGCTAGACTGACAGGACTGCTTCCCAATGCCCTGATTGTTCTGTTGAGACAGGAATCTCCAATTAACCAGCAAAAAGCCAGAAATGGAGCTGTGACTCAAGTGGTAGACTACTACTTTTGAGCCAAAAAGCTCAGGGACAGCACCTAGGCATGAGTTCAAGGCCCAGCACTGGTGCCCAGGCCCAGAGTTCAGGCCCCATGACTGGCCAAAAAAAAAAAAAAAAAATGTACTCATTATCTTGCCCATGTAATTGTAACCCCTCTGTACAGTATTTTCACAAAAAAAAAATAAATAAATAAAAATTAAAAAAAAAAAAAAGGGCTGGGAAGTTGGCTCAGTGGTAGAGCGCTTGCCTTGCATGCCTGAGGCCCTGGGTTCAATTCCTCAGCACCACATAAGCAAAAAGAAAAAAAGCCAGAAGTGGTGCTGTGGCTCAAGTGGTAGAGCACTAGCCTTGAGCTGAAAAGCTGAGGGACAGCGCCCAGGCCCAGAGTTCAGGCCCCACGACCCGACCCAAAAAAAAATGTACTCATTACCTTACTCATGTAATTGTAACCCCTCTGTACAGTATCTTTACAATAAAAAATATTAAAAAATATGAAAAAGAAAAAAAAGAGTCTCAGGGAGTTTCCTGCCCAGACTGGCTTCAAATTGTGATCCTCCGATCTCAGCCTCCTGAATAAGATTATAGGCATGAGCAACTAGCTCCAGCACCAGTTGTAAGATACTTAAAGGGGCAATAAATGCATCTCTGTGATTAAGGATGAGCAACTATAATAAGATTACTTACTTAAGACCAGGTAAATCCCGGACACTGGCTCCTATTTCCTCTGCTTCTGGGTAGAGCTTTTCCACCAATTCCAAAGGGCCCCAAATAGTTTTGTTATAACTCAAAAATGACTTTCTTACTGGAAAGAAAAAAATATAATGTACACAATTCCAACATGTACAAGTGTAACAACTTTATCTTATTTCAACATTTCTAACTGTACCATTTTTTGGAGACCTTTTCATTCTTTTAACTACTGTATTGCCTCATTGGTGAGTAACCTGTTCAATCAGGATCCTGTTGTCCCTCCTGCTATTTTTGGTTATACCAGAAAAGTGTGCCTTGTCCATTTTTTCATGACAAATATATGCAGAATGTTGTGAGCTGGGGGCTTACAACTGTAATCCCAGCTACTCAGGAGGCTGAGATCTGAGGATTCAAGATCTAGACCACCCCTAGCAGAAAAGTCCTAGAAATTCTAACTTAAATTATCCAGTAAAGTCAGATGCCAGTGGCTCACACCTGTAATCCTCCCTACTCAGGAGGCTTAGATAAGAGGATCTCTGTCCAAAGCCAGCCTTGGCAGGAAAGTATATGAGACTCATCTTCAATTAACTACCAAAATACTAGAAGGGGAGCTATGACTCAAGTAAGTGGTAAAGTGCTAGCCTTGAGTAAAAAGAAGCATGGGAACAGTGTCCAGGCCCTAAGCTCAAGCCCCCAGACTGGCTAAATAAATAAATAAAGCAAAAAGAATTAATGGCATGGCTCAATCACTAGAGCACCTGCCCAGCAAGTATAAAGCCCTAAGTTTAAACTTCAGTACCACCAAATATATATATTATTTATTTATTTATATATATTTGGTGGTACTGGTTTATATATATATATATATATATATATATATAAATATGTATATATGTAAGTGTATACATTTTTTAGGGGCTGGGGTATAACTTAATGGTAAGGCATGATACCATATCAAGTTCAGGATTATTTTCACTTTATTCTGACACTGGTCTTAATGACCAGATCTTCTACAGATAAAATTACAATGTACCTATCATATGCATTGCTCAGATAGGCAAATTTTCCTTTGGGGAGAAATTCACAAGCACAAAATAGAAAATAACAGTATATTGAAAAAGCCCGAAGTGGCACTGTGACTCAAGTGGTAAAGTGCTAGTCTTGAGCAAAAGAGGCTCAGGGACATTGCCCAGGCCCTGAGTTCAAGCCCCAGGACTGGCAAAAAAACAAAAACAAAAACTGAAAATAACTATATAATTATCCTAGAAAACAGTTCAGGGTACATGTTGAAAAAAAAAGTAAATCCTGGGGCTGGGAAGGTGGCTCAGTGGTAGAGTGCTTGCCTCACATGCATGAGGCCCTGGATTGGATTCCTTAGCACCACATAAACAGAAAAAGCCAGAAGTGGAGCTATGGCTCAAGTGGTAGAACGCTAACCTTGAGCTGAAGAGCTGAGGGACAGGGCCCAGGCCCGGAGTTCAAGCCTCAGGACCGACCAAAATACAAAATAAATAAACAAAAATTTTTTTTAAAAAAAGTAAATAACATGCAACTGGCTGGTTCTGTGGTGTTGGTGGGAGGCCAGGGTCTGACACACCTGAGGCAGTCTATCATTGACCCACATCTCTCACCTCAGATAGCTTTAAACACAACAGTAACATCAAGCACTTTCTGAAAATCATCTGTTAGGAAACAGACTAGTAATACTTCCTTTCAAAATCAATCCACTTAATATTTACACATGTAAAGTAACAGGAATTATGGCCTCAAAATACACATTTTCAAGGACATTTAAGATGAAAAGGAGGGATTCTAAAGTGTATGATAATTTTTTGGAAAATTCTAGTACCTTTAAGACCATGTTTCAGACAGTGTTCCATTACAACAAAGAACTGCTGCAGAGGGGGATAGTCCGAGTCCAAAGTGCGGCCAAAGCTTAGCGCAGATTCAATGAGTCCTTTGATGCTCAGCTTTGCCATGTTCAACAGGTTGGCTCTCTCTACTGCAATGGGGTCTTTTGTAGCTGAAAGCATAAAAGGAGTCTGGCATCAATTCTCAGATATGACAAGGAGAGAGATACATAACATCCTTCCCTAATAAAACCAGCAGGGGCTTTGCCTTGGTGGAAAACTAATTGCTTCTTCAAGCCAAATTTAACTATAACCTTCTTAACTACTGTTTATATCTCTCTCCCACATACCACAGAACACTACCAAGGCCTACCCCGTTTGCTAGCACTCTACCACCTGAGCCACACTTCCAAGCTCTAAACTATTCTCCAAATCTAAAAATTTGGCATTCTCCTGGATTTGTTTTGTTTTTGTGGGATCTCTTCAGAGTATAGCTTTTTAAAGACTTTCTGTGTAGATAGAAATTTTAAGGGTGGGCTGGGAAGGTGGCTTAGTGGTAGAGGGCTTGCCTTGCATGCATGAGGCCCTGGGTTCAATTCCTCAGCACCACATAAACAGAAAAAGCTGGAAGTGGTACTGTAGCTCAAATGGTAGAGCACTAGCCTTGAGCTGAAGAGCTGAGAGATAGTGCCCAGGCCAAGTTCAGGCCCCACGACTGACCAAAAAAAAACGAAAGAAAGAAATGAAATGTGTATGTAAATGGACAGTAGGTATGGAATAAGGGTGAAATGTTCAAAATAAACTGGTAATCACATAAAAGGTACAGTTCTAAGATCCAGGTATCTCCAACAACATGACATATAAAGCATACAATGAGGATACAAGAAACGATGATCCCTTCTTTCAGTCATTTCAACCCTCTTTCTGTGTTTGCATTCTGATTGTTTTGTTTTTTGTTGTTGTTATTGTTGTTTTTATTTTTGGGGTCCGGTTGTGGAGCCTGAACTCTGGGCCTGGGCACTGTCCCTCACCTCCACCACTTGAGCCACAGCACCACTTCCGGGTTTTTCCTTTTTGCTTATGTGGTGCTGAGGAATTGAACCCAGGGCCTCATGCATGCAAGGCAAGCGCTCTACCACTGCGCCACCTTCCCAGCCCCTTCTTTGTTTTTTTTTTAATGCAGGTTTCTTTTTTTTTGTGCAGGGACTAAGGTCTGAACTCAGCCCTTAGCTTTTCACTCAAGGTTAGTGCTCTGCCACTTGAGCCACAGCTCCACATCTAGCATTTTGGTAGTTAATTGAAGATGAAGAGTCTCAAGGACTTTCCCGCCAGGGCTGAGTTAGAACCATTAGCCTCAGAACTCTGCCTCTAATTATTTTGTATGACTGCTTTAAAAGTTTCTCATCCTTCTAAACAGCTGACCAGGTCCACTGTTTTATTCTAAATACCAAAAGACACATCTTTTTCTTTCTTTCTTTTCTTTTTTGGTCCATCACAGGGCTTGAACTCTTGGCCTGGGAGCTGTACCTGAGATTCTTCACTCAAGGCTAGCACATTTTTTTTTTTTTTGGTTGGTCATGGGGCTTGAACTCTGGACCTGGGCGCTGTCCCTCAGCTCTTCAGCTCAAGGCCAGCGCTCTACCACTTGAGCTACAACGCCACCTCCAAAGCTAGCACTTTTATCGCTTGGAGCCACAGCTCCATTTCCGGTTTTCTGGTGGTTAATTGCATTTCCTGCCAGGTCTGGCTTTCAACCATGATCCTCAGATCTCAGCCTCTTGAGTAGCTAGGATTATAGGCATGAGCCAGCAGCACCTGGCTTTTTAAATGTTTTTATGGTTACTAAAAGACACCTCTTAACTTCCTAATTGCTAATTGATATGTTCAAGTCAAAGAAAAATATTTCCTTTCCCACAATTTTTTCTCTTAGAAATTGAGTCATATGGGGCAGGGACTGTGGCTTAGTGGCAGAGTGCTTGCCTACTATGCATAAGGCCCTGGATTCGATTCCTCGGTACCATATAAATAAAATATAAATGAGATTAATTTAAAAGAAAAAAGAAATCCAGTCAGACATTGTTGTAGCTTGTTTTCAGCAAACCACCAACGAAACTGGCATTTCATAGTCTCTGACAAAGTGTCCATTTTAGTTTCGTGCCGTTCTTGGGATCCAGGGACCTTGCGTAGGCCAGGCACGTACTGCACCACTGAGCCACACGCCCAGCCTAAAGTGTCCTTATTTTAAGAAGCACAGATCGAGAATCGAGGCCAGCCTGGGTTGCGTAAGGAGGCTCTGTCTCAAATCCTCCACCCTTAAAAAGCAAACCCAGCATTCCCAAAGATCGAGCAGTCCTTGGGGCTAAGGTCCACGGCACGGAGCCTAACTCGGAGTGCTCAGCAGTGTGACGGACACGGGCTCGGGGCGGGCGGGTGGCCGGCTTCGTACCCGCCCAGAGGGGAAGCCATGGGAAGCTCCATCCCCCCCCCCTCCTCACTCCCATTTGACAGTGGGGTGCGGCGCCGCGGGGCGCTGGCGGCGGCGGGGCGGGGAGGCCGGGGATGCGACTCGGGGCCACGCCCCGCCTGGGCGTAAGGCTCCACAGGTGCGCCCCAGACCAGCTGACCCCCTTCCCGCAGCGGCGGCCGCACCTCGCCGCGCCCCTCCTCCGCCCCGGCCTGCAGGCCTCGGGCGCCCCGCACCCCCGGCGCTCTCACCGCGGGCTTCGCAGGGCGTCGCGGCCCCGCGGTCGCCCCCGGCGGCTTCAGGCAGCACCCAGGTCAAAACCTGAGGTGCATCTTCCTTCCGCCACCCCCAAACCTGAAAGGTCATCGCTCCGCCTCGACGGCTCCCCGGCCGGCCGGGCCCTGGCTCCTGGCAAGCGGCCGGACCCCGAGTCTCGTCCGCCGCCAGACCCCCGAGCCGGGGTGGGGGCGGGCAGGAACGGGGTGGGGCCGCGCGTTGCCATGACGACTCCGGGAGACCCCGGGATGCGCCCGCCCACCCCCAGGTTCCGGCCCCCGAGGCGACCCGTGCCCTCCCGCCCCAGCCCTGCCCGCGGGCGCCCACGGCGCCCGGGACCCGCAGCCAGGGACCCAACGCCACCCGCGCGGCGCCGGCTCCCTTACCCATGGCGGCGGCGCGGTCTCGGCGGGGTCTCCGGCTCGGGCCACCAGCTCCCTGCAGGCGCGGCGGCCGCCACGGCAGCTGCTCCGGCTCGCGGAGGCCACAGCGCCCCCGGCGGCGGGAGGACCCCGCGCAGCCCTCCCCGGAGACCCCCCCGCCCCGCCCCGCCCCGCCCCCAGGCATTTCCAGCCCACCCGGACAGGTGCACGGGGTGCACCGGGCAGGCGACTCAGGGGGACAGGGACAGGATCAGAGAGCAGACTGGATGGGAAGGAGATTGGAGCCACCTCCATGGAGGGGCTGGGCTCCATCAGTGCATCGAAATGCTCGGCTTCGGTCTTCCCAGATGGAGAGCTTTCAGAAAATCCGACAAAATTAACAGTGCATAGAGGTCCGCTCAGAAATTACATCCAAATCACATTTAAATCAGTTAATACCCTGGTTTGTAAGAAGCAATGAGCAATGATCTCATTAATCAAGAGAAGGAGACGAGGAGGGGGAGGGGGAAAGGCAGTGCTTTCTCATTTCAGGAAGGGGGAAAACAAAACAACGAAACAATAGTCAGATGACACTCGGTTTGAGTTGTATTCATTTGGGAAAAAACATTTAAGCTATTTACTTTTTCAGATTTTCAGCTGTTTAGACTGTAATTAGGCTAGAAAAATACCAGTACTTGGGTAGGGCCCTGAGTTACAACTGGGAATTGTTGGACAGTATTTCACAAAAAAAGGCAATGTTTTTTCTCTTTATTAGTTTGGCCAGTATCAAGGTCTAGTACTATGCTTTCTGTTTTTAAATTTTTCTGAATTAATCATATGTGGATAAAAATGCAGTTTCATGCAGTGTATGCCTGTAAATCTAGGTATTCAGGAGGCTAAGATCTGAAGACTGTGGTTCAAAGCCAACCTAGACAGGAATGTCCATGAGACTTTTTTTTTTTTTTTTTTTTTTTTGCTGGTCGTGGACCTGAACTCTGGGCCTAGGCGCTGTCCCTCAGCTCTTCAGCTCAAGGCAAGCGCTCTACCGCTTGAGCCACAGCGCCACTTCCAGCTTTTTCTGTTTATGTGGTGCTGAGGAATGGAACCCTCAGGCATGCAAGGCAAGCACTCTACCACTGAGCCACCTTCCCAGCCCTCCAAGAGACTCTTATCTCCAATTAACTACCAAAAAGTCAGACGTAGAGCCATGGCTTAAGCTGTGGCTCAGATGGTAGAGCACTAACCTGGAGCAGAAGAAAACAATACCAAAAACACACAAAAACCTAAGAGACAGTACCAAAAGTTAAAGCCCCAGTATAGGCACAGAAGATTTACTTATAAAATCAATAGTGGCGGGCTGGGAAGGAGGCTCAGTGGTCGAGCACTTGCCTTGCATGCATGAGGCCCTGGGTTCGATTCCTCAGCACCACATAAGCAGAAAAATAAAAGCCAGAAGTGGCGCTGTGGCTCAAGTGGTAGAGCGCTAGCCTTGAGCTGAAGAGCTGAGGGACAGCGCCCAGGCCCAGAGTTCAGGCCCCATGACACTAAAAATAAATAAATAAATAAATAAACAATAGTGGCATAGATTAAGTGTGAAACACAGCCACCCTCTCAGGAAAGGACCCAAACCCCAACCAGCTTTTCCCGAGGTAAACCCTATTGTTTGTTTTTTTTTGGGGGGGGGGGGTGTTGGTTGGTGGTGGGTCTTGAACTCTGGGCTTGGGTGCTCTCCATGTGCTCTTCAGCTCAAGGCAAATGCTCTACCACTTGAGCCACTGAACCACTTCTGGTTTTCTAGTGGTTTATTGGAGATAAGTCTCATGGATTTTCCTGCCCCAACTGGCTTTGAACAGTGATCCTCAGATCTCATGTCCTTGTTTTTTTTGCACTATCACCACCAACCTAGATATGTGCCTCCAAACAATGAAGCTTATTCTTGCCTGTTTATAAACTTCCCACAAATGGAATACTGCATGACTTTGTTACTTATTTCTTTTGCACATTGGCACATGTTTGAGATTCATACAAGTCCATAGAGAGTTTCCAGGTTCCAAGTGTTGCCAGGTAGCACATCCATCTGCGCATGAGTAAATCTCTAAGTCTACAAATACTGGGAAATCAGGTAAGGCTTTCTTTTACCTGACTAAAGCCAAATTGTCTTCAGAACTTTTCTCAATAGCTAATGCCAGCAGCTCACACCTATAATCCTAACTAGGACTTGGAAGATTGTGGTTCCAAGCCAGACAGAGCAGAAAAGTTTGCTTGATTCCATCTCCAAAACAACCAACAAAAAGCAGGGCAGGAGACATGGCTCAAGTGGTGGAGTTTCAGCTCAGCAAGCAAGTGAAGCTAGTGGAAGGCCCTGAGTTCAAGACCTGGAACTGGCAAAAACAAAACACAGCAATCTAGATAATAATATACCAAACCACAGTTAATTACTAAAGGATGACGGCATCGTTTGGGGTTTTTGTTTTTGGTGCCAGTCCTGGGACTTGAACTTGGGGCCTGAGTGCTGTCCCCTGAGCTTTTATGCTCAAGGCTAGCACTATACCACTTTGAGCCATGGCTCCATTGCTGGCTTTTTGGTAATTAACTGGAAATAATCTCATGGATAGCTAGGCGCCAGTGGCTCACGCCTGTAATCCTAGCTACTCAGGAGGCTGAGATCTGAGGATCACAGTTCAAAGCCAGCCTGGGCAGGAAAGTCCGTGAGACTCTTATCTCCAATAAACCACTAGAAAACTGGAACTGGTACTGTGGCTCAAGTGGTAGAGCACTCACTTTGAGCTGAAGAGCACAGGGACAGCGCCTAAGCCCAGGGTTCAAGCTCCACGACTGACCAAAAAAAAAAAAAAGGAAGAATCTCATGGACTTTCCTACCTGGGCTGGTATCAAATTTCAAGATGGTTGAAACTATTTTCTGGACTTTATAATACTGAATAGGAACAAAGATGCCAGAAAGTGGGCCAAAGACAAGGGCTCACTGAACAAATCTGAGAGCAAGGTCAAAAAGAAGTGATCCAAGGACAACATTCAGGACAAGCTGAACCACCTGTAACAAAGTTCCCAACTAGAAGTTATAACCCAGTTGTGGTCTCGTAGACTGAACATTTCCAGTTCCCTGTCAAGGTCACACTTGCAAAAACAACTAATGACTCACAAAGCTAGTTTCAATGCATAACAGCTCAAGCAATCTACCCAGAAAACCCAGGATAGAGATGGGCCAGCTGTTGCTGCTGCTTGCTGCATGAACAGATCCAATCAACTACACATGAAAAATATAAATTGTCAAAAATTTATTTTCTTTTTTTGTGTACTGGTACTGATGCTTTAACTCGGGGGTGTTGTACCTTAGCTTTTTTTACTCAAAACTGGTACCCTACTCTTTGAGCTATACCCCTACTTCTGGTTTTTTGCTGATTGATTGGAGATGAGTCTCACAGACTTTCCTGCAAGGACTGGCTTTGAACTTCAATACTCATCGCTCAGCCTCCTTAGTAGCTAAGATTGCAGGCATGATTCACTGGCACTGGGCCCAAAATTCATTTTCCAGCATGATTCACTGGCACTGGGCCCAAAATTCATTTTCCAGCCAGGTACAGTGACTCACACATGTAATCTCAGATGCTTAGAAGGCAGTCATCAGAAGGATGTGACTTGAAGGCAGCATGGGGAAAATGCCTGTCATCTCAGTTATGTTGGAGACAGAAGTAGGTGGACTGCTATCAAAGCCTGCCCAGGGAAGAGAGAAGGGGGAGGGGGAGGGGGAGGGGGAGGGGGGGAGGAGGAGGAGGAGGAGGAGGAGGAGGAGGAGGAGGAGGAGGAGGAGGAGGAGGAGGAGGAGGAGGAGGAGGAGGAGGATTTTCCAAATTCTGTAGTGTTTAAAACCCTCATTGAAGTCATATACTCTTCTATAATTAGAAGCAAAAAATGTTCTAAAGAAAGGAAAATTATTGCAAGACATTTAATCTAAAGGAACTGTGAGATGGTATTTACTGAGATAGGGATCACAAGAAGGCAATAAATGAAAATGGAAATTTCCAGATTCACTACTACATCTGAAGTACTCAAAAAATATTCTGAAGGGGGGCTGGGAAGTTGGCTCAGTGGTAGAGCGCTTGCCTTGCATGCCTGAGGCCCTGGGTTTGATTCCTCAGCACCACATAAGCAAAAAAGAAAAAAGCCGGAAGTGGCGCTGTGGCTCAAGTGGTAGAGCGCTAGCCTTGAGCTGAAGAGCTGAGGGCGCCCAGGCCCAGAGTTCAGGCCCCACGACTGGACCCAAAAAAAAATATTCTGAAGGGGCTGGGAAGGTGGCTTAGTGGTAGAGCGCTTGCCTTGCAAGCCTGAGGCCCTTGGTTCAATTCCTCAGCACCACATAAGCAAAAAGAAAAAAGCCAGAAATGGCGCTGTGGCTCAAGTGGTAGAACACTAGCCTTGAGCTGAAGAGCTGAGGGACAGCACCCAGGCTCAGAGTTCAGGCCCCACAACCGGACCCCCCCCCAAAAAAAAAAAATTCTGAAGACAGGAACTAAATTAAGGTGTTCTATAACTAGAATCTGGCAGGCATCAAGGGCGGGATACAGGTTTGGTAAATAGCCACAAAAATAATGGCTGAAGCCAGAAAAAGAACTAGACTCGGGGTGTGGCTCAAACCCTAGCGCCACACGAAAGAAAAAAATAAAGACAATCAGAAGATGGGCACCAGTAACTCCCGCTTATAATTCTAGCTTCTCAAGAGGCTGAGAAATGAGGTTCAAAGTCAGCCTGAGTAGGAAAGCCTGTGAAACTCTCATCTCTAATTAAAACCAAGAAAATGGAAGTGGAGTGTGGCACAAGTGGCAGAGTGTCAGCCTTAAGCAAAACAGCTAAGGGACAGTGCCCAAGTCCTGAGTTCAAATCCTAGGACCTGCAAAGAGAGACACACACACAGAGAGACAGAGAGAAAATATGAATCAGAGCAGAAACAGACCTTCAGGGAGGATCTACCTCTTGAGAGTGAGGGATGAGGAAAAAAGGAATGAGAGAGGAAGTGACATCCAAGGGTGAGGAGGTGAGATCATACAGAGCTCTGAATATCAACCCAGAACTGTGGGTGGTCTCAAATCAAGTTTTACAGTAGAAGGTTTATTGACAAGGCAGCCAAAAATATCCTTAAAGCTGGGCGCTGGTGGCTCACACCTGTAATCCTAGCTACTCAGGAGGCTGAGATCTGAGGATCGTGGTTCAAAGCCGGGCAGGAAAGTCCGTGAGACTCTTATCTCCGATAAACCACTAGAAAACCGGTAGAGCACTAGCCTTGAGCTGAAGAGCTGAGGAACAGCACTCAGGCCCAGAGTTCAAGCCCCACAACCGACAAATATACATATATATATATATATATATATATCTGTATATATATACCCTTAATGCTTGGCTGGAGAGCAAGTCTCTCTGCCAGAGTTGGGGAAAGATAGGGTTTGAAGGTTGATTTCCCTACTCTGATGGGTGAAAAAGATGGTAATCAAGAAGGAATTGGCCAGGTGCCAGTGGCTCATGCTTGTAATCCAAAAGCTACTCTGAGGATCTGAGATCTGAGATCTGAGATCTGAGGATCATGGTTCAAAGTCAACTGGGACAGGAAAGTCTGAGACTCATATCTCCAATTAACCACCAGAAAAGCAGAAGTGGCACTGTGGCTCAAGTGGTACAGTGCTCACCTTGAGCTGAAGAGCTCAGAGGCAGTGCCCAGGCCCAGAGTTCAAGCCCCATGATGGACAAAAAAAAAAAAAGGAGGAATTGGTCATCTTGCAACTACACAATCAAATTTCAACTGCATCATGACCCACGTATCAGAAACATTATCTATAACTCTAAAATTAGTAGGTTGGGGGGTTTTTGTTTTTTGGCCAGTCCTGGGCTTGAACTCTGGGCCTGGGCGCTGTCCCTCAGCTCTTCAGCTCAAGGCTAGCTCTCTACCACTTAAGCCACAGCACCACTTCTGGCTTTTTCTTTTTTTCTGCTTATGTGGTGCTGAGGAATGGAACCCAGGGCTTCCTGCATGCAAGGCAAGCACTCTACCACTGAACCACCTTCCCAGCCCTAGTAGGTTGTTTTGTTTGTTGGATTTCTTGTTGGTGTGGTGGTGGTAATCTTCAAACATAGACTCAGGGCCTAGGTGCTGTCACTGAGCTCTTTTTGCTCAACACTAGTGGTCTACCACTTGGAGCCACAGCTGTACTTCTAGGTTTTGAGTGGTTAACTGGAGTCTCGCTGGGACTTTTCTGTCTGGGCTAGCTTTGAACTACAATCCTCAAATATCAGCCTCCTTAAGTAGCTAGTATTACAGGCATGAGCCACTGGCACCCAGCTATTTGTCTGTTGAAACAGTCTTGCTGTATAGCTCAGACTGGCCTCAAACTCACAATCCTCCAGCCCTCAGCCTCCCAAGTACTAAAATTAAAATAGTTGTTTTTTGGAGTTACTGAACTAAGAGCAGGCGATGTGAGCTGTAGGAGAAGCAGCCATAGCTAGAGGGCTTTGCAGGAACTAATAGTTAAATCTTGAGAGATTCCTCAGGTTTTTCCTCCATTTCAAACCTCATGCTGTCTTCCAGTGTGAAAGTTCCAGTTTCACAAGTGAAGGCTCAAATAGGCTAGTAGTCCTTTGATATGGAACTTCACAGTGACGTCAGACATCTGCCTACTAACATCAAAACAGTGTTCTGCTCAGAGGTCAGCTTCCACTAGTCCCAACCTGGGCTTAATTGCTAACACCCCAAGCCTCTGATTCTTAGCACTCTATGTAAGGAGACATGCCCTAGTTCTTTCAGGTAGTTAAATGGCTGGGTGCTCACATCTAACACCTAACAGTGAGCATGTATGCCACCCATCTGGCAGCAGCTTCCTCTGCCCCTCACGGTCTGAAACAACCACTGACAAGAACACTGGGCAACACTGAAGCCAGCCATTAGTTGCTACTAACAATGAGTAACACAGCAAGATCTAGAAGTACAAAACAATTTATTAAATAAAACCTTCAGATAGTCACTAAAAAACAAAAGGTAAACGGAACAACTAACATTCACTAAAAAAAAAAAAAAAAAGTAAAAAGACTCTCCCTCAGGAACATGGAGGCCCTGAGCTCTGACCTGTCCCCAAACCAAAGACAATCATGGTGAGGTAATGTATGACACAGAACATCTTTACACAAAAAGGGACAACTGAGCAATGCCCCTAAAGAGACAAACATGAGTGAAAATGTGGATATGCTTTGTCATCAATTAAGGGGAAAAAAAAATCTCTAAAGAGGAATAATTATTTTCTTTTATATCAAATTCTCTAGAATTCTGAAATATTGAACACTGAAAACTCGAAAAGGGTCATAGAGGAGAATAAGGAATTCATTCAATGTAGGCAGTTTGTAAGTTATTATTTCAAGTATGGTTTAAGTGAAAGCATATCTGATATTAATAAGCAAAATCAAAAAAACTCAGAAAAATGGCCTTTGGATCAGGGACCTCTGAACTCAGAGAAGAATCCCATCTGTGTTCCAGCAGCCTAAGACTGAGGTCAGACAATAGAAACAAATCGACTTTTGTAGTTGTTGTTGTTGTTTATGGGGCTTGAACTTATTAGGGCCTGGGCACTGTCCCTGAGCCTCTTAGTACTCAAGACTAGCAATCTACCACTTGGAACCACAGTGCCACTTCCAATTTTTGAGTGGCTCATTGGAGATAAGAGTCTCATGGGGACTTTTCTGCCCAGGCTGGCTTCAAACCCCGATCCTCAGATCTCAGCCCCGAGTAGTAGGATTACAGGCATGAGCCATCAGTACCCGGCAACAAATTGACTTCTGCACTCCCGCTCAGCTCTTAGGTTCCTGGTGCTGCTCTTTCACTTGAGCTATGCCTCTTACTTTGATTTTTTGCCAGCTAACTGGAGATAAGAGTCTTGAGTATTTGTCTGCATGGGAACCTCATTTCTCACAGCTCAGTGTCCTTAGCACTTGGTGCCCAGCTTACAAACTGACTTTTCTTATCTAGCTTTGCAAATTATCATTCATGATAATCACTGAAAAATCAAATAAATAAATTTTTTCGAAAGCTCAACTATCAGTTAAATACAAAGCTGGCAAAAGTTTTATCCAATTTTTTCTAGGTCATATGAAAATATAGTTGAAATAACTATATACTTCCCACAGTTTAGGTGATAGCTGTTCTTTTTTTTAAACTCAAGGCTTGGACACTGTCCTTGAGCCTCACTGTATTCAAGGCTAGAGGTCTACCAGTTGAGCCACAGAGCCACTTCAGGCTTTTTCTGAGTGGTTTATTGGAGATAATTGTCTCACGGACTTTTCTACCCAGGCTGGCTTTGAACCACGGCCCTCAGATCTCAGCCTCTTGAGCAGAATTACAGGCAGGAGCCTCCAGCACCCAGAAATATAGCTGTTCTTTTCTGTTTTGTTGTTGTTGTTGTTGTTGTGGGTACTGGGCTTGAACTCTGGGCCTGGGCGCTGTCCCTTAGCTCTTCAGCTCTTCAGCTCAAGGCTAGCTTGAGCCACAGCACCACTTTCGGTTTTCTGGTGATCCATTGGAGATAAGAGATAAAAGTCTCACAATCTTTCCTGCCCTGGCTAGCTTTGAACCTCAATTCTCAGATCTCAGCCTCCTGAGTAGGTAGGACTACAGGTGTGAGCCACCAGCACCCAGAATAGTTGTTCTTAAATATGGTTAAATGTCCTATATGTTGACAGAATTTTGTGTTTAATATGATCATGTCAAAAAGTAGAAAATAAAAAACTGGAACTATGCAAGAGTACATATACATCATCCATAACATTTGGGTAAAAGTCAACTTTAGAGCTTAACAAGTGCTGCTATTGCAGTAAACAGAAGTTACAGTATTAGACCTCAGCTAGAAGGCCCCTTGCTAAGTACAAAAAGGCCAGGAAAACAAGGATGTTTTATTTTTTTTGAAAATCCCCCAGTATGTAACAGAGACTTTCATGTTCTCTTGATGGAAGATCAATGATGTAAAATGAATCAAGGAATATATATTTAACACAGAATACTTACCAAAAAAAAACACTTATGACATCATTTCATATTTTGCATTTTGGCTTACAGGAATACAAAAAATATGAAGATCATTATGATGTTCTACAGATAATTATGTGCTTTAGCAATAAGATTCATTTTGTTTTTTGTGGGTTTTTTTTCTTGTGGTTTTGGGGTTTCAATTTAGGCCTGCGCTTGCGGGGAAAGAACCAGAAGAGGGGCTGGGAAGGTGGCTCAGTGGTAGAGTGCTTGCCTTGCAAGCATGAGGCGCTGGGTTCAATTCCTCAGCACCATATAAACAGAAAAAGCCGGAAGTGGCCCTGTGGCTCCAGTGGTAGAGCGCTAGCGTTGAGCTGAAGAGCTGAGGGGCAGCACCCAGACCCAGAGTTCAGGCCCCATTACCGGCAAAAAAAAAAAAAAAAAAAAAAAAAGACTCCTCTTTGCCTGGCACTGGTGACTCACGCCTGTAATCCTAGCTACTCAGGAGACTGAGATCTGAGGATCACGGTTCAAAGCCAGCCTGGGCAGGAGAGACCGTGAGACTCCTATCTCCAATAAACCACCAGAAAACCAGAAGTGGCGCTGTGGCTCAAGTGGTAGAGCGCTCGCCTTGAGCTGAAGAGCTGAGGGACAACGCCCAGGCCCAGAGTTCAAGCTCCACGGCGGACAAAAAAAAAAAAAGAACCAGAAGAAACAAGCAGCTCCCATATGCATGCTGGTTCTGGGGTGACAGATTATACCACGTCTCAATGTCTCGCTATCTCTCTTTTTCATTTCACAGGCCTCCTCCCTCCTTTCCCTTCATTTCTTACTGCTGCCTTAATATGACTCCCTGTACAGTGTTCTCTTTCTCATTCCCAGCTCACTCTGTGAATGATCCCCATAGAAAACCCAAGATACTGAGTCTCAACTCATACATGCACATAAACGCAGTAGCCTCAGCCAACATGACCCCCCCACACACACACAGGACAAGGATATGGACTTTTCCAAGGACAGGTAGGACAGCATCTTGTCCATCGGAGGGTACCGCTTCAGTGAGGGCTCACACCCCACCAGAACCAGTTTGTGTTTGGCTCTGGTTATAGCGACATTAAGACGTCGCCAATCTTTCAGGAGTTCACCAAGCTGAAAAAATATAATTTTCAATTGTTTGAGAGTTTTGGTTTTTTTTAGCTTGTTCTGACAAAGAACATAGTTTTGTCTTAAAATGCTCCCTCCCTTTTTTGTTTTTTAAGATTTTAGGCATGGACCATCACATCTGGCTGCTTCTCTAGTTTTAAAATAGACTACAAGAAAGATTCATGAACATGTTTAAAATTCCAGGCAGACTAAGTAGATGAGGAATAGAGAAGTAGTTTCAAGATGGACATTTTAACAGCCATATAAATGTATTAATACACTCAAGAAAAATGAATTAGGGATAAAAGCAGCAAAACCAAAAGAATCTGGATTTCCATATTTAGAAGTATAAAGCCTTTGTGTTTAAAATGCCTCAAATAGAGTCTGGGAATGTAGCTTAGTGGTAGAGTGCTTGCCTAGAATGTATGAGGCCGTGGGTTTGATTCCTTGGTACCACATAAAACAACATCAACAAAAAAAAGCAAGGAAAAAGAACATTAAAAATCAGTTAACAGTGGCAAATGCCAGAGAAATTAAGCTAACTCATATATTATACCAAAAGGAGGTCTTATGCATTTCAAGGTACCTAGGTACTTAAAAATACTTAAAAAATATATATATACATACATACATACATACATATATATATATGGAGCTGGGCACTGGTGGCTCACGCCTGTAATTCCTAGCTACTCAGGAAGCTGAGATCTGAGGATCGTGGTTCAAAGCTAGTCCGGGCAGGAAAGTCGGTGAGACTCTTATCTCCAATAAACCACTAGAGAACCAGAACTGGCACTGTGGCTCAAGTGGTAGAGCACTCGCCTTGAGCTAAAGAACACAGGGACAGCGTCAGCCCAGAGTTCAAGCCCCACAACCAACCAAAAAAAAAAAAAGAAGGGTGTGTGTGTGTGTGTGTGTGTGTATTTGGAGACCTACTGTACAGTAACTTTGTGTGTGTGTGTGTGTGTGTGTGTGTGTGTGTATTTGGAGACCTACTGTACAGTAACTTTGCCCCTATAATTGGAGTTCATTAATCATAGTATTTATCTACCCAAACTGAGATAGTGCTCAAGGAGTCTCACTTAGGTAGCTGCCAGTAAATTACTATCTTGAAGTTAACAAGTGTTATAATGAAATAATCTACTTGATTATAATGTTAAAAAAAAAAAACAGTTAAAAAAGAAAAACAACTGCTGGGCACTGAATTACTGGCTCAAACCTGTAATCCTAGCTACTCAGGAGCCTGAGCTCTGAGGATCACTGTTCAAAGCCAGCCTGGGCAGAAAAGTCCCTGAGACTCTTAACTCCAATTAACCACTCAAAAACCAAAAGTGGTGCTGTGCCTCAAAGTGGTATAACACTAGGTTTAAGCAAAAGAACTCAGGGACAGCACCCAGGCCCTGAGTGCAAGCCCTGCAACCGACAAAACAATGGTTTTTTTTTTTAAGGCTCAAATGCAGTATCCAGGAAGTAAAGTAGCCACGAGGGAAGGCAACACAAATGTTGATCCAAAAGTGAATGGATAAATATATCTAAATAATGAAACATTATTCAGCTTTAAAAAGGAAGTGTTATTTCTTGCTATAATATGAATGAACCTAAGTACTATACTCCAGTCGCAAAAAGACAAATACTGTATGATTACACTTATGTAAGGCACTAGATAGTCACATTCAGAGATAGGAAGTAGAATGATAGTGATGTACAATGGCAAAGAGGAAAGAGTTATAGCTTCGCAAACTGCAGAGCTCCTACAGATTTTCTTCTCTTTTCTTTTTTTTGGGGGGGAGGTGAGGGACAGTCCTGGAGCTTGGAATCAGGACCTGGGCGGTTCCTGAGCTTTTGTGCTCAAGGTTAGCGCTCTACCACTTGAGACACTGCTCCGCTTTTGACTTCTTGTTGGTTAACTAGAGATAGGAGTCTCATGGACTGCCTGGGCTGGCTTTGAACCTCAATTTTCAGATCTCAGCCTCTAGAGTAGCTAGGATTACAGGAATGAACCACAAGTTCCTGATCTGTAGATCTCTTAAAGAGCAGTGAGAACATCCTAATACTATTGAACTATATAGTGTAAATGGGTTAAGATGTTAAATTTCATGTATGTGTACATTTTTGCTTATTTGCTTTGCTTTGTGCCTAACTGGCACAAGGTTTGAGGCCTGACTAAGAAAGGCAAGGCCCAGAGGTCAAACATTAGCACCACCAAAAGAAAACAAAAAAATCCAGCAAAAAGTAAGAGGAAACAGAGAGAGAAATAGAGAACTGCCACAAAAGAATCAGAAGCAAATGCAAAACTGCAATGAACTTACAGTTCCGTCCTTATTACTTCTGACAAAAGACACCAGGATGATTCTTTTATCTCTTCCTTGGTATTTGTCCACTGTATTAACTTCCACCATCCCAACAGAACAATGTGCCAATAAATCATTGATGATCTTTAACTGCTGACGATATGGTGCAATTATACCAATATCAGAGGGATGACAACCAGCCTATGGAAGAGGACACATTTAAAATGAAAAATCCTGATTTTTAAGTCCTTTAAACTTTGCTGAATTTATTAAGCTACAGGTTTACATTATCTGCCCAACTGATGTTCACAATAGGTACTCTTATCTGAGTATACAAGCATTACATTTGCTCTAAACCAATGTCCAGTGGAGAACCAGTGGCTTCTAGTTACTCAGAAGGCTGAGATCTGAGGATCATGGTTCGAACCCACCTGGGGCAGGAAAGTCCAAGAGACTCTTTATTTCCAATTAATCCCAGAAAAAGCCAGAAGTGGTGCTGTGGCTCAAGTGATAGAGTGCTTGCCTTGAGTAAAGGGAGCCCAGGGACAGCACCCAGGCCCAGAGTTCAAACCCGAGGACTGGCAATAAGTAAATAAATAAATATCCTCATTTCTCATAAAGAAACAAATACTTAATGGATCCACAAATTATGGTACCTATATACAATGGAATATTAGGCAGCCATTAGAAAGGACAAAATAATGGCATTTGCAGGGAAATGGATAGAACTAGAAAAAATCATTAAGCGAGGTAAGCCAACAGCAAAGAGACAAATGGCATATGGTCTCCCTGATATGTGGATGTTAAATACAAAATGCAAGGAGCTACAACAAAGTAAACAGGACTCAAGAAACATAGGACCTCCATTCATCTTGTCAAATCATTACTAATGACCTCATGTTGTTGACCACATATAAGCTATATATATGCGTACATCTGAGGGAAGCTAGGAGGAGGACACAGAATCAGAGGGAAACAGGGGAAAACATACAACAGAGGGGCCATCAATGCTGCATTGGGCATTAATGAAAACAAACTAAGCAACTCAAGGGCAGCGATGGGAGGAAGGATTGAGAGGGACAGAGGGAACAGCTAACACTAAGCAAAAGGAAAGAAATGTACATACCACTCCGTGTGGAAGAAATAGTTGTAGTGTCTAAGCTCATAGAATTCACAAACTCTGTAGACCACAATAAGGACCATTTGCCTCATGAAGGTTAGAATGTGTATTACTATCTCACAATACTTTGAAATTTGTGAAATTTATGTAATTACTTAATCACAATAAAAAATTATATAGAAAAACAAAGGAGGTGATGACAATGCTCGACAGGAAATGTACTTATTACCTCACTCATGTAACTGTAACCCCTCTGCACAGTATTTTTACAAGGAAAAATCATATATAAAAGAAAAGAAACAAATACTTGGCCATTGCTCCTGCAGCTTTTAGAGCACAGTGGTCTGTATATCACCTAAAAGAAGTACTGCCACTCAAAGCTACCACCTTCCGAATGCCTTTCACTGCATACACCTGATACAGAAGCTGCCAACACCCTATCAAATTGGCTCAAGGGTGTTTTGAAATTATCCTCAAGGGAAACCCTAAATGCCATTAAAAAAAAATTACCTGTCTGAGACAAGTTTTTTTCCAAATAAACACTATGGGTTTTAGGCCCATTGTCGTCATAAACAAGAGTTAATCCCAGATCTCAAATATTGCACAAGTGCTCTGTACCTGCATACTGATTAGCCTTGAACATTCTCAATTACCTTAATAAAAATTGACGTCAGGAAAACTATGA
Organism: Dipodomys merriami; assembly: GCF_024711535.1. Taxonomy (NCBI): domain Eukaryota; kingdom Metazoa; phylum Chordata; class Mammalia; order Rodentia; family Heteromyidae; genus Dipodomys; species Dipodomys merriami. The sequence continues at coordinate 20,311,214 of NW_027202715.1, read as the reverse complement.
TTTGGGCCTCTGTTAAGTTGCTCACACCACTTTTTTCCACTTGCTCAGGTGCTGGAACCTAAGTAGAAAAATATGTAGCTTGTTTATAACATCTCCCAAGTTAAAGAGTTCTGGGAATGCCCAGTTTCCCAGCAAGATTTTACTCCAAGATCTGCAGATACAAGAAAGATGCTGTCTTCATAGCAGAAGGTGAAGGCAGCAACAGAAAATTAGTAAATCAGAGTCAGGAACTGGTGGCTCATAACTATAATCCTAGCTACTCAGGAGGCTGAGATCGAGAATCCCAGTTTGAAGACAGTTTAGACACACCTGTGAGACCTCCTATCTCCAGTTCACCAGTAAAAAGCCAGAAGTGACCGTGTTAACCTTCATAGAAAAAGTTAAGGATAGCACAAGGGCATGAGTTCAACGCCAGTACTGGCGCGCATGTATGCACATGCATGTACATGAGTAAAGAGCTGAGGAAGCAACACACAGGGAAAGGGGGACCCAGGCACCACTTCTAGCAAGGCCCACTCTACACCACGCATCCATGCTTTACTCTGTCACCTCCCATTATACAGGAATCGGACAGAAAAGACAGTGACTTGCCCATGACCTCTCAATAAATCCACACATCCACAATTCAAACCAAGCTCTGGCTCTAATGTCAAAGCTCTTTATGTTTTCTTGTGACTTTTATATAGGTAACACAGAAAAAAAAAAAGTCCCCAAGCTCTACTAGACTCTCCAAGGGCTGCTCTATTATTAGGCAACCGCTATCGTATATATACATTTTTTTTCTTAAATTTTATTTTTTGTTGGTTGTAGGGCCTGGGCACTGTCCCTCATCTCTTCAGCTCAAGGCTAGCGCTCTGCCACTTGAGCCACAGCGCCACTTGCAGCTTTTTCTGCTTATGTGGTGCTGAGGAATTGAACCCAGGGGCAAGGCAAGTACTCTACCACTGAGCCACCTTCCCAGCCCCAACCTCCATCATCTTTAATAAAACTTATTTGGAATCCTAAGGGTAAGGCAACCTGAGTAGCAAAAATAAAAAACATAACAATCCTGGTGAAGTAAACAGCTAAATTACAATTAGTAAACTAGAACTGTTTTATAAAAGCAGCAGATTTTTTCCCCTCTAGTAGTGGGGGGTTTGAACTTAGGGCCTGTACGTTCTAGGCAAGAACTCTACACTTCAGATATGCCTCTATGCCCCCTGCACACACCCCCACCAAAATGATAATGGTTTGTGAAATTTCTCCAAGCCAATCTTTTAGGCTTTAACATAAAATCAAATACTTTTATTTTTATTTTTTTCTTCTGTTTTTAAGATAGGGTCTCACTATGTAGTCCAGGCTGCCTTCAACTTCTCCATCCTCCTGCCTCAACCTCTAGAGTGCTAGGATTATAGGTGTGAGCCACCATTTCTAGCTCTAAAAGCTAGTCCTTCTTAACCTTTTTATTTTTGACAATACTGGAGTATGAATTCAGGGCCTTACATTTGCTAGGTAGGTGTTTTCCCACTTGCGCCATGTTCCCAGTCCATTTGTGGTTTTACAGTTATTTGTTTCTAGATAGGGTCTTTGATTTTTGTCTGGAGGCAGCTTCAGACCTAGGTCATCTTATAAATTCCTGCCTTGTAGCTGGGATCACAGGTATGGAACATCCATGTGGACTGTTTGTTGGCATGGGGTCATTTACTTAAGAGGTAAAAATTAAAAGGATTAAGGCTTAAGGCCAATCCAAGAAGTTAGTAAGACTCAATCTCCACAAGTAAACTGTGTGTCAGTGTGTTCCCGTCTCCCCAGGTACTCTGGAAGAAAGGAGGGTAGGAGATTCAGATCCCACACCTGTTCTGGGCAAAAATTCAAAAACCTATCTGAAAAATAACTAAAAGCAAAAGGAACTGAAGGCGTGGCTCAAGTAGCAGAATATTTGCCTAGTACCTCTTAAGCCCTGAGTTCGAACCCCAGTACCATTTTTAATGTCAGGGCGGGGAAGGTGGCTTAGTAGGGTGCTTGTGTAGCCTGCAGGAAGACCTGGGTTCAATTCCTCAGTACTACATCCTCAGAAAAAGCTGGAAGTGGCACTGTGGCTCAAGTGGTAGAGCCTTGAGCAAAAAAAACTCAGGGACAGTGCCCAGGCCCTGAGTTAAAGTCCCACAACTGGCAAAAAAAAAAAAATTCAGTTTGGGAATGGGGATATAGCTCAGTGGTTGGATACTTAGCCTGCTCAAGGCCCTAGGTTCAATTCCCAGTGATGAAAACAAAGTCAATTTATTATTGTGCGTGCGCATGCGTGCTCGCACACATAAACTGCAGTCTTGGAGCTTGAACTCTGGGCTGGGTCACTGTCCCTGAGCTTTTTTTGCTCAAGGCTAGTGCTCTACCACCATTCCACTTCTGGAGATTAAAGTTTAACTTTAAGGGGCTGGGAAGGTGGCTCAGTGGTAGAGCACTTGCCTTGCATGCCTGAGGCTCTTGGTTCGATTCCTCAGCACCACATAAGCAAAAAGAAAAAAAGCCGGAAGTGGCGCTGTGGCTCAAGTGGTAGAGTACTAGCCTTGAGCTGAAGAGCTGAGGGACAGCACCCAGGTCCAGAGTTCAGGCCCCACGACCGGACCCCCCCCACACAAAAAAAAGAGTGAACCACCAGTACCCAAACCAAGTCAATTTTGACATCCACCAACCGCTGGACTAAATCTCCCAAAGATACCTGAGCCAACTGAAGTAAAAACCTTTATGTAGAGGAATCAGAAGCAGAGCTAGTTTGCCCTTGATTGACAAAATCCAACAAAGAATATTGATGCAAGCTGAGACATTTAAATATTGTCATAAGAGGGGAAAAACTTTTTAAAAAAATCTTTTTACCTTGTCCGTATTAAGAAAACAAACAGGATAGTTTGGCTCAAATACTCCAACTAGCCAAGGACTATCAGAATAATCAGCATAAAATTCCAGCTCCAGCTTCACGTCTTTGAAGTTAGGCAGGCTAATCACAGCGTTGGCCACTTTATCTGATCCACACTCCAGCTTCCCTTCATAGGTCAGCTTATTACTTAAGGACATAATTTTGCTAAAAGAATTGCAGAAAATAATCTTAGCTTTGGTAGACAAAAGCAAACAGGAGAACCACTCACAGGGAACATTTATAAATACCTATTCATTCTGTACTGCACAGTTAATTGTACGACAGCGTCCTTATTCTTCTCTAGCCTCTTGAATAAACTTTCGCTCATGCCAAGAGCTCTGCCAAAAAATCAAATTCAAGTTTTTCAATATACACACACAGTGCTCCTTAAAAAGAAGACAGTTTTCAATTGAAACATAAGGCCAGATGGGGTGGCATATAGGTCCCAGCTGCTGAGGAGGTTAAAGTAGAATGAGGGGCAGAAAGATGCCTTGAGCACAGGAATTCGAGATGACCCCTCTCTGAGAACCTCAGCTCTAATAATGAAACAAAACTTAAACATCTGTCTACCTTGCTTCTCGGTTTAGCACCAAGGGAGGCAGCTGCTGATGATCCCCTACCAACACGAATCTCCGTGAAAAGAAAAGTGGGCCCAGGCAGACTGGTTGGCTAATTTGAGAGGCTTCATCCACAATACAAAAATCAAAAGTTCTGCGGGAAAATATTGGATGGTTTATTCCCATACATGTTGTTGCAACAATAAGCTAAAAAGAAAAAATACAAAGAAAATAGATCCATTAGTCAAATGTAAAAGAAATGTAGCTCATTTTTTAATTTTCTTTTTAAATTTAAATATAAAAAAATAAATGTTTTGGGCTGGGAATGTGGCTTAGTGGTAGAATATTGCCTAGCATGCATGAAGCCCTGGCTTTGATTCCTCAGTACCACATACACAGAAAAAGCTGGAAGTGGTGCTGAGGCTCACCACTGAGCCACCTTCCCAGCCCTGTACATGAGTACTTGTAACACTTTTATGTGTAATAGCCTAAAACTAAACCCCAGATTTTCGCTGATGGATATAAAAACACATTATAGAACAATATCTAGTGATAAAAGGAAATAAAACTATTAATCTGTATAACACTCTAGGCGTGCAGAGGAGCAGAGTATAAGACAAATGCAATTTCTAAAGGTTACACATGGTATGACTCCACTTAGGTAACATTGTTTCTGCTTATTATTTTCACATTGCCTCACTGTGTTGTTCACTGGTCTGAATTATGTTGGGCTCAAGTGATATGCCCAAATCCCGGAAAAGCTAAACACAGGTGATACCCAGCTCTAAAATATTGGTAAATTCTTTTATTTTCTGCTCAGCCTCCCTAGTGCTGATATTATAGGTATATACTGCCACTTACTGCTATAACCACCTTCCCAGCCCCAGGAGCAATTTCTTTATACTCAACTATTTATTGAGTAACAAACTAAACACTTCATTTCACTTCTAAAGAAAAGAATAAAGGATGGAGGTGTGATTTAGTTGGCAGAGTGCCAGCCAATGAGCAAAAGTGTCAGGTACCAAAGTACCAAGCTCAAGTGCTAATCTTGGACCAAAAAAAAGAAGAGGAACTGGGAAGGTGGCTCAGTGGTAGAGCGCTTGCCTTGCATGCATGAGGCCCTGGATTCAATTCCTCAGCACCACATAAGCACAAACAGCCGGGAGTGGTGCTGTGACTCAAGTGGTAGAGCACTAGCCTTGAGCTGAAGAGCTGAGGGACAGCGCCCAGACCCAGAGTTCAGGCCCACGACTGACAAAAAGAAGGAGAAGGAGGAAGAAGAAGAGGAAGAAGAAGAGGGAAGAAGGAGAAAGAAGAAGAAAGAAGGAGAAGGAGAAAGAAGAAGAAAGAAGGAGGAGGAGGAGAAGCAGCAGCAGCAGCAGCAGCAGCAGCAGCAGCAGCAGCAGCAGCAGCAGGGACAGACCTTGAGTTCAAGCCCCAGGAGTGGCAAAAAAAAAAAAAAAACACTCTAAACCCTCATCTAACTGTAACCCCTCTGTACAGTATCTTTACAATAAAAAATATATACAAAAAAATTCTAAACTAATCAATTGATCCTATAATATATATAGGTATATATTATGCTAAGCATATACTCTACCACTAAACCAGTCAGTACATAAATATATGGACATCTAGTTAATGTGACTGAATTTCCCAGAGTACTATTTTTGCTCTCCTTCCTGACCCAGAAATTAAGTATTATCATACAATAATGTATACTTACTTGACTATTGTAGAGTTCTTCTAGAAGAGCTAAGGATTTAATGGATTTTGATCTGCAAATTTCCTCCTCTGTAAATTTCTGGATATCTGGATGAACCTTCTGGGTCTGACCCAAACGCAAAAATCCTATTTTGAACTTGGCTAACTTCAGAAGAATATTGTCAACAGCTGAGTGTGTATAGCTGGTCAGCAAAACACTAAAGCCACAGGCATAGAGTATTCTTACCTAGTGTGGGGGAAAAAGAAAAACAGCATTAGTTTTAACACCGGACAACTTTAAATATGTTTATATTTTCCAAACACAGCTAGAAAACTCAATAGGAAACATTAAGGGCTGAGCCAAGTAACTTTAAAAAGAAACTATACAATAGAAATGTTTTATAAAAATCATATGCATTATTATTACATTATTAAACATGTATTAATAATACATTACTTTTTATTATATATACTAATAAAAATATTAAACACAACAAAAAATACATTGCAAGGGTAATAAAGTTTAATAAGTAAACTTTCAAGTGTATGATTAAAAAGTAGCAACTAATAAGAAGTTGATATGATCATTATGATTGACTGCTTAGAAATTTAATAACATTTAAAAAAATCAACTTGAAGAAAATCTATTTCATTGTTAACTCATTTTTGAAGGGAAAAGAAAACATACAATGACATATCATACATCACCAACAGAAAGGTCTTTAAGGGCTGGGAAGATGGCTCAGTGGTAGAGTGTTTGCCTTGCATGCATGAGGCCCTGCGTTCCATTCCTCAGTACCACATAAAACAGAAAAAGCCAGAAATGGCATTGTGGCTCAAGTGATAGAGTGCTAGCCTTGAGCTGAAGAGCTCGCCTGTAATCCTAGCTATCCAGGAGGCTGAGATCTGAGGATCGTGGTTCAAAGCCAGCCCAGGCAGGAAAGTCCATGAGAATCTTATCTCTAATAAACCACTCGAAAACCACAAGTGGCGTTGTGGCGGTAGAGCACTGGCCTTGAGCTGAAGAGCCCAGGGACAGCGCCCATGCCCAGAGTTCAAGCCCCACGACCAACAAAACAAAAAACAAAAAACAAAAAACTGAGGAGCTGAAGTACAGCGCCCAGGCCCAGAGTTCAAGCCCCATGACTGACAAAAAAAAAGGAAGATTTTTAAGAAATTCTAAATGCAAGGTATCTAAAACTTATTGCAATTATTTATAATTCAGCTTTATTATTTCTCATATCATTCTAAAAACTTAAATTGAAATAATGATTTTGGGGGGCGGGGTGGGAAGAGGGTTATGGGCCTTGAACTCAGGTCCTGGGTGCTGCCCCTGTGTTCAAGGATAGCACTCGACTTAAGCCACAGCACCATTTTTGGTTTTTGAGTGGTTTACGGAAGATAAGAGTCTCACTGGGATTTTTCTGGGCTGGCTTCAAATGGTTAGCCTCAGATCTCAGCCGTCTGATTAGCTAGGATTATAGGCATGAGCCATTAGTGTCTGGCCAAAAAAATGATTTTTTTAAAATTAAAATCTAGTCCTAAAAAAAAAATCTAGTCCTTTTGAAATCATATATGAGAATCTCTGAACTGAAAAGAAACTGATCTACATATGTACTTTCTCAGAATAATAACAAGAACCTTACAAGAGTACATATTGTGGTTGTCTTTCCTGTCCCAGGCATTCCCACGATGAGCGTGTAGTCTCTGGAAAGAAGAACCTTTTTCATTGCTTGCCTCTGAGGCTTATTCAAACCTACATTTAAATGAAAACATAACAAGAAAAACAAAATTAAACTGAATTCCAGCTGGGCATTGGTGGCTCACATTTGTAATCCTAGCTACTCAAGAGGATGAGATCTGAGGATTCAGGTTCAAAGCCAACGCCAGCAGGAAAAGTCTGAGACTCTTCCTATAAACTACCAAAAAGCCTGAAATGGCACTGCAGCTCAAAGTGGTAGAGCAGTAGCACTAGCCTCGGGCACAAATGCTGACATACCACCGGGGACCAGCAAAAAAAAAAAAAAAAAAAAAAAGAATTTCAGTGAACAAATTCTTTCCTTCTCAGGCTGGGAATATGGCTTAGTGTAGTGCACTTGCCTAGCATGCATCATGAAGCCCTGGGTTCGATTTCTCAGTACCACCTAAACAGAAAAAAATCAGACAGAAGTGGCACTGTGGTTCTAGTGGTTTTGCTCTTCTTGAGCAAAAAGAAGCTCAAGAAGCTGGGCATCCGTGGCTCATGCCTGTAATCCTAGCTACTCAGAAGGCTGAGATCTGAGGATCACGGTTCAAAGCCAGCCCAAGCAGGAAAGTTCATGAGATTCTTATTTCCAATTAGCCATCAGAAAACCGGAAGTGGTGCTGTGGCTCAAGTGGTAAGAGGGCTGAGGGACAGCTCCCAGGCCAAGTTCAAGCCCCATAACTGACAAAAAAAAGAAGAAAAAAAAGAAGAAAGAAAAAAAGAAAAGCAGTCTGTATCAGTCTGTTCAGCAATAACTTTTCAAAGTAAAACAATCTTATGATGATCTTTAAGGACATATACAAACTATTTCTAAGAGTTTCTGTCTAATCATTATAAGTTCAAAATCTCATTAACTATTAAGAATCTAAACTAGAGAGTCATTTACTTTATAAATAGAAGAAAGAAAAATTAAAGTGCTGGTATGGCATACCCTTCAGTATGTTGGCAACTGTGTCCTTTGCATCATGGGGGAGAACAGAACTGAGGTAGGGTATGAACTGAGGTTCCTGGAAGTCAATGATTAAATCTCGAAGCTTTTTGCTGAAAAGAAAGGAAGTACTTTTAGTAATATTCCTTATAAAAGTGGGGAGGAATTTAGATTCATTCATCATTACAAACCTGGCATTGGTGTTTTCCATCAATCTAGAGAGATTTCCTAATGGGGTATCTACATCACAATTTTTTTCTTCCTGGTCTAATCTGAATAAAGTTGATTCTGGGAGTACCGACAAGTTCCTAAACAGCAACACAAATATACATGAGTCAAAACAGCCTGGTACTCTCACAAAAATAGCCCTAAAGACCAGAACATTCAGGAATTGAACCACACACTTACAACCAACTAATTTGTGACCAAAGAACCAAGAATATACAGTGGAGGAAAGACAACCTCTGCAACAAAATGGTGCTTGGAAAACTGGCCACTTACATTCAGATGACGAAACTGAGCCTCTCTCTATCTCTCACCCTGTACACAAATCAACTCCACTTGGATCAAAAAGCTCAAAGCAAGATCTGAATTGTAAATCTACTGCAGGAAAATATGCAAAAAACTCTGGTAATTTTTTTTTTCTGAATAAGTCTCTAGATGCTTAAAGAGAATTGGAACACTAAGTGACAACTGGGAATCTCTTATTAAAGATTTTCTGCACAGTAAAAGAAACAATAACCAAAACCAAAAGACAACTCATACAAAGGGCAAAAATCTCAACTGGATATTGACGACTCACGCCTGTAATCCTCGCTACTCAGGAGGCTGAGATCTGAGGACTGCAGTTCAAAGCCAGCCCAGGTAGGAAAGTCCATGAAACTCTTATCTCCAATTAACCACTAGAAAACCAGAACACTTGCCTTGAGCTGAAGAGCTCAGGGATAATGCCTAGGCCCAGAGTTCAAGCCCCACAACCAACAGCAAAAAAAAAAGTTCAACATTCTTAACTATAAAAGAATAGTTCCGGGGCTAGGAAGGTGGCTCAGTGGTAGAGTGCTTGCCTTGCCTGCCTGAGGCCCTGGGTTCAATTCCTTAGCACCACATAAGCAAAAAGAAAAAAGCCGGAAGTGATGCTGTGGCTCAAGTGTAGAGCGCTAGCCTTGAGCTGAAGAGCTGAGGAACAGTGCCCAGGCCCAGAGTTCAGGCCCCACGACTGGACCACCTCCCCCCCAAAAAAAAGAATATTTCCATCTCATCTCAAAGTGGCAGCCTTCAAGAAAACAAACAGCAAATGTTGGCAAGAATGGGGGGGATGGGGAGAATACCAAAGGGTACAGGTCTCTTTTTGAGGATATGAAAACTAAAATTCATTGTGGTAATCTCTGTACAACACATGTGTGTGCACATACATGCTAGGCTACTTCTTCAGTTCTTAGTAACTCCGAGAATATATTAAAAAACCATGCCACATGAATTATGTATTGACTAATATCAAAAGCAGCAGGATTTCATTACCTGTCTAATAAGCAGGTTACTGTTGTCCTGTCAATCATCTTCACATATCCCTTAGACAAAGCAAACAGTGTTCTCTCTTCCCCACTTAAAATAATCCTGTCACCTGTCATTAGGTTGGTGAGAGGTATGGCACCACCTTTACGCTGGAAGTTATGTAAGTACTGCCCATCACAAACTCTCTGTACGTGTCCTATTCTGACCAGGTTTCCAATGCAGTTGCCTTTCTCCTCCCTGTGAAAGAGAGAGACAAGGAAATCTTTCATTCATAGCATATGTAAACCCATTGTATTTGTATTTTCCCACTATTTGTTTACCTGTTTCTTAGCTCAGCTTGAGAAAAGTTACCAAGACTCCATATCACCTCAACCAATAATGTAGGTATGTTGGCACAGCTCTGTGATCCCAGTTACAAGGTAGGTCCTAGGTAAGAAAACTGAATGCTGTTGTTGGCCCTAGGCAAAAACCTGAGACCTTATCTGAAGCAAAAAGGGCTCAGAGTATGGCTCAAATGATAGAGCTTGTGGGAAGGCTATGCAGCTTGCTATTCCTCAACAGAGTCCTAGCCTGTCTCCTTCCTTTCTCCTCCATTTTCCAAATACTACCAATACATAAAAATTTGCCTTAAGATATCCTCAGGCTGCTGGGCTCCGGTGGCTCACACCTATAATCCTAGCTACTCAGGAGGCTGAGATCTGAGGATTGCGGTTCAAAGCCAGCCCAGGCAGGAAAAGTCCATGAGACTCTTATCTCCAATAAATCACTCAGAAAACCAGAAATGGTGCTGTGGCTCAAGAGGTAGAGCACTAGCCTTGAGCTGAAGAGGTGAGGGATAGAGCCCAGGCCCAGAGTTCAAGCCCCGTGACTGACATAAAAAGATATCCTCAGGCTGGATGTTGGTGGCTCCCACCTATAATCCTAGCTACTCAGGGGCTGAGATCTGAGGATCGAGGTTCAAAGCTAGTCCAGGCAGGAAAGGCTGTAAGACTTTTATCTTCAATAAACTACCAGAAAACTGGAAGTGATGCTGTGGCTCAAGAGGTAGAGCATTGGCCCTGAGCTGAAGAGCTGAGGGATAGCGCCCAGGCCCAGAGTTCAAGCCCCATGCCTGACCAAAAAAAAAAAGATATCCTCAAATTTATACTGATACCATTGATAATAAACACTTGACTACTCATTTTTTTATTTTTATGTTTATTTTTTGGTTGGTTGTGGGGCTTGAACTCTGGGCCTGGGCACTGTCCCTGCACTCTTCAGCTCAAGGTGAGCGCTCTACCACTTGAGCTACAGCGCCACTTCCTTAACTACTCATTTTTTAAAGTACACTTTCTTGAAGCATACCTAACCTATGGGAAGCTTATTACTAACAACTGTGACACAGAACATACAGAGACATGATGTTCTACTTAGATGCAATTCATGGGCAGCCATGAGGGTTCTCATGAATAAATGAGCTCACATCCTAGCTCCTATTTGTCAGGAATCTTGATTGCCATCATATTAACTAATGAAATTAAAAGGACTTTGCAGCATAGAGCAGACTACTTACATTTCAGAAGCAGGCAGTAACCAGATATTTTGGTGATTCTTTCTGTTATCTTTTGATTGTGACTCCAGAGTTAACATTAGGCACCAAATGCTGAAGTACTCCAAGTGTGAAAGCTTCAGATGCTGGGTCTCTTCTTTTATTTTTGACAGCATCGTCTCTGGGACTGAACTGTGCTCTACCTGTTGTTCAATTGCTCTAAACACGAAGTTGCAAGTTAGAGGAGATAGCGCTCAGCGGAAGAGGGTTTGCACAGGACTTCAGTTCATCCCACTAGCTCCAAGTTGGAATGGTACTTAAAACATTTTGCTGGTTGGCTATAAAATGACCTTTTTTAAAGTAAGTACACATTTAAAATTACTATCCCAATTCAACCACAGCCTTTTTCCTTAAAAGTCACTCCAACACTCTAATAAGCCACATAGATTTTTTTTTGGGGGGGGGCCGGTCTTGGGACTTGGAACTCTGGGCTTAGGCACTGTCCCTGCACTTCTTTTGCTCAAGGTTAGCACCCTACCACTTGAGCCAGTGTCACTTCTAGCTTTTTTTGTGATTAGTTGAAGATAAGAGTATCATTGGACTTTCCTGCCTGGGTTGCCTTCAAACAGCAATCCTCAGATATCAGCCTCCTGAGTAGCTAGGATTACAGGCATGAGTCACCAGCACCCGGCTACCACATGGCTTTTTATAAAACAGAATTTGTAAGAAAGTCAACACTCCATCATTTTGCCTTCAGTAAACATCAACTGAACTTCAGTATACACACTTGAAGGAAAAAGTTAAAAGACAGGGCTGGGAAGGTGGCTCAATGGTAGAATGCTTGCCTTGCATGCATGAGACCCTGGGTCCGATTCCTCAGCACCACATAAGCAGAAAAAGCTGAAAGTGGCACTGTGGTTGAAGTGGTAGTACAAGGCACTAGCCTTGAGCTGAAGAGCTGAGGGACAGCACCCAGGCCCAGAGTTCAGGCCCCACAACTGACAAAAAAATAAAGTTAAAAGACAGTGACCAGTACTGAGTTCATACATCAGCACTGGCACATATACAACAAAAAGAAAACACAAAATAAAGTGAGTACTTTTAACTTTCTAGTCTCTTCATTGTATAAATACTATATACCAAAACATTGTAAAATAAAATAAACAATATGGAATCACCAATGCCACACCAACCACCAATGTTAAATTCCTGAGCTGAGTTCACATTCAACTTGAAATATGCTTTGGGAAGAAAGTATTTACCTGCTATAAAGGGCACAGTTGCTTATTTGTGAACAGTATTCACAGGTTTTCTTGTCCTCAGTGATTTCTGGCAAAGAGGCAAGCTGTGTCCTCTTCTGTCCAGTACACATGCTGAAACGGTGCAGCAAGGAGAACGCCATCTGGTTCCTTAGCTTTAATAATTCTAGCAGGGAAAGTGGGTCATTAAAAGACCTTCACAAAATATTACAACTTTTCTAATCTATCAATAATAACTTTCAGATTAAGAAATAAAGAGCAGAGGACAAACTTTATTTATACTTCCCACCAAGTTACAATAACTATTATAGGTTATACTCTGGAACATTTTCTTGAAGTTTTTGTCCACTTGCTAATTGCTTGAAACAACAACTTGGGGCTGGGAATGTGGCTCAGTGGTAGAGTGCTTGCCTTGCATGCATGAGGCCCTGGGTTCAATTCCTCAGCACCACATAAGTAGAAAAAGCTGGAAATGGCGCTGTGGCTCAAGTGGTAGAGCATTAGCCTTGAGCTGAAGAGCTGAGGGACAGTGCCCAGGCCAAGAGCTCAAGCCCCATGACTAAAAAAAAAAACTACAAGCACAAATTACAATTTATAGCACACTGAGCAAGAATAGGAAGCTGATTGTCAGGTTTAAAACTATTGCCCAAAGGTAGAGGGAGGGGTCCCAGAGAAGAGAAAACAAAGCAACCAGCTCAACCTCTTTTATCTAGATGCTTGGCAGGCACAGGGTACATCTGGCCAGTCTTGAGGTAGAGAAGCAAGCCAGCCTCTGGATCTGCTCTTCTCTCTTGGCTTAGCAGAGTGTACAGAATAACCTGTGCAAAACAGGTCAAGAAACAAACACTAAGCATTTTGTTATCTATTATTTCCCTATATTTTTTGGTAGCAAACAGATCTTCTGGTAACCAACCAAGATAAACTGGGGTTAGTGGCTCACACCTGTAATCCCAGTGCTTGGGAACTGGAGCAGATAAATAGGCTAGCTATCAAATTCCAGGCCAGTCTCCGGTACATAGTGAGACCTTGTCCCAGAAAAGCAGAAACAAACAAAAAGTCAATGAAGCTATTTTCATTTTGAAAATAACAAAAGTCACATTGGTAAAGACACCAGAAATCCCATTTCACACTTAATCTGAACAAATAGGTCATGCTTCTCCATGTCGCTAGACAATAAAGGATGCAGAGAAGCTGGGGCTGGGGTACAGCTCAGTGGTAGAGTGCTTGCCTGAGCAAGAGCCCAGTAGATATAGGTAGGTGGGTGGCTAGGGAAGAAAGGAGAGGAAAGGAACAGACACAAAGAAAGGGCAAGAAGGCATGGGAAGGAGAAGCAGGAAGAAAACTATCAGATAATTTTAGATTGTTTTGAATATTTTTTTTCTTTTCTTTTTTTTTTTTTGGTCGGTCGTGGGACTTGAACTCTGGGCCTGGGCGCTGTCCCTCAGCTCTTTAGCTCAAGGCGCGCGCTCTACCACTTGAGCTACAGCGCCACTTCTGGTTTTCTGGTGGCTTATTGGAGATAGGAGTCTCACAGTCTCTCCTGCCTGGGCTGGCTATGAACCGCGATCCTCAGATCTCAGCCTCCTGAGTAGCTAGGATTACAGGCGTGAGCCACCAGCGCCCGGCTGAATATTTATTTATTTGGGGGGGGGGGGGGGTCCGGGTCATGGGGCCTGAACTTTGGGCCTGGGCACTGTCCCTCAGCTCTTCAGCTCAAGGCTAGCGCTCTACCACTTGAGCCACAGCGCCACTTCCGGCTTTTTTCTTTTTGCTTATGTGGTGCTGAGGAATCGAACCCAGGGCCTCAGGCATGCAAGGCAAGTGCTCTACCACTGAGCCATCTTCCCAGCCCTGTTTTTAATATTTAGATTTCTAAAAATTGAGGAAGTTAATCAAACTGATATATTCACAAGTTAGATGCTCAATGAACTAGATATTAAAATATTTACTATTTGTCATGGCTACAAATACACAAGACTAACTCTAAATTTAGTGTGTACAAGAGGTGTCATTAACTTCCTAAAGTTTAAAGATGCCCTACAGAGAAGTCAAATTAAAAATAGTCCCTTGGGCTGGGCACTGATGGATCATGCCTATATCCTAGCTACTCAGGAGTCTCAGATCTGAGGATCAAAGTTCAAAGCCAGCCCAGGCAAGGAAAGTTCATGAGAGTCATCTCCAATTAACCACCAGAAAACCGGAAGTGGTGCTGTGGCTCAAGTGGTAGAGTGCTCATTTGAGCTGAGGGATAATACCCAGGCCAAGTTCAAGCCCCACAACCAACAACAAAAAAAAAAAAAAATAGTCCCTTGGACTGTGTTTCAAATGCCAAATCACTGACTTACAAATGAACTTTTGGGATAAAATCGTTTTTAAAATAAACCGGTTGTTCATTGTTTTTGCCTATAATCTTAGCTACTAAAAAGTCTAAGACCTAGAAGACTGTGTTTAAAGTCAGCCTGGGAAGGAAAGACCAGGATAGTTTGTGTCCAATTAACCAAGAAAAAGGCATAGTAGAGGCTTGGCTCAAGCTGACAGAGCAATAGTCATAAGTAAGCAAACTAAGAGAGCACCAGGCTGTCAGTTCAAGCCTTGTATAGGCACAAAGGAAATAAATAATGTAAAATTAAAGTAAGGGGCTTCCCTAACTGAATTTCGTTTTTTAATTTAATCTATTTCTTTTATTGTATTTTTGTAGCACAGGGGTATGAACTTGATTCTGCTCAGCTTGCTTGTTTGACAGAGGCTCTACCACTTACGCTACACCTCCAGCCTGGATTGCCAAGATTTTTTTCAGATAGCATCCCATAGACTTTTCTTCCCAGACTGGCTTCAAACCACCATCCTCTGGATCTCAGCATCCTGAGCAGCCTAGGACAACAGGCATGAGCCATCAGCACTTAAAAACTTAATCTTTTCCAAAATCAACAATCTGACCATGGGGATGAGAGGAAAAACTGGGAGAGAACCAGTAAAAGGGTAACACTGTCCAAAAAGAATCATACTGTTTACCTCACTTAAGTAACTGTAACCCCTTTGTACATCATCTTTATAATAATGATAAAAAATTAAATTAAAAAAGCATAAATAAAAAAAAGTTCCTTAAGCTTATTAATTATCAAAGTGAAAAAAAAAATTTTCCAGAGTGGAACCTGGTTCCTTCTTCATCCCAGGTTATCTATGTAACTCAATATTGATCTACCATAGTTAATTTTTCCAGTGCTTTTCTATACCGTATATGTGATATAAATGCCAACATTTTTTTTGGTTGGTCATCGGGCTTGAACTTTGGACCTGAGCGCTGTCCCTCAGATCTTCTACTCAAAGCTATCTCTCTACCACTTGAGTCATAGCGCTACTTCCCGTTTTCTGGAGGTTTATTGGAGGTAAGAGTTTTATGGCCTTTCCTGTCTGGGCTTTGAACCACAATCCTCAGATCTCAGCCTCCTGGGTAGCTAGGATTACAGGATTGAGCCACCAGCACCCGGCTAATGCCAACATTTTTAATAATTTTTTTTATTGATTTCACAAATTTCACAGTATTGTGGGATAGTGATACTAAAAGTCACAAACACATTTTAACCTTCACAAGGCAAACTGTCACTACCATGGTCTATAAAGTTTGTGAATTCTATAAACTTTGACAATTATTTCTACAATTATTTCTTCCAAAACCCACAGTGATATGTACATTTCTTTCCTTTTGCTTAGCTGTTCCCTCTTCTCCTCTTATTCCCTCTCTCCCCCATCACTGCCTTTGAGTAGTTCATTTTCATCAATGTCCCTCAGTTCATTTAGTGACCTAAACCAAAAATGCCAACATTTTTGAGCCTTGCTCTAATAAATTACCTCATTTTCCCCCTAATATTAAAAAGTATAGGGGTTGACTCAGTGGAAAAACAATCAACTAGAATGCTAAAGGCTATATAGGCTTCATCCCCTGCACAGAAAAAAAAATTAAAAATTAAATTAAAAAAAGAACTTATGGGCTGGGAATGTGGCTTAGTGGTAGAGTGCTAGCCTACCATGCATGAGCCCTGGATTCAATTCCTCAGTAAACAGAAAAAGCCAGAAGTGGCACTGTGGCTCAAGTGGTAGAATACTAGCCTTGAGCAAAAGAAGCTCAGGGACAGTGCCCATGCCCTGAATTCAAACCCCAAGACTGGCAAAAAAAGAAAAAAAGAAAAAAAAATTACTATTTTGTTCTTTTTTTTTTTTTTTTTGTCTGTCATGGGGCTTGAACTCTGGGCTTGGGTGCTGTCCCTGAGCTCTTCAGCTTTCTACCACTTGAGCTATGAAGCCACTTCTGGTTTTCTGGTGGTTAATTGGAGATAAGAGTCTCATAGACTTTCCTGCCCAGGCTGGCTTTGAACTGTGATCCTTGCATCTCAGGCTCCTGATTAGCTAGGATTACAGGCGTGAGCCACTGGTACTGGCTCTTTATTCTTAAAAGTAATCCTAGCTACACAGAAGACTGAAATCTGAGGATCACAGTTCAAAATCAGCCTGGGCAGCAAAGTCTATGAGACTTTTATCTCCAATAAATTACTCAACAAAAAGTTGTGGAGTTATGGCTCAAGTGGTGGAACAAAAGAAGCTCAAAGACCTTGCCCAGGCCCTGAATCCAAACCCCATGATTAGCATGAGCAAACGCACATGCGTGCACACACACAAACACACACACAAAGTTATGCTGGGCTGGGAAGGTGGCTCAATGGTAGAACGCTTGCCTTGCATGCATGAGGCCCTGGGTTCCATTCCTCAGCACCACATAAGCAAAAAGAAAAAAGCCAAAAGTGGCGCTATGGCACAAGTAGTAGCACTAGCCTTGAACTGAAGAGCTGAGGGACAGTGCCCAGGCCCAGAGTTCAGGCCCCATGACCGAACCCCCCCCCCAAAAAAAAAAAGTTATTGTGGCTTCTCTCCTTGTAAAGATAAAAGTTTATCAAATTATGACAAAACTAACAGGACTTAAGAAACAACGAACTCCCACTCAACTGGTTGAACCACTACCAAATATCCCCATGCTGCTGATCACATATATGGTATATAACATGTGAGCACTGTTATATATTACAGACTGTGATAGACAATTTGCTCCAGGAAAGTTAGAATGAACTTGTGACTTTAAATGAGCATCATTATTCCACAATACTGTGAATTTCCGGAAATTAAGTAATCACTTAATCACAATCAAAAAAAAAAAAAAGAACCTCGGGGAAGGGAGGGAGGGAGGGGATGGTAGGGGAAAACAATGGAGGGGGTAACAATGTTCAAGAGGAAGTGTACTCATTACCTCACTCATGTAACTATAACCCTCTGTATAGTATCTTTACAATAAAAAAATTTTAAAAAAAAGTTTATCCAATAAATAAATTTAACACAGTAATATTCTCTGAGTTGAAAGCACAGCAAATTGGAGCAATGATTGACCTAAACAAAAAAGGACTTGAACTCAGATGATGTCAACGTTGAAATGCTTAGCTTGTAAGAAATTTCAGTCAAGTTTTAACAATATCAACTAAAGCCTGGCACTGGTGGCCTATACTACTACTCAGGAGGCTGAGATCTGAGGATCACAGTTCAAAGCCAGCCTGGGCAGGAAAGTCTGTGAGACTCTTATCTCCAATAAACCACCAGAAAAACAGAAGTGGCACTGTGGCTCAAGTGGTAGAGTGCTATCCTCGAGCTGAGAAGCTCAGGGACAGTGCCCAGACCCAGAGTTCAAGTCCCACGACCGAAAAAAAAAAATTAACTAAAGAATTTTCACTCTCACCTACAAAAGGTACATTTAATTTGAGGAGTGAGGGGATGTTGGTAATGGAATCGGGTCTCGAGCATGCAGCAAGCATTCCTACCACTGAGCAACTTCCCCACCTGTATTTAAACCTTTGACTTCAGAGTCTGTCTCCTATCTTTACATGATTTTCCCTCCTTAAAAGGGCCTACATTTACACAAGTCTTTAGTTTGGAATTGCAGCATTTCTGTATTATCAATTGAAAATTTAAAACTTCTTAACAGGGGGCTGGGAAGGTGGCTCGGTGGTAGAGCGCTTGCCTTGCATGCATGAGGCCCTGGGTTCAATTCCTCAGTACCACATAAGCAAAAAGAAAAAAGCTGGAAGTGGCGCTGTGGCTCAAGTGGTAGAGTGCTAGCCTTGAGCTGAAGAGCTGAGGGACAGTGCGCAGGCCCAGAGTTCAGGCCCCACAACCAGACCCAAAAAAAAACAAAAACAAAAAAACTTCTTAACAGGAGAAAGCCATATTTCCAACCACTCCCAATGTCTGTAAAATCCAGTAATAAGTGAAAACAAGCTTACTTTACTTTTTATTCCCAAACAGAAAAGCCTCTGTGGAACTTTTAATGCTGGTTAAGAAAGTAGGTGGAGGGCTGGGAAGGTGGCTCAGTGGTAGAGTGCTTGCCTTGCATGCCTGAGGCCCTGGTTCGATTCCTCAGCACCACATAAGCAAAAAGAAAAAAAAAGCCAGAAGTGGCGCTGTGGATCAAGTGGTAGAGCACTAGCCTCAAGCTGAAGAGCTGAGGGACAGTGCTCAGGCCCAGAGTTCAGGCCCCACAATTGGACCAAAAAAAAAAAAAAAAAAAAAGAAAGAAAGTAGGTGGGCACCAGTGGGCTCACTAGCCACTCAGGAGGCTGAGATCTGAGGATCTAGGTTCAAAGCCAGCTTAAGCAGAAAAATCTAAGAGACTCTTATCTCTAATTAACAAGATAAGGATTTTCTCTTAGAAGCATTATTTATTTAAGCTGGTAGTTTAGTAGCAAGAAATGGGATCACTAAGCCAGGTACCTGTAATCCTAGCTACTCAAGAGGCTGAGATCTGAGGATCACAGTTCAAAGCCAGCCTGGGCAGGAAAATCCCTAAGACTTTTTTGTTTTTTTTTTTTTTGGTTGGTCGTGGGGCTTGAACTCTGGGCCTGGGCGCTGTCCCTCAGCTCTTCAGCTCAAGGCGAACGCTCTACCACTTGAGCTACAGCGCCACTTCCGGTTTTCTGGTAGTTTATTGGAGATAGGAGTCTCTCGGTCTCTCCTGCCCAGGCTGGCTTTGAACCTCGATCCTCAGATCTCAGCCTCCTGAGTAGCTAGGATTACAGGCGTGAGCCACCAGCCCCCGGCCCCTGAGACTCTTATCTCCAATAAACCACCAGAAAACCTGAAGTGGCACTATGGCTTAAGTGGTAGAGTGCTCACCTTGAGCTGAAGAGCTCAGGGACAGTGCCAAGGCCCAGAGTTCAAGCCCCATGACAGACCAAAAAAAAAAAAAAAAAAAAGATGGGATCACTAGCTTACAAATCCAGTTATATTACTCTTGTGGAGAAAATTATCTATTCAGCACATAAATATTGATAAAACAACCTGAAAATCATGATGCATTACAAATTTAAAAATACATAAAGCTACTACTCAACTACTCAAACACTACCTAGGGCTGGGAATGTGGCTCAGTGGTAGAGTGTTTGTCCAGCACGCATGAAGCCCTGGGTTTGATTCCTTAGTACCACATAAGCAGAAAAAGCTGGAAATGGCACTGTGACTCAAGTGGTAGAGTGCTAGCCTTGAGCAAAAGAAGCTCAGGGACAGTACCCAGGCCCTGAGTTCAAGCCCCAGGACTGGCAAACACAAACACACAAAATTACCTGAATTGAACCAAAAGATATCAAGAAGATTACATATTTAAACACATTAAACATCCATTTTCTTCAGATAAATACCTGACTGCGGTGTTCAACAGAATTTGATTCTTTGCCAGTTTTAAGTTCCAGTGGCATTATCTTATAATGAGTTTTACACCCTCGATGTATTTTCACACCAACTGTAACATCAATTTTGCCCTTCAAGCCAAACCTAGGAGACCAAATGCTTTCTTCAATATCTAGTGAGTTTGTTACTTCAATGCTGCATGTCGAATTACTGTGACTACCATCACTTGGACTGAAAAAAAAAAAAGAACACAAAACCCCTTAATTAAACAAAGCTCTTTTCACATCTGTTGGCCCTGAATGTTTCACACTGAATATGGGGACAGGAAAGAATCTACATATCTTCTTCTATTTGTGTTGTGTGACAAGGTCACACTACATAACCCAGACTCACCTGGAATTCACCATATAACGCAAACTGGCCCAAGCTTGCATTCTTCCTGCTTCCTCATCCAAAATGCTGTGACTACAGAGGGTCACTATTATTTCTGGCTCTAATATATATTTACAGGCTCTAATACACATTTATTACACTCTTTTAGAATCTTAAAGAGTGGTCCCTAAAACAGGAGCTTTGCATCACTGGAGAACTTGTTATAAATGTAAACCCTCTGGGCTGGTGAGTTCTTGTAATCCTAGCTACTCAGAAGGCTGAGATCTGAGGACTGTCCTTTAAAGCCAGGTTGGGCAAAAAAGTCCATAAGACTTTTTGCTGATCCTGAGGCCTGAACTCCAGGCCTGGGTGCTATCCCTGAAACTCTTTGTTTCACTACCACTTGAGCCACAGTGTCACTTCCAGCTTTTTCTGAGTAGATTATTAAGAGATCAAGAGTCTCATGGCTGGGCATCGGTGGCTCATGCTTGTAATCCTAGCTACTCAGAAGGCTGAGATCTGAGGATCACAGTTCAAAGCCAGCCTGGGCAGGAAAGTCCATGAGACTCTTATCTCCAATAAACTACTCAGAAAACTGGAAATGGCACAGTGGCTAAGTGGTAGAATGATCGCTTTGAGCTGAAGAGCTGAGGGATAGTGCTCAGGCCCAGAGTTCAAGCCCCACAGGGGGAAAAAAAAAGTCTCATGGACTTTTTTTACAGGCATGAACCACTAGTATCTGGCTTTTTTTTTTTTTTCTTGCTAGTCCTGGGGCTTGAACACAACACCCAGGTACTGTCCCTGAGCCTCTTTGTACTCAAGGATAGCACCCTACCACTTGAACCACAGTGCCACTTTGGCTTTTTCTGAGTAGTTAATTGGAGATAAGAGTCTCATGGACTTTCCTGCCCAGGCTGGCTTCAAACCACAATCCTCAGATCTCAGCCTTCTAAGTAGCTAGGATTATAGATGTGAGCCAACAGCACCAGGCTTGTGTCTGGCTCTTTAAAACTCAGTTGTTAAAAAGAAGAAGAAGAAAAAAAATTTGATTCAACATCCAGAATGGGATATGGATCTAAAAATATGAACATTTGATAAAATGTATTTCTTACAGAGAGAGCTGCATCTGAGGAGAGTCAGATGAAGTATTCTTATGCATGAAGTCTCCAGCCCATTTAGAAAATGAAGGAAGATATTCCTCCACATCTTGCATTATTTCATCCTGCTTTAGGTTTAAGCGGTACCTGTCAAAATAAAACATTAAACATAGGAAAATTATTATAAGGAAGTAGAGGGTGGCTCAATGGTAGCGAGAGAGTCCTGAGCAAAAAAACTCAGGGCCAGTGCTCTCAGGCCTTAAGTTCAAGCCCAGGACCAGTGGTAAGTAAGTAAATAAGAGAAACATAAATAAGGAAAAATAAGCTAAATAGACAATCCAATTGTCTAACTAAAGTGAATTAAAATGTGGTTACATATGTAAAAGAATACTGTTCAGCATTAAAAAGGATAAAATGAGGGCTGGGATGTAGCTCAGTGGCAAAGCGCTTGCCTAGCAAGTGCAACGTCCTGGGTTCGATCCCCAGTACCAAAAAAAAAGAAAAGACAAAAAAAAAAAATACAGTTAAAAAAAAAAGGATAAAATGATAAAACATGCACTCAACACATATAAGGTTTGAGTCCAGCATTCAAAAGAAAAAGAATTCTAACAACATTGATGAACCTTAAATCTAGGTGAAATTGAAATCAAATGCTAAGTTAACCATAATATTAAGTGAAGTAAACTAGTCACAAAAGGACAAATACATGATTCTATTGCTATATGATAACTAGAGTACCTCAAAACAAATAGAGATAGCCGAGTGCCAGGAGCTCACACCTGTAATCCTAGCTATCTAGGAGGCTGAGTTCTAAGATTAACAGTTTGAAGCCAAACTGGGCAGGCGAGTCCATGAAACTCAATTAACAAGCAAAAAGCCAGATGTGGAGTTGTGGCTCAAGTGGTAGAATATCAGCCATGAGTAAAAAAAACTAAGGGAAAGCACCCAGGCCCTGAATTCAAGCCCGTATACTAGTAAAGAAAAAAAAAAAAAAAAAGAGAGAGAGAGTGAGAAATGCTTATCACTTTTTCCAGAATCTTTAAGTAGTTAGACTTTGAAATTGCTTCCAGCTGACTATAAACTCACACAATTTTTAGTAACATACAAGTTCTAGAACTAATGCAAAAATATTCAGTACACATTCCCTGAGAATAGGTAAGGAATCTATTCAGCACTGTGAGAATATTTAGATATTGTTAATCTAAGAATTCCTGTTGTGTTAATTTCAGGACCTCTTCACAGACTTGCAACAGGGTCACACAAGCTTGCAGTCTGCGTTGTAGGTTACACTAACCTACCCTGAAAAGTCTAAATCTAGAAACCTAAAAGCTAAGCAAGAGGTTGTTTAAAAATTGTCCCTGCAGGGGCTGGGAAGGTGGCTCAGTGGTACAGCACTTGCCTTGCATGCATGAGGCCCTGGGTTCGATTCCTCAGCACCACATAAGCAAAAAGAAAAAAGCTGGAAGTGGCACTGTGGCTCAAGTGGTAGAGCGCTAGCCTTGAGCTGAAGCGCTGAGAGACAGCACCCAAGCCCTGAGTTCAGGCCCCACAACCCGACCCAAAAAAAAAAAAAAAAATTGTTCCTGCCAAGCCGGACTCTGGTGGCTCTCACACCCGTAATCCTAGCTACTCAGGAGGCTGAGATCTGAGGATCATGGTTCAAAGCCAGCCCAGACAGGGAAGTCAAGTGGTAGAGCGCTAGCCTTGAGCTGAAGAGCTGAGGGACAGCACCCAGGCCCAGAGTTCAGGCCCCACGACCCGACACAAAAAAATAAATTGTTCCTGCCAAGCCGGACTCACTCTGGTGGCTCACACCCATAATCCTAGCTACTCAGGAAGCTGAGATCTGAGGATCATGGTTCAAAGCCAGCCCAGACAGGGAAGTCCATGAGACTCTTATCGCCAAAAAAAAAAAAAAAACCACTCAGAAAACCAGAAGTGACGCTGTGGCTCAAGTGGTAGAGTGCCAGCCTTGAGCTTAAGAGCTGAGGGACAGCGCCCAGAGTTCAAGCCCCATGATTGAGCCCCCCCCCAAAAAAAATAAAACAATTGTCCCTGTAGTCTTCTCACAAGTACTCACATTTCCTTCAAATGCCTTATTTCCTGAACGGTTTGAAAAGCAATTTCTTGCAGTTTTTCAGGGGCAAAACTATTATTAATTGCCTTTTGGAATACTTCATGGAGGACTGTGCCAATCAGCATGTGGCGGGTAGCTGAATCGGAGCCCTATAAAAATAAAGCATACAGCATTCTATCTCATAACACATACATTGCATACTATCAACCATCATAGCCAAAGTATACTGATAAGACAAATGACAAAATATTAATGCTTGGTTACAATTACCACAGGACACTCATGGCTCACATAAACCTGCAATCCTAGCTACTCAGGCAGCTGACACCTAGAGCCTAGAGATTTGGAGCCAGTTTAGGCCGAAGTCCAAAAGGGACTGGGAAGGCTGCTCAGTGGTAGAGTGCTTGCCTCGCGTGCATGAGGCCCTGGGTTCGATTCCTCAGTACCACATAAGCAGAAAAAGCCAGAAGTGGCACCGTGGCTCCAGCGGTAGAGCGCTAGCCTTGAGCTGAAGAGCTGAAGGACAGCACTCAGGCCCAGAGTTCAGGCCCCATGACCGGAAAAAAAAAAAAAGACTCATGTCCAATTAACCAGCAAAAAGCCAGAAGTGAGCCAAGTACCAGTGGCTAAGATCTGAGAATCTCAATTCAAAGCCAGCACAGACAGGAGATTCTTTTTACCTCCCACTAACCACCAAAAAGCCAGAAGTGGAACTGTGACTTAAGTGGCACAGTGCCAGCCTTAAGAAAAAAAGAAAAAGCTCAAAGACAGTGCTCAGGTCCTAAGTTCAAGCCCCAGGACCATTACCAAAAAAAAATAGTTTGAGATAAGCTGGGTGCTGATGGTTCATACTTGTCATCCTACCTACTTAAGAGATTAAGATTAGGAACATCAAGGATCCAGGATAGCCCAGGTAGGAAAGTCTGCAAGTCTCTATCTCAACTAAAGAAGGTGGCTCACACCTGTAATCCTAGCTACTCAGGAGGCTGAGATCTGAGGATCCCGGTTCAAAGCCAGACCGGGCAGGAGAGACTGTGAGACTCCTATCTCCAATAAACCACCAGAAAACCGGAAGTGGCGCTGTAGCTCAAGTGGTGGAGCGCTCGCCTTGAGCTGAAGAGCTGAGGGACAGCGCCCAGGCCCAGAGTTCAAGCCCCACGACCGACAAAAAAAAAAAAAAAAGAAGCAGGGTGTGATGGTACATGCCTAACATTCTGGCTAAGGTAGAAAGCAAAAAATTGGATCATAATCATAACCCAGACATGTAGCTAGGCTGGAAGTGAGACCCTATCTCAAAAATAACCAGCACATATGGCTCAAGTGGTAGAGCATGAGCCTTGAGCTGAATTGCTCAGGGATAGCTCCCAGGCCTAGAGCTCAAACCCCACGACTGACAAAAAAAAAAAAAAAGAGAGAGAGAGAGAGAGATCTTTCATGCAATTGTTTCTAACAAATTTATAAGATTATGTCTTTGTTGCTTTGTATGTCCCTCCTCCATGGTATAACCCCTGCTTTCACTGTATTTGATGTTGGTATATGTGGAGGAGAAGGGAAAAAACAAATCATTAAAACAGGGATTCAGGAGGACCCATTGCAACATGAGATATACAAGTTGTTATGTCGAAAAACGAACTTTACAACTTTGGTGGGGGTATGGGGGGGGGAGGATGCGAAGGGATGGAAGGGGAAACAAAGGAGGAGGCTACAATGCTTGATAAGAAATGTACTCAGTATCTTACCCATGTAATTGTAACCCCTCTGTACAGTATTTTCTCAATAAAAAAATACGTTTATAAAAAAAATAACCATGGGGCTGGGAAGGTGGTTCAGTGGTAAAGTGCTTGCCTTGTATGCCTGAGGCCCTGGGTTGGATTCCTCAGCACCACATAAGCAAAAAGAAAAAAGCCGGAAGTGGCGCTGTGGCTCAAGTGGTAGAGCGCTAGCCTTGAGCTGAAGAGCTGAGAGACAGTGCCCAAGCCCAGAGTTCAGGCCCCACGACCGGACCCCAAAAAAATAATAATAATAACCAGCACAAACGAGGCCTAGAGAAATGGCTCAGTGGTAGAATGTCTGCCAACAGTTGAGTTCAAACCCCAGTAAAACACACACACACTCTCACATACACAAAGAATTTAGGCACCTGCCTTTGAATCCTAGCCCTGCTACTTACTAGTTATATAATATGTTAATTAACATCTATCTACCTGGTAGGAATGCTGAAAGAAGGATTACATGAAACAGTGAATGTAAAAAGAGTTCTTTAGAGGCTAGGGATATTGCACAGGGGTAGAGTATGTACCTTACATGTGAGAGATTCTGGGTTCCATCCAGAGCACAGAAAAAAGAAAAGGTAGGGTGTTCCTCGATAAACTCTGTCCCTGTATTAACATTAGATGCTAATATTACTTACCCTAAAAGTTTCACTCAAGACAGCTCTTCTCATACATCGAATACTACTGGCTATGCTTGTGCCAGAAATCAGCATGTCTGGATATAGAATCAAATATCCAAAATCTTCATCTATTATCCAAGTATCAGACGTAACATCTCCCTCCAAATGAATGATATCCCCTGGCTTTACTGGTACAGAACACCTGAAAATAGAACAAAGTTACAGTACAAAGCATTACTTATGTTCCTACATTTAAACATGAAGAAGGCTTTAAAAAAAGTAATTTATTTATTGCAAGGCAAAAAAGCCAGTTCAAGGATCTGAGTCAAACCTCAGTACTGGGGGGAAGAAAAGCATTTTATCTAAAGAAGAAATCAATGTCTCTAAACCTCTCAATCTTTTTTAAAAATAAAACACCAGCTAGGAGGCTGAAAGCTCACATCTATACTCCTAGCTATTTAGGGGGCTGAAATCTGAGGGTTGAGCTTCAAAGCCAGCCAGGGCAGAAAAATCCATGAGACTCTTATTTCCAATTAATTACAAAAAAAAAAAAAAAGCCAGAAGTGGAGCTGTGTTCATGTTAAGAGTGCTAGCCTTGAGCAAAAAAAGCTATGAGACAGCACCCAAGCCCAGAGTTCAAGCTCTAAGGCTAGGACACATACATAACTCAAGGGTTTGCTGTGAAGTCTGAAGAAGAAACTGCTTCGTGTCAGTAATGTCAGTCAGAAAAGTCACCAAGCTTTACTAGTATAGCTTCAACTGTGAATTTTGTTTGATATTAAGTCTCTTATTCTTTCTTTCTTTTATTTATTTATTTTTGTTAGTCATGGGGCTTGATCTTTGGGCCTGGGAGCTGTCCCTGAGCTCAAGGCTAGTGCTCTACCACTTGAGCCACAGCCCCACTTCCGGTTTTCTGGTGGTTAATTGAAGATAAGAGTCTCACAGACTTTCCTGTCCAGGCTGGCTTGAACTGTAATCCTCAGATCTCAGCCTTCTGAATAGCTAGGATTGTCACTGGCACCTAGCAAGTCTTTTATTTCTAAGACTTAACGTACATTTACAGCTTTTATAAGCCTTCATCAATGAAGACAAAACTGGTCTAACAAATATGGAATCTATCTAGTTCAAACTAATTTGCAGCCTAGACAAAGAAGCAAAGTTAGTGCAAATAGTACAAATATTCCAAAATCTAAAACGAATAAAAATCCAAAACATTTCTGATCTCAAGCATTTCAGATAAAGGATCATAATCATAACCTAGATTGGATCATAATCTGTATATGATTTTTCAAATGACAATAAAAATTGTAAGAAAAAAAGATCAATGTTTAGGAACAATGAACTTGAGATGCTGGGTAATGGCCACAAAGTGGCACTGTGACTCAAAGTGGTAAGCCTTGAGCAAAAGAGTTCAGAGACAACACCCAGGCCCTGAGTTCAAGCCCCATGACCAAAAAAAGAGTTGGGTAATGGCCACAATTTTTATGTAGTCAACCATGTTCAAATAAACAATTGAATTATAGCAACATCCACACAAGCCATCTGATGTTTCAAGATGGCACCCTGAAAATGAAGGTATAGTTGAGAGTGTTTGCCTCAGATACACAAGGCATTGGGTTCAACACCAAGCACCACACACACCCACAAGAAGGTATCAGTGATTGAGTCACAGAAACTCACCAGTCATTCCTAAGGATACACATTTCTCTGTGTTCCAGTGATGGGGAAGCAGTGATGACTAGGTGTTTTTCATAATTTCCTTCTTCATTCTGTACAAGATCCACTGTTAACACCAGATAGCGGTTGTCTATTCCTCTACTCAGAATCGTTTTAGGAAAGGACGCTTCCACCTTGTTCTGAAATCTAAAGTGAATATATACAAAACTACTTTAGCACAGCCATGAAGAAACGATTCAATGTGTTTCTTCTGAAAAGATCAGCATCATGACCTTTAGCTAAAATAGGTAAAACTAAGCAAAGATATACTAGAAATTTTTCCATTATAAAAACTTGGTCAGTGGCTCACACCTGTAAGCCTACCTGCTCAAAAGGCTGAAATCTAAAGAATTAAAAGCCAGTCCAGGTAGAAATTTGTGATGCTCCTTTTCTAATTAGCAAGATAACAGACTGGAGGCATGGCTCAAATAGTAGAGCACCAGTTGTGTGCAGGAAAGCCCAGTAAAAGCAAGAAGCTCTAAGTTAAAGCCCTAGTACCAGCACAAAAACAAAACAACTTTTCATTCTCAATACTGAAAAAACAAACAACACAAAAAACTCTTACCCTAGTGATATGGTTCAGTTGTACAATTGCCCAGAACGTGTAAGTCCCTGCCCATAAATCCAAACAAAACTTTTCTGAGTAGAACTATCAAAATAACCCCCCCAACCTTGTATAGCTAATTCATGATACTTAACAAACAAAAAACGTCTTTGGACTATTAAGTCTTTCCTAGTGGACTGAATTAGTGAGTGACCAATTGAAACCCAAAGCCATTCCCTCTCCAATTATAAACTTCCAATACCTTTCATATTACCCCTAAAGTTATGTGTCATCAGCCTGTACACTTTGTTATTTTGTACACGTTTTACTGAATTCTCCCAACTAGTCTGAGGCTATATATATCCCGGAGTCTGGGCTGGGAATGTGGCTTAGTGGTAGAGACAGTGCTTCCAAGCCCTGGATTCAATTCTTCAGTACCACATAAACAGAAAAGGTCAGAAGTGGCACTGTGGCTCAGGTGCCAGAGTGCTAGTCTTGAGCACAGAGAGGCACAGGGACAGCACCCAGCCCCTGAGTTCAAGCCCCAGGACTGTAAAGAAGGGAAAGGAAAGAAAAGAAAAGAGAGAAAGGTAGGGGGGAGGGAGGGAGAGAGAGAGAGGAAGGAAGGAAGGAAGGAAAAGAAAGATTGCCCCCCCCAAAGTCTGCTGTGAGGCCTAGGGGATCTCCAAGGGTAATGGTTGTATTTGCAGCTCTAAGGAGACAACAGGAGGATCACGAGTTCAAGGCCAACTGGGTTACTAGGCAGACCCAGTCTCAAACAGCAATAAAGCTGATATTGCTACTACAAAACCCAAAGCCAAGCGGCCCCTGCAGAGTTCTCCCTGGGCTTAGTTCTTCCAAGAAAAAACGGAGAAAAGCATCCAATTTTAACTTTCTTCTAATTTTCTGTTAGGGAAAACAGGAGCCCAGGCCCTCCCGAATCGTGGCAGAGTAAAATCAAGGGAAGGACTTCAGTGTGGGGCAGGAGTCTTCTCGTTCTGGACGAGGGTGACCCCAAAGAAAGCCCTGTGAGGCGGGCCCGGGCTCCGGGGGCTGCCGGGGACCCCGGGGCCCCGAGCCGGCTGGAGCGCGGCCTCTCCCGCCCCTTCCATTCAAATCTCCCGCGGTTCCCCACTCCAGGACGCGCTCCGCTCACTGGTCGGTCGGCGCTGTAGCAGGCTCCTCCGCGAAACTCTTCTCCATCAGCAGCTCCAGTTCGTCCAGCGGCTCCATGCCGGACTTGGGGATAGCAACCCGTCTCCCGCCCGAGTCAGGTCAAAAGGACCTGGGGGGCCAGGGCCAAAACCCTGAGGAGTGGGAAGAAGCGGGAGCCCGCGCGCCACCCCGGCGCCTGCGCAGACCCTCCGCGGTCCCACGTGACCGGGGCGGCCCAGCCAATCACCTGAAGGCGCCTCACTTGGCCCGCCCCGGCCACGAGGCCAGGTAAGTTTTCCTCCCTCAGCGGAACCTAATTGTCCTGCCTTTCCCTGCCGACGTCCCGACCCAGGCCCAGCACGTGTTTGCACCCTAAAACATGTTGCAGATGCTTCAAGTTAGGTGTCCGGTTAGCTTTGGAATCCGGAATATCCTGGACGACAGACATCCTTTCCTTCCCCCCCTGAAAAACTGAGATTAGAAGCTGTCAGAAACTCCATTGCGGGGGCTGGGAAGGTGGCTCAGTGGTAGAGCACTTGCCTTGCATTTATGAGGCCCTGGGTTCGATTCCACAGCACCACAAAAGCAAAAAGAAAAAAGCCAGAAGTGGCGCTGTGGCTCAAGTGGTAGGGTGCTAGCCTTGAGCTGAAGAGCTGAGGGACAGCATCCAGGCCCAGAGTTCAGGCCCCACGACCGGACCCCCCCACCCCCCAAAAAGAAAAAAAACTCCATCGCCAAGGCCGGCCTGAAGGTGGCTCAGTGGGAAGTGAGTGCCTAGCCTGCAGGAAGCCCCACAGAAATGGGGAAAGCCAGACGTGATAACTGCGGCTCAAATGGTAGGGTGGCTAGCCTTGGGCAAAAGCAGCTCAGGGACAGCGCCTAGGCTGAGTTCAAGCCCCACCACCAACCAAAAGAAAAAGAAAAAGCCAGGTGCCGGTGGCTCACGCCTGTAATCCTAGCTACCCTGGAGGCTGAGATCTGAGAATCCCGGTTCAAAGCCAGCCCGAGCTGGAAGGTTGTGAGACTCTTATCTCCAATTAACCACCAGAAAACCAGAAGTGGCTCAAGTGGTAGAGCTCTAGCCTTGAGCTGAAGAGCTGAGGGACAGCGCCCAGGCCCAGAGTTCATGCTCCAGGACTGGCAGGAAAAAAAAAAAAAAAGAGAGAGAGAGAGAGAAACTCCGTTGCATCACAATTTGATTTCCAAAACTACCAGCTCCTGCTTTGAACTTCTTTCCACACTCTTAACTATTTTTTTATCTTTATTAATACTGGGGATTAGTGCTTTGCTACTCCCTCTTTCACCTCCCCGCCCCCCAACCTCCCAGTCTAGCGCATTTACTTTATTTCCTTTTGTTGATTTAACTTCAAACCATTGTTGACAATGATCTTTATTAAATTTTATCAATAATCAATTTTTTTTTTGGCCTGTCATGGGGCTTGAACTCTGGGCCTGAGTGCTGTCCCTCAGGTCTTCAGCTCAAAGCCGAAGGCGCTAGCACTTGAACCACACTGCCACTTCCGGTTTTCTGGTGGTTTATTGGAAATAAGAGTCTCACAGACTTTCCTGCCCAGGCTGGTTTATAATCTCAATCCTCAGATCTCAACCCCTTGAGTACAGTCATAAGCCAGCAGCACCCACCTAATCAATTTTTATTTAATAAATTTTATTTCCCTATCAAAAACCTTCAAAAGCTTTCCATTGCATTTAGAACAAAAGCACAATCATTACATCATCCTTCAAATGTGGCCTTTGTCTATTTCTCTAGCCCCTTCAGTTGCTTCTCCTTTCCTGGCAAGGATTTCTTCACATCAGCACTTCCTCTGTGAAGTCAACCTTTTGCCTGTTTCAGGGGTTTTGTTTTGTTTTGTTTTTGGGGTCCAGTCGTGGAGTCTGAACTCTGAGGGCGCTGTCCCTCAGCTCTTCAGCTCAAGGCTAGCACTCTACCACTTGAGCCACTCTACCACAGCGCCACTTCTGGCTTTTTTTCTTTTTGCATATGTGGCGCTGAGGAATTGAACCTGGGGCCTCATGCATGCAAGGCAAGCGCTTTACCACTGAGCCACCTTCCCAGCCCCTGTTTCAGGAGTTTTGTATATGCTTTTCTCTCCCTGTGGGTCATTATTCCTCTGTAACTCTTTGACTGGTTCCTTTCTGTTTTCTACATGTCAACTTGTGGTATTACATAGCATATCAAGGAAACACTTCCTTGACTTTTCTGAAATAGCTCCCATGCTTACTTGCTTTCACATAATCACTTTCCAAAAATATTCCTGTAATCAATTTAAAAATTGGTTTGTGTCCGTAGACATGGCATAGAAGCAGGCTGATATATTAGAATTTTATATCAACAAGATAACTGCTGTGTGAAGCTCTAGACTTAGACTAGCTGAGTAGGAACCACAGATCCATGGCTTACCATTTAATCTCTCTGGATCCCTGCAACCCCATATATAAAAAAGAAATATTAAATAGCAGCTATCTCAGAGTATTATTGTAAGGATTGAGTTAAGGTGTCAAAAAAAAATTTTTTTTTTTTGGGTCCGGTCGTGGGGCCTGAACTCTGGGCCTGGGCGCTGTCCCTCAGCTCTTCAGCTCAAGGCTAGCGCTCTACCACTTGAGCCACAGCGCCACTTCCGGCTTTTTTCTTTTTGCTTATGTGGTGCTGTGGAATCGAACCCAGGGCCTCATGAATGCAAGGCAAGCACTCTATCACTGAGCCACCTTCCCAGCCCAAGGTGTCAAAAATATTTAAAACAGACTGGGCACTGGTGGCTCATGCCTATAATCCTAGCTATTCATGAGGAAGGCTGAGGTCTGAGAACTACAGTTCACCAAGTTAACCAGGCAACAAAGTACCTGACACTCTTTATCTCCAATTAACCATCAGAAAATAGGAAGTGGCTCTGTGGCTCAAGTGCTAGCCTTGAGCTGAAGAGCTGAGGGACAGCACCCAGGCCCAGAGGTCAAGCCCCATGACCAACCAAAAAACAAAACAGAACCATAAGCCAGATGCCAGTGCTCTCGCCTGTGACCACAGCTACTCAGGAGGCTAAGATCTGAGGATCATGGTTCAAAGCCAGCCAGGGGAGGAAAGAACATTAGATTCTTACCTCCAATTAAACACCAAAAAAACTGGAAGTGGAGTTATGGCTCAAGTGGTAGAGTGCTATCCTTGCCCACAAAAGCTTAGGGACAGCTCCCAGGCCTGAGTTCAAGTCCCAGGACTGGCACTAAAGAAACAAATAAACAAACAGCATCAAAACAAGGATAAAATTTTATTTTAATATCCAATGAATTCTGTAACATAGAATGCAAATTTTTACTTAAAAAATATTTGTCATTCCCCTTTATTGATAACACAAGTGAGATACTTATTTTAAACATTTAAATTATCTTAAGATTTAATGCCTTTAGTCAGCTACAGTGTGGTCCAGAAATTAAAATATACAAAATAGTTTTAGAAACACAGGTATTTCTACTTGCTGGAACACCTATAAAATCATACAAAGATACATATTTCTTTTTTAAATAAAAAAATTGAAAATGAAACCAGCTTATTTATTTTTACCAAGATATGACAAAAATCTCTTATGCAAAACAAAAATTGACACAGAAATATAATACTTACAAGTTACTTTTCATGTTTTAAAAATCACATCAGAAAATGGGCACTGATGACTCACACCTATAATCCTAGCTACTCATGAGGCTGAGATCTGAGGATCATGGTTCAGAGCCAGCCTGGGCAGTAAAGTCCATTAGACTTTTTTTTTTCTTCCAGTGGTGGTGGTGGTGGTGGTGGTGGTGGACTTGAACTCTGGGCCTGGGTGCTGTTCCTGAGCTCTTCAGCTCAAGGCTACCACTCTACCTACCATTTCCGGTTTTCTGGTGGTTATTTAGAGATAAGAGTCTCCGGGACATTCCTGTCCAGGATGGCTTTGAATGGCAATTCTCAGATCTCAGCCTCCTGAGTAGCTAGGATTATAGGCGTGAGCCACTGCCACCCAGCCCATGACACTCTTATATCCAATTAACCACCAGAAAACAGGGAA
The DNA here is from genome assembly GCF_024711535.1 of Dipodomys merriami. Lineage (NCBI taxonomy): Eukaryota > Metazoa > Chordata > Mammalia > Rodentia > Heteromyidae > Dipodomys > Dipodomys merriami. The sequence continues at coordinate 20,277,962 of NW_027202715.1, read as the reverse complement.
TAAAACTGTGTCTCAAAGTAGTATAGCAGTAGCCTTGAGCACAAAATCTCAGGGACAGCTCTTTAGCCCTGAGTTCAAGCCTCACAAATGACAAAAGAGGAGGAAGAGGAAGAGGAGGAGGAGGAGGAAAAGGTGGTAGAGGAGAAGGAGGAAGAGGAGAGGAGGAGGAGGAAATAATAATAATCATATCAGAGCTGGATCACCCGTGGCCCATGCCTATAATCAGTCCTAGCTACTCAGAAGGATAGGAGTTAAAAGCCAGCCTAGACAGGAAAGTCTATGAGACTCTTGCCTCCAATAAACCACCAAAATGCCAGAAAAGGTAGAGCACCAGCCTTAAGCAAATAAAAAGCTTAGGGTCAGCATCCAGGCCCTGGGTTCAAGCCCTGGGCTGGACATACACAGATGTACACACATACACATTCACATCAATTCTGTAAAATCTTTCTTGTTGATGTTAAGATTTTTTGTTTGCTTTTTGCTTTTTGCCAGTTCTAGATGCTTAAGTGCAGAGCCTCTTGCTCTCACTTAGATTTTTGTTCACAACTGGTAGCTTAACTACTTGAGCCATACTTCCAAATTTGGCATTTTGTTGGTTAATTGGAAATACTCAGCCTTCTAAGTAGCTAGGATTACAGCTATCTGGCCTAAATCACTATTTTTTTTTTCTTGGTGGTTGTGAGGCTTGAATCCAGGGCCTGGGCACTGACCTTGAGCTTCTTTTGCTCAATGCTAGTAGCACTCTACCACTTGAGCCACAGCATCACTTCTGGCTTTTTCTGTTTATTTGGTACTGAGAAATAGAAGCCAGGGCCTCATGCATGCTAGTCAAGCAAGCTACCACTAAGCTACATTTCCAGCTTACCTAAACCACTATTTCTAAAGATAGGACAATAATTGGATCTTAATCTTAAGTTGTTTTCTCATATAAGGCTAACAAATCATATGTTGTATTTTTACTTGTTTATAGTATACAAAATTACATGGAAGAACTTCTCATATTACAACATAATTCCTCAGAAATATTTTTTGATACTCAAATATACATCAATTGATATTTCATAGTTCACTTAAATATTCTAGTATATACCAAATCATTTAACAAAACATACCTACAGAGTAACTTTTTAAGAGCAATGATATTAAATATTTATTACTGTCTTTGGGATTTTCACACTGACCTCTAATAACAGATGTAAAACACTCATACTACCTGGCTAATAACACAGAGCAAAACATGACACTTTTTTACTTTTTAAATTGATACTTTTTAAATACATCTTTTTTTTTTACAAAAAAATTAAAAGGCTTTGGGGGTATATTAGTGGTACAGTGCTTGCACATGTTAGTACAAAGTCCCCAAGTTCAATGCCCAGCATGGTAAAAAAAATTAAAATAAAAAACTTTAAAAATGAAGGTAAATTTGCTTGTTCTTATATCCAATGAAAAAGAAATAGGAGGCAAAAAAAAGTAATACTTCAATGCTGGATATGTTTCATAGCACTTAAAATTTCAGTTCTCATCATTTTCCTGCAGTGAAACCCAGGATTCTGTTAATACTAAACTGAGATTCAGGGCCAGAGATGACATTCAGAGGTTAACCACTTGTCTAGCATACGCAAGGCCCTGGGTTTAATCCCCCCAATGTTACACACACACACACACACACACACACACACACACACACACACACACACACACACACACACACACACACACACACACACACACACACACACACACACACACACACACACACACACACACACACACACACACACACACACACACACACACACACACACACACACGAATCATTGAAAAATTGTAATTTTAAGGGCTGAGGATTTAGTTCACTGGCAGAGTGTGCGCTTAACATGCATTAAGCCCTAGTACAGATTCCTGGTATTATATTGGGAAAAAATAAATAAAAAACAGGCACTGGCTGGGCACTGGTGGCTCATGCCTATAATCCCAGCTACTCAGGAGGCTGACATCTGGAAATTCCTCCAATTAACCACCAGGAAACTGGTGGTAGAGCACTAGCCTTGAGCTACAGAGCTACAGAGCTAAGGGACATTGCACAGGACCTGAATTTAAGACACACACACACACACACACACACACACACACACACACACACACCGTGATCCCACACACACACACACACACACACCGTGATCCCAGTGGCTTGTGCCTATAATCCTACCTACTTAGGAGGTTGAGAATCTGAGGATTTTTGTTCAAAGCCAGCCTGGCCAGAAAAGTCCATGAGATTCTTACCTTCAATTAACCAGCAAAAAGCTGGAACTATAGCTGTGGCTCAAGTGGCAGAGCAAGCAAAAAAAAAGAAAGAGATAGTCCAGGTGCCAGTGGCTCACACCTATAATCGAGCTACTCAGAGGCTGAGATTTGAGAATCTCGGTTTGAAACCAGCTGGGGCAGGAAAGTCCCCATGAGATTCTTTTTTTTTTTTGTTTCGCCAGGTGTGGACACTGTCCCTCAGCCCTTCAGCTCAAGGCTAGTGCTCTACAATTTTAGCCACAGTGCCACTTCTGGCTTTTTCTGCTTATGTGGTGCTGAGGAATTGAACCCAGGGCCTCATGCGTGCAAGGTAAGAATTCTACCACTGAGCCACCTTCCCAGGCCCCCTCCCTGCCACCCCCCACCCCCCGCCCATGAGATTCTTCTCTCCAATTAACCACTCAAAAAACAGAAGTGGTGCTGTGGCTCAAGTAGCAGAGCACTAGCCTTGAGCACAAAGAGGCTTAGGGACAGCACCCAGGCCCTGAGTTCAAGCCCCATAACCACCAAAAAAAAAGAAAAAAAGAAAGTCAAACTGAATTACAGACTGCAGATATAACTCAGTGGTGCACACATGCTTAGCATGTGTAAGGCTAACACAGCCCATCCCTCCAAATATCATTGCAATGAAAAGCTTGGGAAAATATGATAAAGCTAATGTTATTAATTTTTTGTTCATGTGGTACCAAGGAATTAAACCCAGGGCCTGTGCATGCTCAGCAAGAACTCTACCACTAAGCCACATTACCAGCCCTAATAGCAACCTCTTGAACCTCATTATAAAATACCTTCTGGTTCTAAATAAAACTTAAAGACAGTTTCAAGTAACCTAACTGGCCAGCATTAGCATAAGACTTATTTTCAGTGTTAAAAGGCATAATGTTTTACATTAAAACATATGTTACAAGCCGGGCGCCAGTGGCTCATGACTATAATCCTACCTACTCAGGAGGCTGAGATCTGAGGATCGAGGTTCAAAGCCAGCCTGGGCAGGAAAGTCCAAGAGACTCTTATCTCCAATAAACCACCAGAAAACCATAAGTGGCGCTGTAGCTCAAGTGGTAGAGTGCTCGCCTTGAGCTGAAGAGCTAAGAGATAGTGCTCAGGCCCAGAGTTCAAGCCCCCATAATCGATTAAAAAAAAAAAAAAACATGTTACACACTTTATATGTTCGTATTTAAAAAGAAAAAAAAAGTAATGCTAGGCATGCTGGAGGACAACTGTAATCCCAGGATTTAGGAAGCTCAAGCAAGAGGATCAAGACTACTAGTCCAGCCTGGACTGTATCTGAAGACTTTGTGAGCTCAAAAGACAAGCAAGAAAGCAAGCAAACAAACAAAGAAAATCAAACAAAAAACAAGTACTAAATACCAAATACCATGGTTCCTAGGATAGGGTTGATATTCCTCTACAAGTAATGTTACCCCACAATTATTTTTATACTTTGTTTTTATTTTGCCATCTGGGAGGTTATTGAGGAAAAGAAACCACAAACCATGATTTTTTTTTTCTTTTGGGTTGTGGGGCTTGAACTTGGGGGCATGGGTGCTATCCCTGAGTTCTTTTTGCTCAAGGCTAGCACTCTACTATTTTGAGCCACAGCGCCACCTCCGGTTTTCTGGTGATTAATTGGAGATAAGAGTCTTACAGCCTTTCTTGCCTTTTTTTTTTTTTTTTTTTTTTTTAGTTGAGGTGAAAAAACTGTTTCATAAGTTCATATGTCGTAAAAGCCACTGCTTGAGAGGGAATACAGCGGATGTAGTTAAGAGATAAGCCACGATACAATCCTTTTCGAATTCCATGGTGTCCATAGACGTACTTCATAGTCTCCCGCATGGTACTGAAAGACAAAGGTTAAATGATAGCATCACTAGACCAGTCAGGAAAAGACAATTTCAGGATCCAAGGCAGTATTTTTTTTTTTGGTCAGTCATGGGGCTTGAGCTCTGGGCCTGGACATTGCCCCTCAGCAATTCAGCTCAAGGCTACCATTCTACCACTTGAGCCACAGCACCACTTCTGGTTTTCTGGTGGTTTACTGAAGAGTCCCACGAACTTTCCTGCCCAGGCAGACTTGGAACCGTGATCCTCAGATCTCAGCCTCCTAAGTAACTAGGATTACAGGCATGAGCCACCAACACTCAGCTCCATGGCAGTATTTTTGAAAGATGCTATAATACCATCTTGAAAAGGTTTTGGAAGATAGGTATTACAACAAGCTAAAAAAATCACAATGAGGGCTGGGAAGGTGGCTCAGTGGTAGAGCGCTTGCCTTGCATGCATGAGGCCCTGGGTTCGATTCCTCAGCACCACATAAGCAGAAAAAAACCAGAAGTGGTGCGGTGGCTCAAGTGGTAGAGTGCTAGCCTTGAGCTGAAGAGCTGAGGGACAGTGCCCAGGCCCAGAGTTCAAGTCCCATGATTGACAAAAACAAAACAAAACAAAAAAACACACACACAATGAAACAGCAAATTGTTCCAAGCAAATACAGACATTTGGGGCTCATAATATACTTCCTCTAAAAATTTTGTCCATAGTGTTTTCTGACAGCACTATTCCATGGTTGTTGTAGCACTAAGCTTGAGGGACTATCTTTTAGATTTAACAAATGAAGACCATTTCAGAGTTGTTTCTTTTCCTTACAGATCAACATCCTATACTTTGTCATAGTCCCCTCTCAATAGGGAATCTGGATGAAATTTTCAAAATAGTATTTTGAGTTAACAAGGCAATCCAAGGTCCTAAACATTTTGCTTTTCTCTTAAGGAACAGAGAACTGCTATGGTTTGACTCTGGAATGTGTCCCAAATATCCCTAAGTTGAAGCACTTGATCTTCACCCTTTTATTTTTCTTGATTAAGGGACAGTACAGCCTTGAAGAGGAGAGGCCTAGTGAAAGGTCTCTGGAGAGGTGAATTTGGAGAAATATGAGGCTGCAGCCCCTTTCTTACTTTCTCTTTCCTCTCCTAGCCATGAAGTAAGTGGTTTTTGCTTTGCCCCAATCTCATGCCATGATTTGCAGCCTTACCACAGGCTCAAAACCAACAGAGCCAACTGATCATAGAATGAAGCCTCTGGGTCAAAACAAACCCTTTCTCTTTATAAGCTGACAATCTTAAGCATTGGTTACACTGACAGGAAGCTAACACAAACACAAAGACTAGGAAGGTGGCTCAGTGTAAAGTACTTGCCTAGCATGCATGAAGCCCTGGATTGGATTCCTCAGTACCACGCAAATAAAAAAAGCTGGGAAGTGGTAGAGTGCTAGCCTTGAGCAAAAGAAGATCAGGGACAGTGCCCAGGCCCTGAGTTTAAGCCCTAGGACTGGCACGCGCGCGCGCGCGCACACACACACACACACACACACACACACACACACATGCACGCACACGCACACGCACACAATGATACTAAATTTCTATAGATTACTAAGAAAGTCTAGAGCTATCTGATAATGGCAGCGACTAGCCACATGTGGCAGTCCAAACTGTTATGTGCCTAGCTTTCAAGAACAAAGACCTGGGTTCAAAACCCAGTACCTCTAAAAACAAACTGAAATGTGCTGTGAGTATAAAATACTCCCTGGATTTCAATATTTCAAGGGTGAATAATATTGAACCCTGAAGTCATAATATTTTTTTGGGGGGTCCAGTCATGGGGCCTGAACTCTGGGCCTGGGCACTGTCCCTCAGCTCTTCAGCTCAAGGCTAGCGCTCTACCACTTGAGCCACAGCGCCACTTCCGGCTTTTTTCTTTTTGCTTATGTGGTGCTGAGGAATCGAACCCAGGGCCTTACGCATGCAAGGCAAGGGCTCTACCACTGAGCCACCTTCCTAGCCCTGTCATAATATTTTAGAAACACTAGGCTAGACAAAAAAAAAAGTTAGTGCTGGAGTTAGAGCTTGAACACAGGGCCTCATCTCTAGCTTGGCTTTTTGCTGAAGCCTGGTGGCTCTACCATCTGAGCCACACCTACTTCCAGCTTTTTTTTTTTTTTTTTGCGAGTCCTGAGGCTTGAACTCAGGGCCTGAGCACTGTCCCTGAGCTTCTTTTGCTCAAGGCTAGCACTCTAGCACTTGAGCCACAGCACCACTTCCTACATTTTGTTTATGTGGTACTGAGGAATCGAGGGTACTGAGGGCTTCATGCATGGTAGGCAAGCACTCTACAACTAAGCCACATTTCCAGCCCTAGTTCCAGGTTTTAATGGGTTAATTGGAGGTAGGAATTTCTCCTGGCTTCATCATGATCCTCAGATCTCAGCCTACTAAGTATCTAGAATTACAGGTGTGAGCCACCAGCACCCAGAACTACTTCTGTCTTATTAAGGCTTTCACACCTGTAATCCTAACTATGTAGAAGGCTGAGATCTGATGGTCACAGTTCAAAGCCAGCTCTGCAGGAAAGTATATGAGACTCATCTCCAATTAGACACTAAAAATAAATAAATAAATAAATAAATGAATAAAGCCAAGTGGCACAGCACTAGCTCTGAACAAAGAAGCTCAGGAAAGGGCGAGGCCCTGAGTTCAAGCCCTAAGACTGACATTTAAAAGAAAAAAAAAAAAAAAAGGCTACCAGAAAATTTAAATTAAACGTGTAGTTTAATTTCTATTTAACAGATCTATTTAACAGGTCTATTCTAAAAATTTCAGTAAGAGATTAGGGCCTGAGTGAGACCTCATAAAGTTACCTCAGTGTAAAATGTTGCTATTGTTGCTGTTATTTTTTAATGGAAGGTACAGACTATTGGTGAGACCTGAGTTCCTTCTTCCTGCTAGCTTTAAACATCACATTTCCTAAAGAAAATGAATGATGATATTTGGAGAACTTACAGGCACTTTTCAAATTCTGGAAGAACAGCTCCTAGTTGCATTCGCCGACGAGTTACATCAAATGGGTAGCTAAAAGAAGAAAACAGGCTTGAAGACTAAAATAATTTTTCATTTTCTATCCAACAACAATTGAATGGAAAGCCCCATCTATACTAGGAAATAATGTATTCCTATTTTCTTATATAGACATGAAGAAATCAATTTTACTAGAGTCCTCTACAGGATTCTTCTCTCCCACTACAATATCAAGTTCTACTGATTTCTCAACTCCAAATTATGGCACTTCCTGAAGAAACAAACTGGGTGCTTTCCATTGCTGTAACTTTAAATACGGTTTTGGTTTATACACTTTTGGCACTTCTGATATTTTGGCTCATTCTGTCCTGTGTACAGCAGGATGTTTACTCCATCCTTGGCCTCTGAACACTAGATACCAGTAGCATTCCCCCCAGTTTTAACAACCAGAATTGCCTCTGGAATTAATACATGTCCACTATAGTCAACTTCATTCTCAGTTGAGAACTACTACTACCTTAGGAATTTTCAACAAGTCCCCTCCAATACACCAAATCAATGCAAAACTTCCATAGGGGCCAGAATTAATGATACAGGTATTGTATTTCAAGGGCAGAGAAAAATTATTGCAATGCCTGAATGAAAAAGTAATCTGCTTTAAAGATATATACAATATACACAAAATTGATATATGATGAAATCCTTTATATAGTGATATTATATAAATATATATTGACTAAACAATGGAGGGGATAAGCTACAACTCATTGAAGCTCCCAAGTATTTCAACTGCATCCCCAGGAATAGTTTCTTAATGGGAAAGAAAAACATCAAGTGAGGGATTGAGTTGCTGTTTATAAAAGATGTAGGTAGGAGCCAGGCACTGATTAGCTCATATAATTCTAGCTACTCAGGAGGCTGAAATCTGAAGAGTGTAGTTCAAACCCCCGCAAGCAGACTAAACTGTAAGACTTTTATCTCCAGTTAACCAACGAAAAAGCTGGAAGTTGAGGTGTAGCTCAAATGGTTGAGAGCTAGCCTTGAATGAAAAATAAGTTCAAGCCCTCATACTGTCACACACACACACACACACACACACACACACACATCAAACTGTATGTAGGTGGAAGAAATTGATTACTAGAAAAGAAAGAACATGAGAAAGCAAGATGACAAAAACCAGAAATGGGGAAATAACAGTGGGAAAGAAACAGCAATTTGTACAGTGTCCTGAAGTAAAGTGACAAGACTTAGTGGAGTAGCTCAATTGTTAGAAAACTTGCTGATAGCACAAGGCTCTGAGTTCAAACTCTAATACTGCACCCCACTCCCAAAGTCACAAGATCTGGTAACTGTTTATAGATACATACAATGTGAAAAATTATTTCAAATCATCAGGACTACTAGATTGATAGTTACCAATAACTAGAAAAGCTAAAGGTTTTGATAAAGAGGAAAATAAGAACATTTGGTTTGGGTTTTGTTTCACACTGCATTGCTGGGAACTCAGGCCTTGTGCATGCTGGACAAGCACTCTGCCATTGAGCTATACTCTCATCCCCAAGAAGGCAAGGTTTGAATTATAAATTTGAAACAATGGCAAAAGACTAAGTAGAAACATCAAAAAAATAGGGGTAACTAGAACTAGCTATTTGCACTGAGGTAATCAGTGAAGTCATGGAAATAAGATATTTATGTCAACAGGACAAAGTGGCCTTTGAAAATTCACACAGGGCTGGGTGCTGGTGGCTCATACTTGTAATCCTAGCTACTTACTAGCTACTTAAGATCTGAGGATCATGGTTCAAAGCCAGCCCAGGCAGAAAAGTCCGTGGGACTCAAATCTCCAATTAACCACCAGAAAACCAAAAGTGGTGCTGTGGCTCAAGTGGTAGAGTGTTCACCCTGAGCTGAAGAGCTCAAGAACCCAGGTCCAGAGTTCAAGCCCAACACTGACAAAAAAAAATTCACACAAGGGCTGGAGGCCTGACTCAAGGGATGTAGCACATGCCTAGAAAGCAAAGGGCCTGAGTTCAAACTCCAGTCTTAAGTCATTCTGGTACAGAAAAGTCTGCAAGACTATGTCCAATTAACTACCAAATGTTTCACTAGAGGTGTGGCTCAAGTGGTAGAGTACCAGTTGAGAGCAAGAGAGTCAAACAAGAGTGCAAGGCCTTGAATTCAATCCCTATATCAGTACACACACACACACACACACACACACACACACACACACACACACACACACACACACACACACACACACACACACACACACACACACACACACACACACACACACACACACACACACACACACACACAGAAGCTGAGCAAGGTGGTACACATCTATCATCCTAGCATTCAAGAAGTTAGGGCAGGAATATCAGGTTTGAGGCCTACATAAACTATATAAAAGAGGTTTTATAAAATCCACACAGATAAGCAGAGGTAGTTAGAGGAAGACAGAAATCATTAAAATACCTAGAAAGGGAAGGGAAGGGTTATAAGAGCCAAGGAAGTAAAACAAATGAAAAATGGGGGAAAGAACTGAGAAGGGAGCTATTACATTTATAAGTCTATGTATGGTAGAACACAGTTTAAGGAAAGAAGAAGGAGAAAATGCAGTTTAAGGATTTTCAGGATCTAAGTAGGGAGTTAGTGGAATTAAAGAAGCAATAATCCAAGCAGAGAATCAGAAAACTGGGATGATCATGTCTCTGTAAATGAAATAAGTTCCCCAGCCAAGCAAAAATAAACCCCATACCTTTGCTTCCTTACTTATCTCTTCTTTTTCCATTGGATATTCTTTTATTCACTTTTTTTTTCAGTCTTTGTGATACTATTACTTCCTTGTATCTTTGTGCTGCTCAGGATATTCCTTCTCAATCCAGCTTTCCTTATTCCTGTTTCCCAAAAGTTCTTGTCTTTTAGGACTGTGACCTCTTTTTATCTGATTCTACTCAAGCTCTTTTGGTATTATAACACAGTAATACCTTTATCAATATTTCCACTACATGCTACTTACTCAGCCTCAGTTAGACGTATGGCTGCAGTCTTAATAAAAACATAAGGCTTACTGAGGCAGCAACTGTGTCCTTCAGTGACTTTACAATGCCTCATATACTGCCTGGCATAAGGTAGGCCTCTGAACTTTTAATGCTAGACAAGTTGTATCTCCTGATATGCATATATACACTCAATAAACAGCTCTAACTTCCGAAACTTCCCATAGGCAACTTCGTAAGAAAAAATTGGAGGAAAATTACATTAAACGATTCTTCTTTCTTTTTAATGACTCTATAGGAATTGGGGTAGATCAACTTGACATGAAAGTTACTGTAACTGGACATGTAACAGTATGGTAAGCTTGACATGTAAGTATCCATAAGATGCTCAAGTGAAGGTAAATATGGAAAAAGTCTTAATATTTATAAAAACGAATACTCATATGTACAAGGGGTTCTGTTTATTATTAATCTGGTAGAAATAAAACGATGAACCAATGTTAAAACTGAAGAATGCGGGGCTGGGAAGGTGGCTCAGTGGTAGAGCGCTTGCCTTGCATGCATGAGGCCCTGGGTTCGATTCCTCAGCACCACATAAGCAAAAAGAAAAAAGCCGGAAGTGGCGCTGTGGCTCAAGTGGTAGAGTACTAGCCTTGAGCTAAAAAGCTGAGGGACAGTGCCCAGGCCCAGAGTTCAGGCCCCACGACCGGACGCCCCCAAAAACAAATAAATAAATAAAATTATAAAAAAAAAAACTGAAGAATGCGTACCCATAATTTTATGAATCTAGAGCCTCCCCCTTGCTGGGCAAGCACTCTACCATTGCCCCCAGCCCCGGGGAAACTAATTTGATTGAATTAGATTGATGAGGAAACTTACGATATTGTCTGTGCTATTGCTCCAGCAACACCACCACAAAGTAAGTTTATGTGAGTTTTCAAAACTAAGACATTAGGATTGTCTGAAGAAGGTTTGCCAAGAAGGGTAGGAGCATGGGAAAGCCCAACACTCTTTAGGGTACCAAAAGTAAAAAATGAAACACCTGAAAAACAAAATATAAATTCGCCATGATGCTTAACAAAACATGAGCTGTGAAAAGGCAGCTTTCTACATAATAACCAAGTAACTCCAGGAAATAACAATGCATTTCCTAACTTCTGATGTTTGGCTCAACCAAACACACAAACACAGATTTAATGCATGTTTATAAGTACTTAAAGTCAAAGAAATTGCCACCTATAAAAACAATAGCAATGGTTTTCACACACTAATATATTGTGCACATTAGTGAACATAATGCCACATTACATTTGACTAGAATTGAAAGGTTTTCAAGGTTTCGTGAGTAAAAGTTAAATTTGTGATTAATAATTACAAGTAAATATAGTAACATTTATAATAACAATGATGATGAAATTTTTAAGACAAGCAAAAAAAAATCATTAGTGACAAGGCAGCATTATTTTGTTCTTATTTTTCTATTTTTGCAGTGCTAAGGATCTAACGCAGGGCCTCACACATGTTAGACAAGCACACTTCCATTCAGCCTCATTCCCAGACCTGCATTTCTGTTTTAACTCAGTGTAGTATAAATATTTGTCTCCAAAGAATTAGGAACATGACAGAAATGTTTATATTGGCTCACAAAACTCAGAGAATCTAAAAACACAGAATGAAGTTAATGCTTACAAAACAGTTATATAACTTTCTAGTAAGTCATAAATTGATAAAAAAAAAAAATAAAAAATTGAATGTAAAGCTGGGCACCAGTGGCTCATGTTTATTATCCTAGTTACTCAAGAAACTGAGATCTGAGGATGGAGATTCAAAGCCAAGCCCAGGCAGAAAATCTGAGAGACCTTTACTTCCAAAAAAAAAAAAAAAACAGAACTGGAGGTATGGCTCAATTGATAGAGCGCCAACCATGAAGGAAAAGGCAGAATGAGAGTGTGAGGCCCAGAGTTCAAGTCCCAGAACTGGCACATATACACACACAAGAACTGAATTAAAATATTCTAAGCATTATTCAGCCAATCTTGATATTTACTAAATTGAAAATAAATAAATAAAAAGAAGCCTGAAAGCCGGGTATAGTTGTATATGCCTGTAATTCCAGGACTCAGCAGACAGAGGTAGGAGGACTCCAAGTTTGAAGACAGCCTGGACTACAAGTTCAAGGCCAGCCTAGGCAACCTAAAAATACCCTGTTTCAAAAAAAAAAAATAGCTAAAACAGAGAAAGATAAAGAAAAAAGGGGAATAACTACAGAAAGAACGAAAAAAAATATGAAATTAAGGAAAAACTTTTGTCAAAATAAATAAATAAATAAAACTGAGCACCAGTAGGGCCTCATGCCTATAATCCTGAAGAGCTCGAATCTGAAGGGATCTGAAGATCTAGACTGAAAACTACCCATTGGCAGGAAAATCCATGTGACTTTTTTTTTTTTTTTTGTCGGTCGTGGGGCTTGAACTCTGGGCCTGGGCGCTGTCCCTCAGCTCTTCAGCTCAAGGCAAGCGCTCTACCACTTGAGCTACAGCGCCACTTCCGGTTTTCTGGTGGTTTATTGGAGATAGGAGTCTCACGGTCTCTCCTGCCCGGGCTGGCTTTGAACCGCGATCCTCAGATCTCAGCCTCCTGATTAGCTAGGATTACAGGCGTGAGCCACCAGCGCCCGGCTCCATGTGACTTTTATAACCAGCTAACCACCAAAAAGTAAAAAGTAGAGGTGTGGCTCAGATAATACTACACCAGCACTGAGTGAAAAAGCTAAGGGACATGTCAAAGTGATGACTTCGAACCCCAGTACTAGCACCAAAAAAAAAATTTTTAACTAACACAAAAAAGGTCAATTTCAAAATTATAAAAGAAGCTGGGCATCAGTGGTTCACGCCTATAATCGTAGCTACTCAGAAGGCTGAGACCTGAGGATCATGGTTCAAAGCTAGTCTGGGCAAGAAAAGCTGTGAAACTCTTATCTTCAATAAACCACTAGAAAACCAGAAGTGGTGCTGTGGCTCAAGTGGTAGAATGCTAGACTTGAGCAAAAGAAGCTCAGGGATAGTGACCAGGCCCTGAGTTCAAGCCCCAAGACTAGCCAAAAAAAAAAAAAAAAATTCTCTCACAATGAAAACTATTTTAAAAAACAAGAAGGGGGGGGCTGGGAAGGTGCTCAGTGATAGAGTGCTTGCCTTGCATGCATGAGGCCCTGGGTTTGATTCCTCAGCACCACATAAACAAAAAGAAAAAAGCCGGAAGTGGTGCTGTGGCTCAAGTGGTAGAGCCCTAGCCTTGAGCTGAAGAGCTGAGGGACAGAGCCCAGGCCCAGAGTTCAGGCCCTACGACCGGACCCAAAAAAAAAAAAAAAAAACAGGAAGGGGCTTTTTGTTGTTGTTTTTCATTGGTTCTGGAGATTAAAAAGTGTCCCATAAGCACAGGCTTAACCAAAGAGCTACACTCCCAGCCCCAAGAAACAAATAACATATCATTTTATAGAGATTTGTCCAGAGGGCCAAGTACCTTGTAATCCTAGTTACTGGGAGGCTAAGTGGAGGACTGTGGTTCCATGTCAGTTCACTGAAGAGGTTATTACCACACAGGCTGTCTAATAAGGGAGTAAGTTAATTAAACTCTAAAAATATTCTATCACACTCAGTTTGGATTGATTCGAAAGTTATTTAATATTAGAATATCTGTCAATGTGGAGAATACTATATGATCATTTTTAGTACATGGAGAAGAAGGTATCTAATAAAATCCATCACCAAGTCATGTCCTCCTTTTTTGTTTTGTTTTGTTGTTGTTGTTGTTGTTGTTTTGGGGGGGTCTGGTCATGGGGCCTGAACTCGGTCTGGGCGCTGTCCCTCAGCTCTTCAGCTCAAGGCTAGCGCTCTACCACTTGAGCCACAGCGCCACTTCTGGCTTTTTCTTTTTGCTTATGTGGTGCTGGGGAATTGAACCCAGGGCCTCTGGCATGCAAGGCATGTGCTCTACCACTGAGCCACCTTCCCAGCCCTGTTGTTGTTTTTTTTAGGTCGTGGGGCCTGAACTCTGGGCCTGGGCGTTGTCCCTCAGCTCTTCAGCTCAAGGCAAGTGATCTACTACTTGAACCACAGCGCCACTTCTGACTTTTTCTGCTTATGTGGTACTGAGGAACTGAACCCAGGGCCTCGTGCATGCAAGGCAAGCACTTTATCACTAAGCCACCTTCCAAGCCCCTAGTCTTTTTTACTTCCCTTTTTGTTCCTTGGTAGTGCTCATACATGCTAGGCAAATGCTCCTCACTAGGCCACATCCCCAGCCCAGGAAAAGAAATCAAGACTCAAATATTTATCAAGATTTGAGATGTACTTCAGGGATAAAGTACTTTTTTACTTCCCTTTTTGTTCCTTGGTAGTGCTCATACATGCTAGGCAAATGCTTCTCACTAGGCCATATCCCCAGCCCAGGAAAAGAAATCAAGACTCAAATATTTATCAAGATTTGAGATGTACTTCAGGGATAAAGTACTTTCATAGTACATGTGAGGTCCTGGATTCAAACATAGCACTGAAAAAAAAAACAACCCTACATCCCTCAAACTAATACATTATATATTATAAAAGTACAGCAAACATTAGAATTAATGAATTAAAAGCATCAGTCAGCCAGGCGCCGGTGGCTCACGCCTGTAATCCTAGCTACTCAGGAGGCTGAGAGCTGAGGATCACGGTTCAAAGCCAGCCAGGGAAGGAAAGTCTGTGAGACTCTTATCTCCAATAAACCACTAGAAAACCGGAAGTAGCTCTGTGGCTCAAGTGGTAGAGCACTCGCCTTGAGCTGAAGAGCACAGAGACAGCACCCAAGGCCAGAGTTCAAGCCCCATGACCGACCAAAAAAAAAAAAAAGCATCAATCAAGGCAGGGCACCAGTGGCTCACACCTGTAATCCCAGCTACTCAGGAGGCTGAGGTCTGAGGATCACAGTTCAAAGCCAACCCAGCAAGGAAATTCCCTGAAACTCTATAGTCTACTTCATCTTATCACCAGTTAACCACTAGAAAACCAGAAGTGGTGCTGTGGCTCAGGTGGTAGAGCCCTTGCATTGAGCTAAAGATCTCAGGAGAGTGCCCAGGCCCAGAGTTCAAGCCCTATGACTGACCAAAAAAAAAAAAAAATCAGAAAAGGAAAACCACAAGATAGTTGATGCCTAGTAGGATGGTTAGAACCACAAGTCAGACAATAACAAGTGTTAGCAAAGATGTGGCAAAACTAGAATTCCCCTTCAGCTAGTGAGAATTTAAAATGACACAGCCATTATGAAAAGGATGTGGCAATCTTTTTGTAACGTTAGACAAGTTAAACATCTACTTGAGACAAATGAAAACACATATCCATATAAAATCTTATACATGAATGTTCATAACAGTTTTATTCACAGTAGCCAAAAGGCCAAAACACCTGTCAGCTGGTAAATGGGTAACAGCCCAGCATGTCCATACAATGGAATGCTGTCCATAAAACTGACTGAAGTACTGATATACTCTGCAACATGAGAACCCTTGAAAACATGCACAGTGAAAGAAGTCAAACACAAAAGACCACGTATAGCTATGTATGTGGCTCATGCCTGTAATCCTAACCACTCAGAGTCTGAAATCTGAGAATCACTATTCAAAGCCTGGGAAGGAAAATATGTGTGACTCTTATCTCCAATTAATCACCCAAATGCTATTAGTGGAGCTGTACGTCAAGTGGTATAGTGCCTTCATCAAATAAAGCTCAGAGACAGCACCAAGAACGTGAGATCAAGCCCCAGAACTGGTGTGAGCACACACATACGCACACAATCCAATATACAAGCTGGGCACTGGTGGCTCACACCTGTAATCCTAACTACTCAGGAGGCTGAGATCTGAGGATCACAGTTCAAAGCCAGCCAAGGCAGGAAAATCCATGAGATTCTTATCTCCAGTTAACCACCAGAAAACCAGAAGTGGCCCTGTGGCTTAAGTGGTAGAGTGCTAGCTTTAGCTGAAGAACTCAGGGACAGAGCCCAGGCCCAGAGTTCAAGCCCCATGACTGACAAAGGAAGAAAGGAAGGAAGGAAGGAAGGAAAGAAAGAAGAAATAAATTAAGAAGGAAGGAAGAAAGGAAGAAGGAAAGGAAAGAAAAGGAAAGGGAAGGAAAGGAGGCTAAATATATATATGGAAGTAATTCACAGGAAATATACAGGTGGATGTGGTTGTACACATTTGTAATCTTAATACTTGGAAGGCTGAGACACGATCATAAGCTTGAACCACCTGGGTTATACAGTGAGACCCTGTCTTGAAGGAAAGAGGAGAGGAAGGGAGGGAAGGAAGGAGGGAGAGAAAAAAGGAAAATGCTAGCATAATGGCGCATGACTATAATCCTACCTATATAGGAGGCTGTGAACCTAGGATCAAGGTCCAAGGCCAGCCTGGGCAGAAAAGTCTCTTAGAGCCATGCTCAACTCATAGTTGGGTGCAGTGACATGCATGTCATCCTTAACTATGTGAGAGACTGATATTGGGAAGATCAGGGTTCCATGATGAAGCAGAAGCGTGGACGTGGTGGCAAATATCTGTTATCTCAGCAACAACAGATATTCTAAAATAGATGGATGGCAACTCAAACCCATGCCTAGGCAAGGACCAAGACCTTATCTCAAAAATAATCAGTTATGGGGGCTGGGAAGGTGGCTTAGTGGTAGAGTGCTTGCCTTGCATGCATGAGGCCCTGGGTTCAATTCCTTAGCACCACATAAGCAAAAAGAAAAAAAAAAAGCTGGAAGTGGTGCTGTGGCTCAAGTGGTAGAGTGCTAGCCTTGACCTGAAGAGCTAAGGGACAGTGTCTAGGCCCAGAGTTCAGGCCCCACAACCAGACCAAAAAAAATAATAATAATAACCAGTTATGGGTCTGGGAAGGTGGCTCAGTGGTAGAGCACTTGCCTTGCATACATGAGGCCCTGGGTTCGATTTCTCAGCACCACATAAGCAAAAAAAATAAAAATAAAAAGCCGGAAGTGGCGCTGTGGATCAAGTGGTAGAGCGCTAGCCTTGAGCTGAAGAGCTGAGGGACAGTGCCCAGGCCCAGAGTTCAGGACCCACAACCGGACCCCAAAAAAAAAAATAACCAGTTAGATCCCACAATACTGTGAAGTTTATGTAATCACTTAATCTCAATAAAGAAATTAAAAAAAAAAACTTTGAGACACACAAGTCTTTCATTTTAGTATCAGGTTCTATTCAACTATATCATGAGTCTGTTTACATTTCTGATGTGTACTAATGTATTTGGAGTTTTAAAAAATGCTTTCCAAGATTCCTCAAAATAAAAATAAATTTCTCGAGGAAAAAAAAAATAAATAACCAGTGAGTCAGTCAGGAGCCAGTGGCTCACACCTGTAATACCAGCTACTTAGGGCTGGGAAGGTGGCTCAGTGGTAGAGCGCTTGCCTTGCATGCTCGAGGCCCTGGGTTGGATTCTTCAGCACCACATAAACAAAAAGAAAAAAAGCCGGAAGTGGCACTATGGCTCAAGTGGTAGAGCACTAGCCTTGAGCTGAAGAGCTGAGAGACAGTGCCCAAGCCCAGAGTTCAGGCCCCACAACCGGACCCCCCCCCCAAAAAAAAAAATACCAGCTACTTAGGAGGCAGAGACCTAGAATATCATGGTTAAAAGCAAGTCTGGGAAGAAAAGTCAGTGAGACTATCTCCATTTAACTAGCAAAAATGCTAAACTGGAAGGACAGCTCAAGCTGCAGAGAACCAGCTATGAGTAAAAAAGCCAAAGGAGAGCAAAATGGTGCTGAGTTCAAGCCCTGGTACTGACACCAAGAACAGAAACAGGCGTTGCTTAATGGTTCAGTGGTAGACTATATGCCTCACAAGCACTAGGCCCTGTGTTCAAACCCCAGTGAAGAAAAAAAAAAGAGGCCATTGCTTCTAATCCTAGCTACACAGGAGGCAGGATCTAAGGATAGAGTTTTGAAGCCAGTGCAGGAAGGGAAGTTCATGAGACTCTTATCTCCAATAACCAATACCAAGTCAGAAGTAGAGCTGTGGCTCAAGTGGTAGAGCTCTAGCCTTGAGCAAAAAACTCAGGAATAGCACCCAGACCCAAGTTCAAACCCCTGGCCTGGCAGAAAAAAGAAAAGGAAATAAAAATACATAAAAAAGAAGCTGAGCATTGGTAGCTCATGCCTGTAATCCTACCTACTCAGGAGGCTGACAATCTGAGGATCACAGTTCAAAACCAGTTAGGGCAAAAATCCATGAGACTCTTTTCTCCAATTAACCACCAGAAAACCAGAAGTGGAGCTGTGGATCAAAGTAGTAGAGAACTAGCCTTGAATGAAGAAGCTCAGGGTTAGTGCTCAGGCTCAAAGTTCAAGCCCCACAATCAGATAAATATGAGCCACAGCACCACTTCCAGCTTCTTCTGATTATGTGGTAGTGAGGAATGGAACCCAGGGCTTCATTCATGCATTCATGCATTCATGCATGCTAGGCACTCTACCACTAAGACACATTCCCAGGCCCCTCCCCCCATTTTTTTGTCAGTTGTGGGCCTTGAACTCTGGGCCTGAGCGCTGTCCCTCAGCTCTTCAGCTCAAGACTAGTGCTCTACCACTTTAGCTACAGCGCCACTTCTGGTTTTCTGGTGGTTTATTGAAGATAAGAGTTTCACAGACTGTCCTGCCTGAGCTGGCTTTGTACTGAGATCCTCAGATCTCAGCCTCCTGAGTAGCTAGGATTACAGGCATGAGCCACCAGCGGCGGCTTCCCCCATCTTTTTTAAGAAATAGGCTCTCACTATGTTGCTCAAGGTCTAAAATTCCTGGGCTAAAGAGTCCTCCTCTTGGGGCTGGGAAGGTGGCTCAGTGGTAGAGTGCTTGCCTTGCATACATGAGGCCCTGGGTTCGATTCCTCAGCACCACATAAGCAAAAAGAAAAAAACTGGAAGTGGCACTGTGGCTCAAGTGGTAGAGGGTTAGCCTTGAGCTGAAAAGCTGAGGGACAGCGCCCAGGCCCAGAGTTCAGGCCCCACAACTGGACCCCCCAAAAAAAGTCCTCCTCTTCTTTAATCTTCCCAAGAAGCTAAGACTATAGGCAAGTACTACTGTGCTATCTCAAATCCTTTCTTTTAACTGACACTTTCCCATTTATTTTATTTTTTTTTGGGGGGGGGGAGGGGTCCAGTCATGGGGCCTGAACTCTGGGCTTGGGCGCTGTCCCTCAGCTCTTCAGCTCAAGGCTAGTGCTCTACAACTTGAGCCACAGCACCACTTCTGGCTTTTTTCTTTTTTTGTTTTATGTGGTGCTGAGGAATCGAACCCAGGGCCTCATGCATGCAAGGCAAGCGCTCTACCACTGAGCCACCTTCCAAGCCCTCCCATTCCTTTTTTGTGTGTACGTGTGCATATGCCAGTACTTGGGCTGGCACTGTCCTTGAGCTTTTGTATTCAAGGCTGCTCTACCAGCTTTTTGATGATTAATTAGAGATAAAGCGTCTCATGGACTTTCCTATCAGGGCTTGTATCCAACCTCAATTCTTAGTTCATAGCCTCCTGAGTAGTTCAGCTTATAATGTGAGCCACAGTGCCCACCTCTGACATGTTCTTTAAACTGTACAAAATGGCACTGGCCCATAATTCCTTGATGTGAGAGACTACAGCAAAAGGATGGTAGGTTAAGGCCAGCCTAGAATATATAATGAGACCTTGTTTCAAAAACAACAACAAAAACAAAAACAAAACCCACAAACCAAAAATAAAAATAAAACCAAAACAACATGCAGCAGAAACAAAAGGTGGAGCCCTTAATAATCACTCTAATATATTCATTAACAAGACTATAGCTGGCTCAGCTATTAAGAAAATGATATAAAAATACATTTTGATTTATTATACATGAACAATTCATACATTGTACTACAGGATTGTATGGATATAAATGGGTCATAATTGTATTGACATTACTTTTTTAAGTAAACGGATTTTTCAGATAGCATCTTTTCAGTTTATCACTCACAAAACAACTGGTGACATAATTTAAACACAAACTGGGATTCAGTCAGATTGTTACATACCTGCATATGGAGCCATTCCTAAGATAGTAGGTATCAGGCCTCTGTAAAATCCTCGGACACCACCTTCCTTTGAGTGAGGGAAAATGAGAAGTGAGACTACATTGTGCTCACTATGATAAATAGCTCAGAAGAAAAGCACGTGATACAATGGAGACAGACATTACTATAGGACTCACTTGAACCACAAATATTACCTTTCATCATCTTCATCATCACTATCATCATCATCATCATCATCATCATCAATAATTGCAAATAAAAAAATCTAGACATCATTCAAAATATTTTCCTAAATACAAAAGGGCATGAAACAAATGAGAAAGATAAGATGAAATACCTTGGCGTAAATTGTCTTGAATGCATGAATGATTCCTGTATAAGTGTGTTCCCCTTTCACCTGGAATGCTAGACGTACTCTAACCATGTCAAGAGGGTAAGTACAGACGACAGCAGTCATACCTGAAACACAGGAGAAATCTGAATGGATAAACTTTTGACTTACTTTGTACATATACATATTGTATATGTGTATGTGTGTGTGCATCCTCTTCATCACTAATAATGCTCTCAGTATTATTGGGTTGATATAATCTCAACGAACTGGGCACTATTAGCTCATGTCTATAATCCTAGCTGCTCAAGAGGCTGAGATCTGAGGATTGATGGCAGTTCAAAGACAGCCAGGACAGAAAAGTAGCACGAGAGACTCTTTTTTTTTTTTTTTTTTTGGGTCCGGTCGTGGGGCCTGAACTCTGGGCCTGGGCGCTGTCCCTCAGCTCTTCAGCTCAAGGCTAGCGCTCCACCACTTGAGCCACAGCACCACTTCCGGCTTTTTTCCTTTTGCTTATGTGGTGCTGAGGAATTGAACCCAGGGCCTCAGGCATGCAAGGCAAGCACTCTACCACTGAGCCAAATTCCCAGCCCCAGCACGAGAGACTCTTATCTCCAATTAACCACCAAAAAAAATGCCAGAGACAGAGCTGTGGCTCCAATAGTAGAATGCTACCTCTGAGCAAAAAAAAAAAAACAGTAAAAGCATAAGGCCATAGATTCAAGCCACGGCACAAATAAACTAATTTCATATCAAAAATGGCATTAATGATTCAATTATATGTCATATGTCAGCAGGAAAACTAATAAGAGTCAGTTTGTAAATCTTCAAGTTCTTCTTGTGAAGTTACATGGTTAGCAACAAAACAGTACAGTTTCAATCTATTATGAGTTCTGAAAAACAAATTCATTAAAAAAAAAGAAAAGATTTAGGGGCTGGGAAGGTGGCTCAGTGGTAGAGCGCTTGCCTTGCATGCATGAGGCCCTGGGTTCGATTCCTCAGCACCACATAAGCAGAAAAAGCTGTAAGTGGCACTGTGGCTCAAGTGATAGAGTGCTAGCCTTGAGATGAAGAGCTGAGGGACAGCGCCCAGGCCCAGAGTTCAGGCCCCATGACCAAAAAAATAAAAAAAATTTAAAAAGCCACTTACCAGTCCATTCACACTTGCAATTCTATCTACTCTAACTATTCTATTCCCAGAGAGGAAAATCTGTGAGATGCTTATCACCAATTAACCACCAAATATCCAGAAGAGGAGGTATGGCTCAAATGGTAGAGCACCACTCTTGAGCAAACAGCTAATGAGAGCACCCTGGCTATGAGTTCAAGCCCAGTACTGTCTCACACACACACACTCACACACACATACACATAAATTACCAAGTCTGGTTGTTTTTGTCCGTATTCCTGAAAGAAGCTTAATAACAATTTGAATGTTAACCTTACATCTTGGAATATATGGCAAAGATTCTCACTTTACCCTTGTGAATCTTAAAATCTAGTTAATCTATTTGCTGGGCACCGGTGGTTCATGCCTGTAATCCTAACTCCAGGCCTGGGCACTGTCCCTGGGCTCTCCAGCTCAAGGCAAGCACTCTACCACTTGAGCCACAGCACTACTTCCAGTTTTCTCATGGCTAATTGGAGATAAAAGTCTCAGGGAATTTCCTGCCCAGACTGGCTTTGAACAGCAATCCTCGAATTTCAGCCTCCTGAGTAGTAGCTAGGATTACAGTTATCCCCCCAACCTGATGTGGAGTTGTAGCTCAGTGGTAAAGTACTAGCTTTAGCAGAAGAGTTCAGGGACAGTGCCCAGGCCCTAAGTTCAAGCCCCATGATTGATATAAGAAAAGAAAAAAAGGGGCTGGGAAGGTGGCTCAGTGGTAGAGTGCTTGCCTTGCATGCATGAGGCCCTGGGTTCAATTCCTCAGCACCACATAAGCAGGAAAAAAAAAAGCCGGAAGTGGCGCTGTGGCTCAAGTGGTAGAGCACTTGCCTTGAGCTGAAGCTGAGGGACAGCGCCCAGGCCCAGAGTTCAGACCCCATGACCGGACCCAAAAAAAAAAAAAAGAAAAGAAAAAAATTTGTAACTGAAGTTCTGAAACTGTTGTGTTGTTTTTAAATGAAATGCAATTTAAGAGAACTTTCAATTCAATAATGATGTTATGAAAAGGAAATAATATGAAGTCTTCACTACGTAATTCATTCATCATTCTATTTCATCTTTCCGACTTTTTTTTTTTTGTTTGTTTTTTTGTGGGGCTTGAACTCAGAGCTTGGGCACTGTCCCTGAGCTCTTTTACTCAAGGCTAGCTTAATTGGAGATAAGAGTCCCCTGAGGGGCTAGAAATGTGGCTTAGTAGTAGAGGGCTTACCTAGCATGCATGACGCCCTAAGTTCGATTCCTCAGTACCACATAACCAGAAAAAGCCAGAAGTAGCACTGGGGCTCAAGTGGTAGAGCGCTTGCCTTGAGCATACAAAGTCTCAAGGACAGTGCCCAGGCCCTGAGTTCAAGCCCCAAGACTGGAAAAAAAAAAAAGAGTCTCATGGCCTTTCCTGCCCAGGTTGCCTTTGAACCTCAATCTTCAGATCTCAGCCTCCTGAGAAGCTAGGATTACAGGTGTGAGCCACCAGCCCCCAGCTATCTTTACTACTTTTCAAAGGGAAAGGTTTTGAGCTGGGAAGGGGCTGCTCATGTGTGTAATCCTAACTATTCAGGAGGCTGAGATTTAGAGATCAATGTTCCAAGTCAGTTGATAGATAAATCCAAAAGATTCTTATCTCTAATAATCAGCAAAAAGCTGGTCATGAAAGTGTTACTCAAGTGGCAAAGTATCAACCTTTTAAGGCAAAAGCTAAGCAAGAATGCAAGGCCCTGAGTTCAAACCCCATAGTGGCACAAAAGAAAAAAATAAAAAGATAAATTTCCAGAAATAGGACTGTCAAATGGATAACAAGTTTTTCTTTTTTTTTTTTTGGGTCCGGTCATGGGGCCTGAACTCTGGGCCTGGGCGCTGTCCATCAGCTCTTCAGCTCAAGGCTAGAGCTCTACCACTTGAGCCACAGCGCCACTTCTGGCTTTTTTCTTTTTGCTTATGTGGTGCTGAGGAATCGAACCCAGGACCTCAGGCATGCAAGGCAAGCGCTCTACCACTGAGCCAACTTCCCAGCCCGGATAACAAGTTTTTCACAGAGTTGTAAGTTCTGTAAAATACCCTTTTTTAGATTGAATATTATTTATAACTGAGTGTAGAAAGATAAATCAATATCACATGTTATCTAAACCAAATTATAGTAACAGAAAAAATAAATTTTAGGGGCTGGAAAGGTGGCTCAGTGGTAGAGTGCGCGTGCCTTGCATGCCTGAGGCCCTGGGTTCGATTCCTCAGCACCACATAAGCAGAAAAAAAAAAGCCGGAAGTGGCGCTGTGGCTCAAGTAGTAGAGCGCTAGCCTTGAGCTGAAGAGCTGAGGGACAGCACCCAGGCCCAGAGTTCAGGCCCCATGACCAGACCCAAAAAAAAAAAAAAAAAGAAAGAAAAAGAAGTTCTCAAATATAAAATATACAAGCCAGGCGCCAGTGGCTGACGCCGATAATCCTAGCTACTCAGGAGGCTGAGATCTGAGGATTGAGGTTCAAAGCCAGCCCGGGCATGAAAGACTGTGAGACTCCTATCTCAAATAAACCACTAGAAAACCAGAAGTGGCACTGTAGCTCAAGTGGTAGAGCGCTCACCTTGAGCTGAAGAGCTGAGGGACAGTGCCCAAGCCCAGAGTTCAAGTCCTATGACCAACAAAAAAATAAAATAAAATATACATACTACTCTTACCTGCCATGGATCCAGCCATTAATCTGTGAACATGACCAGAAACTCCCAACTTGGTGGTAATTAACTAGAAACCAAAAATATGTTGTTAAATGGCACAATAGTTTGGGTTATTTTTGTTTGTTGCAGTGCCGGAGATCAAACTCAGAGCTTTGTGAATACTAGGTAAGCCAGAATATGCCAGAACAACATGTGGTTTTACCTGCTGCCCATTTCATTGTCAAATAGTGACTCTTTTTTAATTACAGAATTTAAGCCAAATGCTGATGGCTCATGCCTATAATCCTAGCCACTCAGGAAGCTGAGATTGGAGGATCGTGGGTCAAAGCCAGCCTGGGCTGGAGAGTCTGTGAGACAATTCCACAAATTAACCACCAAAAAGCTGGAAATGGAGCTGGGGCTCACACAGCAGAGCACTAGCCAGAGAAAAGCTCAAGGATAGCACCCGGGCCCTGAGTTCAAGCCCCAGGTCTGGCACAATAATAAAATAATAACAATAACAGAATCAGTTAAATATGTAGAAAATTAACCATGCAACTGTGGGCAGGAATGGAGGAAGAAACATGGGGAAAGCAAAGGAAGGGATGACATTGTCCAAGAACTGTACTCATTACTGGACTCATGGAATTGTAACCCCTCTGTACAACTACTTAATAAAACAATAAGCCAGGTACTGGTGACTCACACCTGTAATCCTAGCTACTCAGGAGGCTGAGCTCTGAGGATCATGGTTCAAAGCCAACCCAAGCAGGAAAGTCCATGAGACTCTTATCTCCAATTAACTACCAGAAAACCGGAAGTGGCTCTGTGGCTCAAGTGGTGGCTGGCCTTGAGCTGAATTACTGAAGGACAGTGCCCAGGCCCAGAGTTCAAGGCCCACAGCCAGCAAAAAAAAAAAAAAAACAACACAAGAAGTGGCACTGTGGTTCAACTGGTAAAGTGCTAGCCTTGAGCAAGAGCGCTCAGGGAGAGTGCCCAAGCCCTGAAGCCTCAGGACTAACAATAACAACAAAAAAATTATAGAATCAGTTAAAGACTTAAACACAAGTAACAAGAGTAGAAAAAGCACAATTATAAAAAGTTGGGCAGTGTATCTCATCAGGAGATTAGGAGATACAGTCTCCATAGCTGTGTTCTTCATGCTTTTTTTTTGGTCCTGGGGCCTGAACTGTGGGCCTGGGCACTCAAGGCTAGCACTCTACCACTGAGCCACAGTGCCACTTCCGGCTTTTTCTGCTTATATGGTGCTGAGGAATTGAACCCAGGGCCTCATGCATGTTCTATTTCCACTACATTTCATAATTGAAAACTAAAGAAGTAGATGGATGTTTTTTATATTTATCTTAACTTTAGCATCTATTAACTAACTCACGCCTGTAATCCTAGTTACTCAGGAGTCTGAGATCTAAGGATTGAGGTTCAAAGCCAGCCCAACTAACCACCAGAAAACCAGAAGGGGCACTATGGCTCAAAGAGGTAGAATGCTAGCCTTGAATATAAAGAACTCAGGGACAGATCCCAGTCCCTGAGTTCAAGCCCTTAGAATGGCACCCAAAAAACAAAACAAAACAAAAAAATTAAAAAAGGAAGGAAGGAAGAAAGAAAGGAAATCCAGGGCGAGGATCATGGGATCAGGCTTGGCATCTAAGTGATAGAACCTTTATCTAGCATGCTTGAGGTCCTGGATTCAATCCCCAGCACTGACAAAAAAATTTAAAAGAAGGAAAAAGAATGAGCGTGATGGTACACAACTGTAATCTCAGTGCTCAAGAGTTTAAGGAGAAAGATTTCTGAGTTTAAGGTCAGTCTCAGCTACATAGCGAGGTACCGACTCAAGAAAAGAAAATGTTAAAAAAAAAAAAAAAAAGCAAATACCTGTTAGCAAGCATAATATTCAAGGACACTAAAGAGAAAAGAGGATAATTCAACTACCGTTTTATACTGCTCAAATGCCATAAACTGGATTGCACCGTACGGAAAAATTCGAATCATCATTGCACCATTTCCTTTATACAATCCAAGGTATCCTTCTTTTTGGGGAACAGCACGCAATGTTGAGAGTACTCCTGTTTTAACAAAGGTTTTAG
The DNA here is from genome assembly GCF_024711535.1 of Dipodomys merriami. Classification (NCBI taxonomy): domain Eukaryota; kingdom Metazoa; phylum Chordata; class Mammalia; order Rodentia; family Heteromyidae; genus Dipodomys; species Dipodomys merriami. The sequence goes on along the minus strand of NW_027202715.1, from coordinate 20,251,460 downwards.
AAGAAAAATACTATCAAAGCCAAGAAGAATATCTAAATTACAATTACATGACAATCACTGATATAGACTACTAGGCTATCACCCATGATTTAATTTTGTTTGAGGAATCACACAGTAATTATGTATCAGCTAAATTTATTTAAAATACATCTTCTATCTAAACTATAAAAATAAGCATTGCAAGGTATGAATGGCTCACCCCAGTAATCTTAGCTACGCAGGAGGCTGAGATCTGAGGACTGAGGTTCAAACCCCAAGCAGGAAATTTCATGAAATCCTTATCTCCAATTAACCACCAAAACCTAAAGCCAAAGTGGAGTGTGGCTCAAGTGGTAGAGTGCTAACCCTGAGCAAAAAAGCTCAGGAACAGCACCCAAGACCTGGACCTGAGTTCAAGCCCAAGCCAGAAGAGGAGGTATAGCTCAAGTAGAGTGCCAGCCTTTGAGTAAAACAGCTACAGAATAGTGCTACAGAATACTGATTTGTTATTTGTTTGTTTTGTGCTCAGCTCCTTCCTTTATTTTGTGCCCCAGTACTGGTACTAAATAAATAAATATAATTTAGGAAGGAAGAAAGGAAGGAAGGAAAGAAGGAAGGAATTTCTTGCAAAATTTAATTCTAGGGCTGGGAATGTGGCTCAGTGGTAGAGTGCTTGCCTAGCATACCTGAAGACCTTGGTTCCATCCCTTAGTACCACATAAACAGAAAAAGCTGGAAGTGGCATTGTGGCTCAAGTGGTAAAATACTAGCCTTGAGCAGGGACAGTGCCCAGGCCCTGAGTTCAAGCCCCAAGATTCACACACACACACACACACAAACACACAAACACACACACACACACACACACACGTTCTAAGCCAAATACTGGTGGCTCACACCTGTAATCTTAATTACTCAAATACACACACACACACACACACACACACACACACACACACACGTTCTAAGCCAAATACTGGTGGCTCACACCTGTAATCTTAATTACTCAAATACATACATACACACATACACACACACACACACACACACACACGCGTTCTAAGCCAAATACTGGTGGCTCACACCTGTAATCTTAATTACTCAAATACATACACACACACACGTTCTAAGCCAAATACTGGTGGCTCACACCTGTAATCTTAATTACTCAAATACATACACACACACACACACACACACACACACACACACACACACGTTCTAAGCCAAATACTTACTGGTGGCTCACACCTGTAATCTTAATTACTCAAATACATACATACACATAATACACACACACACACACACACACACACACACACACACACACACACACACACACAGACACACACGTTCTAAGCCAAATACTTACTGGTGGCTCACACCTGTAATCTTAAATTACTCAGGAGTCTGAGACCAGAAAATTCAATTCAAAGCCAGCCCTGACAGCAAATTCCACAAGACTCTTATCTCCAACTGACCACCAAAAAAAGCCAGAAGTGGAGCTGGCTCAAGTGGTAGGGCACTTAGCTTTGAACAAAAAAGTGTACCACAGCTCCTAGGGCCCTCAGTTCAAGCCCCACAAATTTTAGCTCCAAATTTTGGTTCCTTTTCATGCCCTATCTACATTTCACAACTGAAAACTAAGGAAGTAGATGAATATTTTTTACATCCATGCTTATTTTTAACATCTATTAACTCACCTAAATGTTTGTAGTGGTGATTGTGAGCTTGCAATAAAACTTTTACTCGGTCCAAAGGAGCAACAGTTGTTTTGGCACAGCATCCAGCAATACCTTAAAAAATGTTTAGAAGGTCAGAAAGAAACAGCATTTCATTGAGGGAGATAATTTCTTTAGTCAGTAAATACGCCAGTCTTTAACTTGGCCTCTTTGGGTGGAATTGCCCCATATCAGAGATATTTGGACAACTGGCTCCCGTTCCCTGTAATTTTATAATTGAGCATGTCAGACTTAAAAAATTCTAGGAGAAGCCGGGCACTGGTGGCTCACGCCTATAATCCTAGCTACTCTAGAGGCTGAGATCTGAGGATCATGGAACAAAGCCAGCCTGGACAGGAAAGTTGGCCAGACTCTTATCTCCAATAAACTACTAGAAAACCGGAAGTGGCCCTGTGGCTCAGCAGCAGAGTACTCACCTTGAGCTGAAGATCTGAGGGACAGCACCCAGGCCCAGAGTTCAAGCCCCAGGACTGACAAAAAAAAAAAAATCCTAGGAGAACAAAGCAGTCCCTAGTGCCTGATGAACACAAGTAATTTTGCTAATACGTGGAGATAGAGCCCAAGATATTATTTGCAGAACTGTTTGAAATGACCACCTTTTCCTCTGGATGACTTTTTCACTTGAAACAATCAACTTTTAACCACAAAATTCTTCATTCATTTATGCATTCGGTAAATATGTATTTGGCCCATAACACATACTGCTGGCCACAGATGTGGATAAAAGCAGAGCAAAGTGCTTCCATGGGCTTTACTTAAATGTTTGAATATGATATCTATACATAAGTTTCCATACTAGAATTTTCCTATCTGAACTAATGGAAATAACAACCTTGACTATCAAAACTGAAGCTAAACTACAAATATGGCTATGCATGATTTTATATTATGCTGTATTGTCTTGTTAGTCATGTACAACTGTATACATTAACCATATAATGAAAGTAGTTTTTTATCCCTTTGTACAACCATTTAAATATTAAAAAAGGGCTGGGAAGGTGGCTCAGTGGTAGAGCGCTTGCCTTGCATGCTCGAGGCCCTGGGTTCGATTCCTCAGCACCACATAAGCAAAAAGAAAAAAGCCGGAAGTGGCGCTGTGGCTCAAGTGGTAGAGCGCTAGCCTTGAGCTGAAGAGCTGAGGGACAGCGTCCAGGCCCAGAGTTCAGGCCCCACGACCGGAAAAAAAAAAAAATTAAATAAAATTTAAAAAAAACAAAAACAGGAGATAGTGTCTAACACCTGTAATCCTAGATATACAAGAAGCTGAGATCTGAGGATATGGGTTAGAAGTCCAAGGGACTCTTACCTCCAATTAATCATCAAAAATCCAAAAGTGGAGCTGTGGCTCAAGTGATTAAAGCTCTAGCCTTGGGCAAAAAAAGCTCAGGGGCACAGCCCCACAGCCTGAGTGAAAGCCCAGGACCAACACAAACCCTGTCACATTATGTCTTTGCTTCTGAAAATCTACAATTGTTCTCCACTTCACTCCAAGTCTTATAACTCTTTACCAGTCCTTACTTTTTTTTTTTGCCAGCCCTTACTTTTTGCCTAACTTCCTTCCCTAAAAAAAATCACCTATCTTCAGCCTTAGTCCTTGAAGCAACTGTTTCAACAGACTAGGCCCCCCCCAACCTTTGCTTTAGCTTCTCCTTCTTTAGATATGAACTTGCTATACTTCCTAATTCCTTTAATCTCCTCAGTCTAGTGTGTAGCTGTGTGCCAGCAGTCTCAGCTACACAGAAGCAGAAGAACTGACAGTTCTTTGATAACAGCCTGAGCAAGATAACAAGAACCCAAACCCAAAGTAGAGGAAGTGGGTGTATGAAGACACCTGCCTATAATCCACACTTGGAATCTGAAGCCTACACAGAAAGACCCTGTCTCCCCTCCCCTCCCCCCCAAAAACACTCAGAAGTTAGCTGAGTCGTATTCTCTCAATGATAAAGACTAACCACAACCATCCTAGCTGACCCTGCATATTTTCCACTTCTTTATTTCTTGCCTCAGTCTCCTTTGCATTCATCACCTTCAAATATATGATAAAGTTACTTTCTCTTTTTGTTTATTTTCTTTATTCCCTATAGTGCCTCATTCAGGAGGAAACACAGCAAGGGTAAAGTGCCCCATTTTGTTCTCTTGTGTATAAAAGCAGGTAGAGCTGGCACTCATAGCCTCCACTGTTAATAAATGAATATACTTTTTTAGTTTGTTTTGTCAGTCATGGGGCTTGAACTCTGGGCCTGGCCTCTGTCCCTCAGCTCTTCAGCTCAAGGCAAGCACTCTACCACTTGAGCCACAGTGCCATTTCTGGTTTTCTGGTGGTTTACTGGAGATAAGAGTCTCAAAGAGGGCTGGGAAGGTGGCTCAGTGGTAGAGCGCTTGCCTTGCATGCCTGAGGCCCTGAGTTCAATTCCTCAGCACCACATAAGCAAAAAGTAAAAAGCTGGAAGTGGTGCTGTGGCTCAAGTGGTAGAGCGCTAGCCTTGAGCTGAAGAGCTGAGGGACAACGCCCAGGCCCAGAGTTCAGGCCCCACGACTGGACCAAAAAACAAAAAACAAAAAAAACAAGAGTCTCAAAGAGAGCTGGGAAGGTGGCTCAGTGGTAGAGTGCTTGCCTTGCATGCCTGAGGCCCTGGATTCAATTCCTCAGCACCACATAAGCAAAAAGAAAAAAGCCGGAAGTGGCGCTGTGGCTCAAGTGGTAGAGTGCTAGCCTTAAGCTGAAGAAATGAGGGACAGCGCCCAGGCCCAGAGTTCAGGCCCCACAACTGGACCCCCCAAAAAAAAAAGAGTCTCAAAGACTTTCCTGCCCAGGCTGGCTTTGAACCGCAATCCTCAGATCTCAGCCTCTGGTTTAGCTAGGATTACAGGCCTAAACCACCAACACCCGGCATTAAATGTACTTTTTTTTTGGGGGGGGGGGTAGGTCGTGGGGCTTGAACTCTGGGGCACTATCCCGCAGCTCAAGGGGAACACTCTACCACTGGAGCTACAACGCTACTTCCTGTTTTCTGAGTGGTTTATTGGAGATGAGACTTATGGAGTTTCTGCGGGGGCTGGCTTTGAATCATGATCCTCAGAGCTCAACCTCCTGAGTAGCCAGGATTACAGGCATGAGCTACCGATTCCTGGCCTTGAATTTACTTTTATCAGCCAAAAACAAAATAATTAGGGGCTGGAAGATGGCTCAGTGGTAGAGTGCTTGCCTTGCATGCATGAGGCCCTGGGTTTGATTCCTCAGCACCACATAAGCAGAAAAAGCTGGAAGTGGTGCTGTGGCTCAAGTGGTAGAGTGCTAGCCTTGAGCTGAAGAGCTGAGGGACAGCATCCAGGCCCAGAGTTAAGCCCCACGACCGACAAAAAAAAAAAAATTAAATTCTTAATACTGCTATATTTTTCAGATACTATCTTTTTTTTTTTTTTTTGGGGGGGGGTCCAGTCGTGGAGCCTGAACTCTGGGCCTGGTCGCTGTCCCTCAGCTCTTCAGCTCAAGGCTAGCGCTCTACCACTTGAGCCACAGTGCCACTTCCGGCTTTTTTCTTTTTTCTTATGTGGTGCTGAGGAATCGAACCCAGGGCCTCAGGCATGAGAGGCAAGCAGATACTATCTTTCAACAAGTCCTCAAACTACAAATATTTTTTGTTCCTAGCCTTTTGTAATTCAGTGTTGACAACCTAGAGAAACAACCATAGAAGGACAGAGATGAAAACATTTGTTTATAAGAACTCAAGAGAAGCCAGGCACAGGTGGCTCACACCTGTAATCCTAGCTACTCAGGAAGCTGAGATCTGAGGATTGCAGTTCAAAGCCAGCCCAGGCAGGAAAGTCTGTGAGACTCTTATCTCCAATTAACCATCAAAAACCAGAAGTGGCGTTGTGGCTCAAATGGTAGAGGGCTAGCCTTGAGCTGAAGAGCTCAGGGACAGCGCCCAGGCCCAGAGTTCAAGTCCCACGACCTACCAAACCAAAAAACAAGAGGAAATTTCGTTGAGACAAAGTGAACCTTTTGGCTTCACAGTCACAACAATAGGCCTTTTCAAGTAGCTCTGGCATCGTTTTTAGAGCGCCTTTGAACCAGTTTTGGTTGCCGATAGTTTTACACAATTCCCAGTCATTTTTGGAAAGCTAACCACCACTTGTCACCCTTTGAGCAACATGCAACGCTACACTCAATCACCCTCGTTCTTTATTAAAGAAAGTGTATCACGTAAAGAACCCCCTTCTTCCATCCCGGCAAAACAGATGCCTCCTGGTTCAGTTCTAGCCCGTCCCCAGCCGCTCCCCCGGGGCCCAAGGCCCAACTCCCCGGGACCTGACTGTCACCACCAGTCGGGTACAGTAGAAAACAATAAGGAGCCAGCAGGGCAGAGAAGCAAGTCCAGCACAAGACATCATCGGGGCCGCTGGCAGCCGCTGGCACCGGCCGGCACCCAGCAGCGCCGGGTGCCGCCTGCAGACACCCACCTCCAGCCACGAAAGAGCGAAGCCAGTAGAAGTCTCGGCGAGCTGTGGGCCCTCCAGCCCCGGCTGCCTGCGGCACCGCGGGCGGAGAGTCGGCCGCTGCCAGGGCCGCTGCTGCAGCCATCAGGACCTGCCCACGTCGGGAGCTTCTGATGACAACTTACAAACCACAGGCCCAGACCATGGCTGGCGCGGGCATTGACACTGGGGCCGGCCGCCGCGCGGGCGGGGCCAAGTGACTCGGACGCTGCCGCGCGGGATGATGACGTCAGGGGCGGCCCGAGGAGGCGGGGCCAGAAGCAGAAGGGGGCGGTGCCCAGGCGCCTCAACCTCGTGCTGGTGACGTAAGGGGGCAGGGCTGTGTGGGCGGGGCCAGGCTCTCCTGGTGTCCGCTGCGGACTTTGCAGTTTGGCGCCTTTTTGATCAGGTTGGGGAGGGATAAGGTTTCTCCAGTCCCTTCCAAACCTACTGCCGCTCGGTGGTGCCCTCGGCTTTCACCTGTAACCCCAACGACTCAGGAAGCTGAGATCTGAGGATCGCGGTTCAGAACCAGCCCGATTGACAAGTTCTATAGACTCTTACCTTCACTTAACCAGTACAAAGCCAGAGGTGCAAGTGTGGCTCAAGGGGTAAAGTGCCAGCCTTGAGCGAAGAAGCTCCAAGCTTCTTGAAGACCCTGAATTCAAAACAAGGACCAAACTGAAGATGTGGCTCAAGTGATAATGTGACAGCCTTGAGCATGAGGTTCTGGGTTCAAACCTTGGTATCAGCACACACACACACACACACACACACACACACACACACACACACACACACACTAACCCTAGAAATGGTTCAATTTCAAATGTTTCCTTCCCATTAGACTTTTATATCACTTTTACATTTCCTAAATTCTTCTCATACCAGATACAGGATTAATTAGCTGTGTAAAATTTCCAGTAACAACTGACCCTCAATTTCATCCTTCCCTCACTTCCCTAAGCTTCCACTCTGTCTACTACACCTACTACACCTTTGAATTTGAGCCCAGAATGTTGCCTCCACCTCCTCTCTAAGTGCTTGGATTAGTCAAAAACCACCATGCCAGTATTTCTCTCTCTTTATATCTAAATGACACCAATTTCCGTTCATTATAACCAAATTTAAATTTATGATTTTTTTCCAAGCATACTGTTTCCTTTTTGCAGTAAATAATGATTCTATTTTCAGTCAATAAACTTTAATGCAAAATATTCTCGCTGTTTTCTCCTGCCCTCTGCTGTCAGTTCTTAACATAACAGCTAAAGTAATCCTCATTCCTATAGTACCAGTTACTAAGAAGGCTGAGATCTGAGGATTTTCCATCTGTGAAAGACAAATCCAAGCTTGGTGCTGGGGCTCATGCCTGTAATCCTAGCTACTCAGGAGGTTGATATCTGAGCATCGCAGTTGAAAGCCAGCCCGGGGAAGAAAGTCCTTGAGACTCTCATCTCCCATAAACAACCAGAAAACTGCAAGTGGTGCTGTGGCTCAAGTGGTAAAGTGCTCACCTTGAGCTGAAGAGCACAGTGACAGCACCCACGGCCAGAGTTCAAGCCCCATAACTGACCAAAAAAAAAAAAAAGAAAGAAAGAAAGAAAGAAAGAAAGAAAAAAGAAAAGAAAAAGAAAGAAAGACAAATCCAAGAAACTACCTTCGATTAACCAACAAAAAGCCAATAATGGATGTATGGCTCAAGTAGTAGAGCTCCTTCTGTAAACAGAGCCTAGCAAGAATGTGAAACCAGACTGGGAAGGTGGCTCAGTAGTAGAGTGCTCGCCTTACATGCATGAGGCCCTGGGTTCAATTCCTCAGCACCACATAAGCAGAAAAAGCCAAAAGAGGCACTGTGGCTCTAGTGGTAGAGTGCTAACCTTGAGCTGAAGAGCTGAGGGACAGTGCCTAAGCCCAGAATTCAAGCTCCACGACCAGCAAAAAAAAAAAAAAGAATGTGAAGCCCTAAGTGTGAAGCCCCAGTAACAACCATAATAAATAAATTAAGTATAGATTACTGATAGGCACATAGATAATAGAAAGACAGAAAGACAGATGATAAATAAAAAGCTGAAACAAGCTGGGTATCAAAGGTTCATGCTGTAATCCTAGCTACTTAGGAGGATGAGATCTGGGAATCCTGGTTCAAAGCCAGCCCAGGCAGAAAAGGCCCTGAGACTCTTATCTACAATAAACTACTCAGAAAAGGGCCAGAAGTAGCATTATGGTTCAAGTAATAGAGCACTAGCCTAGGGCTTAGTGAATCCAGGGCTTCATCCATTCTAGGCAAGCACTCTACCACTAAGCCACATTCCCAGCCTACACCAGCAATTTTTATAGACACATTTTATATATATTAACATTAAATCTAAATGTTTGTATCCATTTTCCCCCACCAAGATGTAAATTCCATAAGACAAGGATTATGTATTTGATAAAATGTGTTGTTTGACATTAGTATCAAATGGTAAATGGTAAGAAGCATAGTTAAAGACAATTGTTTACCTCTTTCCCTTTGTGAATAGTTAGAAACTAATACCTAGTGCTAAAGAACAAGCAACTAGCTGGAAATGAGTGACTCATGTTTATAATCCTAGCCATTCAGGAGGCTGAGCTCTGAGGACTGAGTTTTGAAGTCAACTTGAACAAGAAAGTCCATAAGACTTCTATCTCCAATGTAACTACCAATAAACAGGAAATGAAACTGTGACTCCAAGTGGTAGAGTGCCAGAATTGAGCAGAAAAAGCTAAGGGATAGAACCTCGGTCCGAGTTTAAGCCCAGTACTGGCACACACATTCACACACACACATTCACACACACACACACACACACACACACACACACACACACACACACACACAGTAAAAAAAAATTATGGGCTGGGAATGTGGCTTAGTGGTAGAGTGCTTGCCTAGCATGCTTGAAGCCTCAGTACCACATAAAGAGAAAAGACCAGAAGTGGCGCTGTGGCTCAAGGGGTAGAGTGCTAGCTCTGAGCAAAAGACTCTCAGGAACAGTGCCCAGCACTGAGTTTGAGCCCCAGGACTGGTAAGATTTAAAAAATGATGATGATGATGTGTAATATTGAGAGCACAGATGGCTCACAGGGATTTAGCTCAGTAGTAGAGAGGTTACTAGCAAGTAGAAGGACTTGGTTAAATCCCACCAAAATAATTGTGTATGTGCGTGTGTGCGTGCGTGCGTGTGTGTGTGTGTGTGTGTGTGTGTGTGTGTGTGTGTGCGCGGGCGCGTTATGGGAAATGAGGGTTTTTTTATTGTAAAGGTGATATATATCGGGATTACAATTACATAAATCAGATAATGAGTACATTTCTTTACTTTTTAAGTTTATTTTAATTTTTGCCAGTCCTGGGACTTGAACTCAGGGCCTGGACACTATCCCTGAGCTTCTTTTGCTCAAGGCTAGCACTCTACCACTTGAGCCACAGCACTACTTCTGACTTTTCCTCCTTATGAGAAATCAAACCCAGGGCTTTCATGTATGCTAGGCAAGCACTGTACCACTAAGCCACATACCCAGGCGATTATATTTCTTTTTGAATAGAGTCACTATCACTCCCTCCCTCATTTTCTCCCAGTTTTTTCCTTCCTTAACCCCCTCTTCCTAAATTGGGGAGATTTAAATGTTTGTTTGTGGGCTGGGAAGGTGGTTCAGTGGTAGAGTGCTTGCCTTGCATGCATGAGGCCCTGGGTGTGATTCCCCAGCACCACATAAGCAAAAAGAAGAAAGCCAGAAGTGGCGCTGTGGCTCAAGTGGTAGAGCACTAGCCTTGAGCTGAAGAGCTGAGGGACAGTGTCCAGGCCCCACGACTGTACCCAAAAAGTAACTAAATAAATAAATAAAAATGTTTGTTTATTCTGCCACATTCCCACCCCTAAAATCCTATTTTTCAAAGCTCTATAAATCATTTGTGTGTATATATGTGCCTGTCCTGGGGCTTGAACTCAGGCTCAGGTGTTGTCCTTTATCTTTTTTGTACAAGTCTGCTGCTGTATCGCTTGAGTCATAAATATGCTTCTGGTTTATTGGTGGTTTATTAGAGACAAGAATCTGAGGCTAGGGCTGGGAAGGTGGCTCAGTGGTAGAGTGCTTGCCTTGCATGCATGAGGCCCTGGGTTTGATTCCTCAGCACCACATAAGCAAAAAGAAAAAAGCCAGAAGTGGCGCTGTGGCTCAAGTGGTAGAGTGCTAGCCTTGAGCTGAAGAGCTGAGGGACAGCGCCCAGGCCCAGAGTTCAGGCCCCACAACTGGACCCAAAAAAAAAAAAGAAAACAAACAAACAAACAAAAAAGAATCTCAGGCTAGCTGGGCTCCAGTGGCTCACTCCTGTAAAATCTTAGCTACTCAGGAGGCTGAGATCTGAGGATCTTGGTTCAAAGCCAGCCCAGGCAGGAAAGTCAGTGAAACTCTTATCTCTAAAGGACCAGAAAACGGGAAGTGGCTCTGTAGCTCACGTGGTAGAGCACTAGGCTTGAGCTGAAGAGCTGAGGGACAGCACTCAGGCCCAGAGTTCAAGTCCCAAAAAAAGAATCTCAAGGACTTTGCTGCCCAGGTTGGCTTTGAAACTTGAGCCCCAGATCTCAGCCTCTTGAGTAGCTTGGGTTATAGCTAGCCATAAGCACCTGGCTCTAAGAGCCATTTACCTGGAAATAAGAGATTTCCTAGGGGCGGGAATGTGGCTTAATGGTAGAGTGCTTGCCTAGCATGCATAGAGGCCTGGGTTCAATTCCTCAGTACCACATAAATAGAAAAAGCTGGAAGGGCTGGGAAGGTGGCTCAGTGGTAGAGTGTTTGCCTTGTGTGCATGAGGCCCTGGGTTTGATTCCTCAGCACCACATAAGCAGAAAAAGCCAGAAGTGGCGCTGTGGCTCAAGTGGTAGAGTGGTAGCCTTGAGCTGAAGAGCTGAGGCCCAGAGTTCAAGCCCCATGACCAAAAAAATAAATAAATAAATAAATAAATCTGCCTGTGCAGGAATGTCTGTGAGACTCTTATCTCCAAAAGCCACCAGAAAACTGGTAATGGTGCTGTGGCTCAAGTGGTAGAGAGCTAGTCTTGAGCATAGAGAGGCTCAGGGACAGAGCCCAGGCCCTAAGCTCAAGCCCCAGGACTGGCAAAAGAGAGGTGGGGGGGGAGGAGAAAGGGAGATTTCCTGGGTCTTAGAAACCTTGGTAGAGGGAGCTGGGAAGGTGGCTCAGTAGTAGAGCACTTGCCTTGCATGCATGAGGCCCTGGGTTCGATTCCTCAGCACCATATAAGCAGAAAGAGTTGGAAATGGTACTATGGTTCAAGTGGTAGAGCGCTACCCTTGAGCTGAAGAGCTGATGGACAGCACCCAGGCCCAGAGATCAGGTCCCATGACCAACAACAAAAAAAAAAGAAACCTTGGTAGAAAAGAGATAAACTTGGAAGTTTGAGCCATTTAAGTTGCAACTGAAGCCGTGTTTATTTGCACAACACTGAATAATGTACAAAGGTGACTCTCAGGCTGGAGCTCATGACTAGCATTCATGAAGCCCTGAGTTCAATCCCCAGCATCACAGAACATTTCCTAGGCTAGACATGCAGGGAATGTCAACACTGGGAGTATAAGGCACTGTAACTTGAGCTCTAGGATAGAATCCCAACTCCAAAGGTTTCAAGTGTCTGGTTGGGCCACTCAGCCCAATGTTCAAAATAGCTCCTCCTGGGAAAGGAAAACACTTCACCCAGGCTTCCATGTATAGATATGCAGTCTGGGTTTTAAATAGAAGAATTAAGGAAGTGAGGTTGCATAATTATTATATGTTCTGGGTCATAGGTGGGATCTGGTGTCTCATCTCAGTATTGGTCAGGCAAGCCTTGCTCCAATGAGAAAGTCCATGTTACTTTGGAGGAGGGTGGGAAGCTTCAATTCCTGATACAAGATAGTTAGCTTTTATCTATTATTTCTGCTCTTCCTCAATTCTGAGGTGACTGCAGAAGAGAATGCCTCACACAAAATAGACAGGCTTCTCAAGCCTTTCTCTTGTTGGGGATTTTTTGTTTTTATTTTTGGGGTTTTTTGTTTTTGTTGGTCATGGGGCTTGAACTTTAGGCTTGGGAGCCGTCCCTGTGCTCTTCAGCTCAAGGCTAGTGCTCTACCGCTTGAGCCACAGCACCACTTCTAGTTTTCTACTGGTTTATTGGAGATAAGGATCTCGCAGACTTTCCTGCCCAGGCTGGCTTTGAACCCCAATCCTCAGATCTGAGCCTCCGGAGTAGGTAGGATTACAGGCTTGAGCCACCAGCGCCCTGCTTTTATCTTCTTTTGAACTATCTTTTGGGTTTATTCTAGCCCAAGTAACAAATCAGTTGTTTTTGTTTGTTTGTTTTAACAAAATTAGCTTTTAAGTATCTGTTATATTAGGAGGAACATAAGTATAAGTATGATGCCAATTATCTACATAGCAAGACACTATCTCAAAAAAAAAAAAATAGAGGGCTGGGAGTGTGGTTTAGTTGTAGAGTGCTTGTCTAGCATGCACGAAGCCCTGGGTTCGATTCCTCAGTACCACATAAACAGAAAAGGCTGGAAGTCTGAGATCTGAGGATCATGGTTCAAAGCCAGCCTGAGCGGGAAAGGCTGTGAGACTCTTATCTCCAATAAACCACCAGAAAACCGGAAGTGGCACTGTAGCTCAAGTGGTAGAACGCTTGCCTTGAGCTGAAGAGCTGAGGGACAGCGCCCAAGCCCAGAGTTCAAGCCCCATGACCGACAAAAAGAAAAAAAAAGAAAAGGCTGGAAGTAGCACTGTGGCTCAAGTGGTAGAGCGCTTGCCTGGAGCAAAAGAAGCTCAGGGACAGCGCCCAGGCCTTGAGTTCAGGCCCTAGGACTGGCAAAAAAAAAAATTAATTAATTAAATGAATTAAATAAAAATAAGAAAGAGGAAGAAAAGATAAAGGGAAAGGGAAGGGAAAGGAATGTTTATTGGAGGAATTAGTTGCCAGTTTGTTTGTTTATTTATTTTAGACAGAAGATAGCCTTGCTAGCCGGGCGCTGGTGGCTCACGCCTGTAATCCTAGCTAATCAGGAGGCTGAGATCTGAGGATCGCGGTTCAAAGCCAGCCCGGGCAGGAGAGACCGTGAGACTCCTATCTCCAATAAACCACCAGCAAACCGGAAGTGGCGCTGTAGCTCAAGTGGTAGAGCGCTCGCCTTGAGCTGAAGAGCTGAGGGACAGCTCCCAGGCCCAGAGTTCAAGCCCCACGACCGACAAAAAAAAAAAAAAAAGAAGATAGCCTTGCTCTCTAGCCTCTCCTAGCCTAGAATTCATGATCCTCTTGCTTAGGTCTCCACCACACCCTGCTGATACTTGATTTTGAATAATACACTTCTAGAGAACCTAAGGGACTTAGAGATTCACAATGCAATGACAGACATTTTCTTTTTGTTGGTTGTGGGGCTTGAACTCTGGGCCTGAGTGCTGTCCTTCAGCTCTTCAGCACAAGATGAGCGCTCTGTGGGAGCTGGTGGCTCACACCTGTAATCCTAGCTACTCCGGAGGCTGAGATCTGAGGATCACGGTTCAAAGCCAGCCAGGGGCGGGGGGGGGGGGGGGCGGCTGGGAAGGTGGCTCAGTGGTAGAGTACTTACCTTGCATGCCTGAGGTCCTGGGTTCAATTCCTCAGCACCACATAAGCAAAAAGAAAAAAGCCAGATGTGGCGCTGTGGCTCAAGTGGTAGAGTGCTAAAGCCTTGAGCTGAAGAGCTGAGGGACAGCGCCCAGGCCCAGAGTTCAGGCCCCATGACCGGACCCAAAAAAAAAAAAAAAGAGTTTCATGGACTTTCCTTCCTGGGCTCGCTTTGAACGGTGATCCTCAGATCTCAGCCTCCTGAGTAGTAAGATTACAGGCTTGAGCCACCAGCGCCCAGCTACGATAGACATTTTTGAGATGCTTATTATATTAAAGGAATAGGATAAAGAATTGCCAAGCCTCTGCTTTATGTGAATTGGTACGAGGTGTTTTGTATTTATTGTCTTTTGGAAGTATTTGCAATTCAACTCCAAACTGCTCTTGCTAGACAAGTACTCTACCACTTGACCCATATCCCAAGCCTATTTATTATTTAAGGTTTGCAACGCCTTGGAGTTTACTAACAACTTGGCTTTATTTGTGCAAACAGAGTTGAATGATTAGAACCATAAAACTCAGACAAAACCTTAGACAAGCATTTAGCAAACATTTATTTATTTATTTATTTAATTGAGAAAATACTGTACAGAGGGGTTACAATTACATGGACAAGATAATGAATACATTTCTTATCAAAGCAAACATTTCTTGACCTGGGTTCTGATGGTTCTCACCTGTAATTATAACTACTCAGCTGAGATCCCAGGAGTCCAGTTTAAAGTCAGGCTGAGTGTACAAATCTGAGAGTCTTATCTCCAAATAACCAGCAAAAATCTGAAAGTAGAGGTGTGACACAGTGCCAGCCTTGAGCAAAAAGCTGCGTCAGGTGCTGGTGGCTCACACCTGTAATCCTAGCTGTGGCTCAAAGTAGAAGAGCACTAGCCTAGAGAAAAGCTCAGGGGACAGACGGTTCCCAGGCCCTGAGTTCAGACCCCAGAAGTGGCAAGAAAACAAACGCACGCAGGTAGGTAGGTGGCACCTACTGGAACTGGGCTGGGTAAGCCAGACTGCACAGCAGCTGTGCAGGCCACAAGGGTCCTCCTATTCCCTCCTCCCCCTGCTCCTCTCTTCCCCTCCACCCCCTTCCTATCCCCTGGGGGCTCTTCTCCTTCTTTTTCTGGTGGAGGTGGGGCTTGTGGGGTCAGAGGTCCAGCCTCATGGGGACTGATCCCTGGGACAGCAAGGAAGGAAGCAAGCCAGTGACAAAGTTCACCAGGGAGGTAGGTGTCAGGCTAAGGATGTGATCCATTCCTGTCGCCAGTTTTTGCACCATTTACTCTGCGAGATCAACCTGGACACACTAAGACCCTTACCTGGTGGCCCTGTCTTCCACGTCCTTGGGGACAAAGTGGAGGAGCCACAATGCTTCCCCAGGACATCAGTATCCTGTCCAGCTGGTCCCTGAGCCCTTTCCACCAGACTAGTGCTTCTGGGAGCTAGCTGCAGTGCAAGCTGATCCAGCGCTTCCAGGTCTCCTTGCAGCAGCGCCCACACAACTACCCACTCCTCTCAACTCACTGACTGGATGGTTATAGACATAGGGGCTGTGCCTTTGCACCTAGCCCTACAGATGCGTGGGAGGTCAAGTTCCCCCACAAGGAAAGACCCAGAAAAGAAGTCTTGGTGGCAGATGCTTAGTGATCACCTTACCTGGCCAATCATTGATAATATTGTTTCTGATCTTGTTCAGATCTATGCCATTGATACAGAGATCCCTTGCCCCAAAGAGTGGCCCCCAATGATGGGCTGCCTGTAGACATTGCCTTGGGGTAGTCCTCAGGAGACAAGCTGGGAGGTCTGGTTATGCTGGTGAAGCCCATGATGCCCTGTCACTTTGCCCAGTCCCCAGTAGCTCCAGTCCAGAAGGTTTCAGGAGCATTTTGTCCCAGAGGGCAGGCAGGAAACACACATAGGTGGTCATATCTCCTTTCAGCTTGGAGAGGAATCAGACATACCTGAGGTGTGACATCACTAACAGGAACAGATAGATTGCATCTTTAAGGATGTATGGGTGTATGTGCGTGACTGCGCTTGCGCGCTCGCACACGCACACACACACACACACACACACACACACACACACACACACACACTTGGGTCCCAGGGTTTAAATCCATGTGACTTTCCTAAGCTGGTTTGAAACTGCTGCAATCCAAATCTTAGCCTCATGAATAGCTGGGATTACAGGCATGAGCCATGCACTAGTACAAAAAAAATAAAACCCCCAAAATAACTCATGAAAGTAATCTTGAAAATGTGCTCTGTTGATTTGCAAAATGGCACCTTCATTTATTTACAACCTTAAACCTCAAGGATGCTGGAAATGGCATCACTTGTTAGGAATTACAGTTGGTGCTAGCAGCAGTCTTATGAAGCCAGGCTCACACCTGTAATTTTGCTACCCAAGAGAATGAGATCGGAGGATCACAGTTCAAAGCTAACTGGGCTAGTCCATAAGACTCTCTTCTCCAATAAATCACTGAAAAGGGGGTGGTGAGGGGGATATGGGAAGGGATGGAAAGGGGAAACAAAGGAGGAAGCAACAATGCTTGATAAGAAATGTACTCATTATCTTGCCCCTGTAATTGTAACCCCTCTGTATGGTATTTTCACAATTAAAAAAATAAAATAACAAAAAATAAATAAAATAAACCACTGAAAAACCAGAAGTGGAAATGGGATTCAAGTGGTAGAGCACTAGCTTTGAGTGAAAAAAACTCAGGGACAGTGCCCAGGCCCTAAGTTCAAGGCCCAGGACTGACACCATAATAAATAAGTAAATAAATAGTCTTATAAGAAAAGTACGAGGTGCTGTCTGAGGCAATTTGGGAGAAATGGTCAGTAGTAGCAAAGGTCATTATGTCATAATGTTTCAAAGGTCAACTTCCATCTAGGGGTATACATGTCTACAAGCCAATTGCAAAGGTTCAGCTACAGGCAAGACTGAGATCTGATTGGCATGGCCTTTGTGGCCTCCATTTTAATTGCCACCAACCAATGCTGCTCCATTGTGATATTTTTTTCATTCATAAGTTCTTGAGATTTTTGGAGCTAGCTATGGCCCCAGTAGAATTCTACTCTGCAGACAGGAGTAGAGAAAATGGATGGCAAAGGAGATGTGAGGTAGAGATACAAGAAGGGGTTGATTGTAGTTAAAGACCAATTGAAGGGGCTGGGAAGGTGGCTCAGTGGTAGAGCGCATGCCTTGCATGCCAGAGGCCCTGGGTTCGATTTCTCAGCACCACATAAGCAAAAAGAAAAAAGCCGGAAGTGGTGCTGTGGCTCAAGTGGTAGAGCGCTAGCCTTGAGCTGAAGAGCTGAGGGACAGCGCCCAGGCCCAGAGTTCAGGCCCCATGACCGGACCCCAAAAAAACAAAGAACAATTGAATTTGGGGTCAAAAAAATTAAATAGAAGTTGTTGGAGAACACTTGACATAAGAAGCAGGGAATGTGTATCTAAAATATACTTACTTTAAGAACTCAGAAAGAGCCGGGCGCTGGTGGCTCATGTCTATAATCCTAGCTACTCAGGAGGCTGAGATCTGAGGATCACGGTTCAAAGCCAGCCAGTCCAGGAAAGTCTATGAGACTCTTATCTCCAATAAAACCACTAGAAAACCGGGAATGATGCTATGGCTCAAGAGGTAGAGTGCTTGCCTTGAGCTGAAGAGCACAGGGATTGCGCCTAAGCCCAGAGTTCAAGCCCCACGACTGACCAAAAAAAAAAAGAACTCAGAAAGGAGCGGGACAAGGTGGCTCACGCCTGTAATCCTAGCTAATCAGGAGGCTGAGATCTGAGGATCACAGTTCAAAGCCAGCTCAGGCAGGAAAGGCCATGAGACTCTTATTTCCAATAAACCAGTCAGAAAACCAGAAGTGGTGCTGTGGCTCAAGTGGTAGAACACTCACCTTGAGCTGAAATGCTGAGGGACAGCACCCAGGCCCAGAGTTCAAGCCCCATGACTGATAGAAAAAAAAAAAAAAAGAACTCAGAAAGTTCTTGATTTCCATATTGATTCTTTTTGGCATCTGATTATAATGTAGGTTTTCTTTTCTTTTTTTCCTTGGAAGTACTGGGGTTTGTACGCAGAGCTTCCCACTTGCTTGATAGGCACTCTATGGCTTTAGATAATATTATCATACTCAAGTAAATATACAGCTTCATACTGTAAGGCACCATGAAAATACGCTAATTCTTCCCTTTTCTTCCCAAACCATATTTTCAATTTCATTTTTTTCTCCCTCAGAATATTAACCTGATTTCTTTGGAGTATCTACCTCTGCCTGTTTTGTTTTGTTTTGTTTTGTTTTTACTTATTTTCAGTACTAGGGATCAAACATAGAGCTTTGCACAAGCTAGGCCAGTGCTTTATAAGGAAGCTATAGCCCATTCTTCCAGAAGATTCTTGATACTCTTTCAATTTCAGTTAAAAACTTGAAATAGTAAAAGGTATTAGTTTTGCACCAGTATAGTATAGTGTATTCTTTTTTTTTTTTTTTTTTTTTGTCAGTTGTAGGGCTTGAACTCTGGGGTGCTGTCCCTGAGTCTTTCAGCTCAAGGCTAGCGCTCTACCACTTGAGCCACAGCACCACTTCTGAGTTTCTGGTGGTTAATTGGAGAGAGTCTCATGACTTTCCTGCCCAGGCTGGCTTTGAACCGTGATCCTCGGATCTCAGACTCCTGAGTAGCTAGGATTACAGGCATGCACCACCTGCTCCCAGCTGTATAGTGTATTCTTAGTCCCTAGACACTGTCACAGAACTCCTACAACAGTTGAAAGTTTCACAGTGATAGAAACATCTTTAGTTTTTCAGAACTATTTAGTTTTTCAGAACTATTTTCTTACTCCTAACAGAGATTTAAGTTAAAGAGATGTAGGATGGGGTCTTAGAAGCATCAAGGTAGGGGCTCGGCACCAGGAATTAGATAATTAGAAAACTGGAACTTTCAGAGTCAACTACCCGCTTCCAGGAAAGTGGGGGGTGGGGAGTTATGGTTTGGAGACTACACTCTAAAAACATTTGAACACTGAAATGGAATAAGCTTGTGGGTTGCTGAACAGGTGAAAGTGCAAAGTTCATGGTGAGCTGAGAAAGGACTTAGAATCTTCCTTCCCCTGCTCATATAGGTAAAGCTGTCCATGAGTTGTGTGAATCTTCCCACAACTTATCAAACTTGAAACCCAATTTATAGATATAATGAGTTACAACCTGGGCCATGGCAATCAGTGTCTCAAGTAGAACACTCTTTTTTGAAACAAGGTCTCTGTGTAGCCCAGGATGGCCTCAGATTTGCAATCCTCTTGCCTCTTGGTCTCCAGAATGCTGGGATTACATAGGGTAATACCAAACATGGTAAGTGGGACAGCCTTGTCTGACTGAACCCTTAAACCTGTGCAATCTGGTGCTATCTAAATTATGTCAGAATTGAATTAGCTGGGCATGGCTATAATGTAATTCTAGCCATTTGGGAGATTGAAGCAGGAGAAAGATTCTGTTTCAAAAATTAAAATATGTGTGGGGATGTAACTCAGTGGTAGAGGGTTGCCTAGCATGTACCAGAGTAAGGTTCAATCCCCTGCACTGTCAATCAGTAAAGAAATATTGGTCTGAATTGAAACATCCCATCATGACTCTTCCCTGTAATCTTAACTACTCAGGAGGCTGAGATCTGAGGATTGTGGTTTGAAGCCAGTCTGGCCAGGAAAGTCTTTGAGACTTTTATCTCCAATTAATTATAAAAAAGCCAGAAGTAGAGCTATGGCTCAAGTGATAGGACACTAGACTTGAGTCAAAGATCTAAGGGACAGTGCCTGGAGTTCAAACCCCAAGATAAGCACACACTTACACAACCCTCCCCTCCTCCCATACACACACAATTATGAAGATCTTTCAGACATCAAGCTGAATCAAGGAACACAACTTTTATCTGGTTTCTCTTTGGTATTGAGAACCTTTTTCCATTGTGCACAACTCAGGTATTGCTCAGTGGTTTCAACTCTGAGCTGGAACATTCATTTTACAGATGTTTAAAACTTTCTGCTGGCTTGAGAGCTAAAACTTTCTGCTGGCTTGAGAGCCCCTAGGGTTGGGTGGGTGGGAAATGGAGTAAGAAGAGAATCTTAACACCTTTCCACTACCTTTTCAATACTCTCTTTTGACCTTAAAAGAAAAAAAAAAAAAAAAGAGGGAAGGGGGAGCGCGGAGAGTAGGATATTGGGAGAAAGGGAAGGAGAGGGGAGAAGGGAAGGAAAAGAGGGTCTACAAGGGGAGTCCAGGTCCGGTTTGGGAAACTCCAGCTCACGTTTTGCCTCTCACTCCTCAGTGCAGGGTCCAGCTAAGGCTGAGCCCCAGCTTCACTCCCCGAGGTCTGTCCTGGGGAGTCACTGCGGCTCCGGGGGGCTGACCTGGCGGGGAGTGGCCGCGAAGTCCGCTCTGGCGCGGCTTGGCGCGCGCGATCGCTGCCCGCTCTGCTCCAGGGTCTGCCCCCCGGGACACCCCCCTATCCCACCCCAGTCATGCCTTGTTACCTGCCCGTCCGCGGTGGAACTTTGGGAAGCAGCCGCCCACCCCGGGGGCTGGGGCCCTGACTACGCCGGAAGGTAAGTGTCCTCGCGGGGGCCCTGCCTCGCTCCTCGAGTCCGCTGGGACCCCAGGCTCCGAAGTTGTGGGGACCGGCGGGAGTTGAAAAGTTTGCGGGATGGCCGGTGCGGGCTCGGAGACGGGGCACGCGCGCTCCCCCGCTGTCCCCAGCCCGCCCGCGGTGAGTTGGAGCCCGGGCCAGAGGGCAGGCGTGTGCGGATCGGGGACGAAGGGTCGGAGGCCCGATGGCGGTGCGGGGGGCGGCGCTCGGCCTAGGCTGGACGTGGCGGGGGGCTAGGCATCGGCCGCTCCCCTGGGACCGCAGGGGTGGGCCCGATCCCACCGGGACACCCCCCACCCCCCCTTCTCCGGGCCGCCGCGGCTGCTTTTGTGGCGGGTGGTGGTAAACAATGCCCCCGGCGGGAGTGAGGGGGGAAACTTGGTCGTCCGCCCCGGAGGCCTGATCTGGGGCGCGGGGTGGGTGGGTGGGTGGGGGGCGGGCAGCGCACACGCCTGGGGTCCCCCGATCCCCGGCTGCGCTGGAAATTGAGCTGAAGGAGGCCGTGTGTGACTTGGGAGAGAGAATGATACCTAAACGTGCTGGCGATCGCGGAGCCAGCCGCTTTGGGAGGGTCGGGGGCCGGGGAGCCTTGGAGCGGCTGGAGAGGCAAGAGTTTTGCGCAACTTGCGAGTGGAGAGCCTAGGCTGTCCCCAGCTCCAGCGTCCCCCACGGGGATCGCTTCCCTCTCTCCCTCCTTCCACCCGGGCCGGACTGGGAGGGAAAAGCGCTTGGGCGCCGCGGCTCTGAGAGTTCCTGGGAGGCGCCGTGGGGCGAAGGTTTTGCGCTGGAGGCCGGGAGGGGAGTCACGGTAGGAGTGGATCTGAAGTTGTTTTATGGCCTGGGGAGGAAGGCAATAGAGGACGGAAGCTGTGTTCTGTCAAAATAGTATTTCCAGACTTGAGGGAGGGCGACTCGGTGGCTGCCCGCGCGGGCGCGGTGGCGCGTCTGGCCCGCACTTGGGCGGGATCCGGCGAGCGGGTCCCCGGGTGCGCCGCGCCGGGTGCCGTGGACAGGCCGTGCGGCACGTGAGCGGGCCGGTCCCAGCCCCGGAGCTGGGGATCCTGTAGGGCCTCTGCCAATTCTAGTGAAAGGCTGGTGAGCTCCCTGTTTATTGATGTTGCTGTTTGTAATCTTCATTTAAATTTTAATTTAAAACTTTCCCTTCCTCCCTGGTTCCCCACCTCCTCCTATTTCACTTCTCCAAGAACACCGCGCCAAGGGTAGATTTCTTTTCTTTTCTTTTTAAACCAGAAGTGGTTAGGAAGGAACTTGGCCAGCTCCAGAAAACCAGCACCCACCTTCGGCATTTCTGAGCTGGTCAAATGGGATTAATCCTCCTTCCCCCCCCCCCCCTCCGGGCCCCCAGCCCATTCTGTTTCCTTCTAGCTTCGGCCATTTAAGTACCGCTCCTCCCTAATTCCACTCTCAGCCACTGCTTGCGCTACCTCCTTGTAACCTCCTTAGAATGATCCATTAGTGAATTAATGTTTGGAATGTGCTTGGAGATCCTGGAGCTATTGAAACCTTTCGCTCGCAGCCTCGGGTCGGCGGTGGGAGCTGCGCGCTCCACACCGGCCGGGGAGAGGGGGGGCGCTAGCGAGCTGCAGGCTCGGGGTCTCGTATCCCACCCTCCCCTCCCTAATAAACCAAGTAAAATTAGGCCTCCGAAAACGATCCGGGAGAGGCACATCTCAGCCAGTCAGAACCAGGGTGAGTTAGAGCATGTAAGGAGTTTACGTCGAGGATTCCGCGGGAGAGGCGAGGTAGATGCAGAGAAGTAGACAAGGCGATGTTTGGAGATCAGTCTTTATTTCCAGGAATTTCACAGACGGGAGATTACATGATTTCTATTTTTTTGGTGTTTCCTGGGTTTGCGTGTGTATGCGTGTTTTGTGATTGTATGGGTATGGATCACACAGAGTAAAACCCAAATCCTACACTTTTCCAATGAAGAGCTTTTAAATTAGGTTGTCAGCCTCTCCGACTTTAAATTATAATGGAAACTTCAGAATCAACGTGTACGGAAAGTGGATAGTGTCCCTTTTTCTCTGCAGATTCACCACTTCGGGTCTGCCGCCTTTCACCGCCTAACTTGAGCATGAGTTAACCCTGGCGGTCCCGGCTGTCCCCCTCCCTGAAGGGGAAGGGTCAGAAGTTTGCCTTTGCGCAGCTCCAGTTCCGTGTGCTTTGTTTCTCTCTTCCTTCTCCAAGCCTCCTTATCAGGCTTGACCTTTCCCCTCCCCCCTCCTCCCCCCTCCTCCTCTCCCCCCCCCCCCGCTGTACGCCTCTTCCTTTCCCTCCACGGTCTTTCGTCCTCAGTCTTTGGATCCCAGTTTATCTTGTCCTTACACAAGTCATTTGGCTTTTCCACTCTGTTTTAGACGTTTCCTTTCTATTCCTTTTCTTGATTTATTCCTGTGTCTTTGGAAGATCCAATCATCTCCACCTACCTTTCTCTTCCTTTCCTCTGGCCCTGATTGCTACCCCCCCCCCCGCCCTTGCTCTGCGGGGCTGTTTTGCATATGGAAGGGGCCTTTGACTAAATCTGCTGGCATTCCGCGAGTTTCTCTGCAGAGCCCTGCCGTGTGCCTAGGGCTCTCCCACTTCCTGTGGTCGAGAGCTACCTAGGAACGGCAGCGAGAGGCGCTGGTCACCCTTTCCTTTCTCCGCACAACTTAGTTGCTGGAGGAAACTGAGCC
Source organism: Dipodomys merriami (assembly GCF_024711535.1). NCBI lineage: Eukaryota > Metazoa > Chordata > Mammalia > Rodentia > Heteromyidae > Dipodomys > Dipodomys merriami. The sequence continues at coordinate 20,228,243 of NW_027202715.1, read as the reverse complement.
AGGAGGTGCCTTTTTGAGAAAAATGTCTTCAGAGTGCTGTTGTCGGGTCAAGTGTGAGGGCTCTGTGGTTCAGTGGCCGCGGAGACGAGGGCCTGCGAGACCCGCCCCCTTTTTTGCAACTACACTAGGTATGCAAATGCTGCTTTTTCGGCCACCCCTGGCAGTGGGGAGGATTGCTATGTAATTTTAAATTGACATGCGGGCTGGGTGGTTACTGCTATTTAGCCACTTCCTGCCTCCCAGTGTGGGAGATCTGAAAAAGGAGAGATGGAGATGGAGAGGTTTTTGTGATACCTCCATGTCACTATTGTAGTTTTCAGACTACTGCAGTTTGGCAGATTTTTTTCCCTTTTTTTTCTGTCAGTCGTGGGGCTTGAACTCTGGGCCTGGGCACTGCCCCTCAGCTCTTTAACTCAAGGCAATCCACAGCGCCACTTCCGGACTACTACAGTTTGGGAAGTCAGCCTTTCATTTGATGGGCAAGGTGGAATTTTAATAATTGTTCTGGTTTTTTGTGTGTGTGTGTGTGTGTGTGTGTGTGTGTGTGTGTGTGACTGAGCTTTTTTGCTCAAGGCTAGTGCTTTAACACTTGAGCCACAACTCCACTTTTGTCTTTTTTTTCTTTTGGTAGTTAATTGGAGATAAGAGTCTCATGGACTCTTTCTGCCCAGACTGGTTTTGAACTGCAATCCTTAGATCTCAGCCTCGTAAATAGCTAGGGTTATAGACATGACCACTTGCACCCATATGCTCTATTTTAAAAAAATTTCCTAGGGAAAGTCTTTCATCATTTAATAAAATCATACATATGGATATAGTATATGTATATTAATATAGGTACACACAAATATATGGTTTTTATTTTTATTTTTTTTTGGTCCTGGGGCTTGAACTCTGGGTCTGGGCTCTTCAGCTCAAGGCTCTCAGCTCTTCAGCTCAAGGCTGGCTGGTAGCGCTCTGCCACGTGAGCCACAGCACCACTTCCACTTTTCTGGTGGTTTATTGGAGATAAGAGTCTCATGGACTTTCCTGCCCCAGCTGGCTTTGAACCCTGATCCCCAGATCTCAGCCTCCTGAGAAGCTAGGATTACAGGCGTAAGCCACTAGTGCTTGTCTAAATATATGATTTTTTAAAAAAAATTGTCAGTCATGGGGCTTGAACTATGGGCCTGAGTGCTGTCCCCAAGCTCTTCAGCTCACGGTGAGCACTTTACCTTTTGAGCCACGTTGCCACTTCCAGTTTTCTGGTGGTTAGTTGGAGATAAGAGTCTCATGGACTTTCCTACTCTGGCTTGCTTTGAATGATGTTCCTCAGATCTCAGCCTCATGAGTTGCTAGGATTTACAGGCATGAGCCAGTTCCACCCAGCCTGAGTAGCTATTATTACAGGCATTACAGGCATGAGTCACCATTGCCTGACTTTTTTTTTTTGGTCCGGTCCTGGGGCCTGAACTCTGGGCCTGGGCGCTGTCCCTCAGCTCTTCAGCTCAAGGCTAGCACTCTACCACTTGAGCCACAGCGCCACTTCCGGCTTTTTTCTTTTTGCTTATGTGGTGCTGAGGAATCGAACCCAGGGCCTCAGGCATGCAAGGCAAGTGCTCTACCACTGAGCCACCTTCCCAGCCCCATTGCCTGACTTCTTATCTCCAGTTAACTACCAAAAAGCTGGAACTAAAGCTGTGGCTGGCTCAAGTGATAGAACACCAGTACTTTTCTAGTTAGTTGGTCTTGAACTCTGGGCCTAGGAGCTGTCCCTCAGCTATTCAGCTCAAGGATAGTGATCTATCACTTGAGCTACAGCGCCCACTTCTGGCTTTTTTTGTTTATGTGGTGCTGAGGAATTGAACCCAGAGGGCCTCATGCATGCGAGGCAAGCACTCTACCACTGAGCCACCTTCCCAGCCCCTTTTCTAGTTACTTTTTACTTTTATTTTTTGTGATAAGATTTGAGTGGTATCCATTAGTTTAATTATAAGTCTGAATCTCTAATGTGCTCCAATTAAAAATATAAAAAATACATAGAATATTCAGAGATCAATTTATAAATTACTTTCTAAAACAGATCCCGTGCCACTCTCTATTACATACAGATTACCTGTCTATAATGTATGAAGTTTAATTTTCATGGCTGATTGCAATATCTAGTGTAGCTTCAAATAATAATAATTTTGGGGGGTCGGGGTTGGTCGTGGGGCCTGAACTCTGGGCCTGGGCGCTGTCCCTCAGCTCTTCAGCTCAAGGCTAGCACTCTATCACTTGAGCCACACAGCACTTCTGGCTTTTTCTGTTTATCTGGTGCTGAGGAATTGAACCCAGGGCCTCATGCATGCAAGGCAAGCACTCTCAAGCACTCTTAAGCAGCTCCTCAAATAATTATTTTTATCAATGCAATCTTTTTCTTCTTTCTTTCTTTTTTTTTTTTCTAGTCCTGGAGCCTGAACTCAGGACCTGGGCACTGTCCCTGAGCTTCTTTTGCTGCAAGCTAGCACTCTACCACTTGAGCGGGGTCAGTCCTGGAGCCTGAACTCTGGGCCTGGGAGCTGTTGCTCAGCTCTTCAGCTCAAGGATAGAGCTCTACCACTTGAGCCACAGCACCCACTTCCAGCCTTTTCTGCTTATGTGGTACTGAGGAATTGAACCCTGGGCTTCATGCATGCTAGGCAAGCATTCTACCACTAAGCCACAGTCCCAGCCCTATCAAGGTAATCTTGATAAAAGAGATTGAACACAGGGGCTGAGAATGTGGCCTGGTGGTAGAGTGCTTGCCTTGCATGCATGAAACTTTGGGTTCAATTCCATTACCACGAACACAGAAAAAGCCAAAAGTAAGCCGGGCGCTGGTGGCTCATGCCTGTAATCCTAGCTACTCAGGAGGCTGAGATCTAAGGATCATGGTTCAAAGCCAGCCCGGGCAGGAAAGACTGTGAGACTCATCTCCAATAAACCACCAGAAGAAACTGGAAGTGGCGCTGTAGCTCAGGTGGTAGAACGCTCACCTTGAGCTGAAGAGCTGAGGGACAGCGCCCAAGCCCAGAGTTCAAGCTCCATGACCGACAAAAAAAAAAAAAAAAGAAAGAAAGAAAAAAAAAAAGCCAAAAGTGGCTCTGTGGCTCAAGTGGTAGAGTGCTAGCCTGGAGCAAAAGAAGCTCAGGGACAGCACCCAGGCCCTGAGTTCAAGCCCCAGGACTGGCAAAAAAAAAAAAAAAAAAGAAAGAGATTAAGCATATAGAATGCTTGCCTGTATACATGAATTTTAATTTTTATGGCTGGTTGAAATATCTAGTTTATATGTTCCTAATTTTAAACTCCGGTGGAATCTTGGTACAAGGGATTAAAAAAAGTATTTACATTTTTTGGGGGGGGGTCCGGTTGTGGGGCCTGAACTCTGGGCCTGGGCGCTGTCCCTCAGCTCTTCAGCTCAAGGCTAGTGCTCTACCACTTGAGCCACAGCACCACTTCCGGCTTTTTGCTTATGTGGTGCTGAGGAATCGAACCCAGGGCCTCATGCATGCAAAGCAAGCACTCTACCACTGAGCCACCTTCCCAGCCCCACATTGTTAAATTTCTAGGGATTGGAATGTTTTTTTTTTCATAATAAGAAATCATTCTTCACAATATGTCATCTTTTAGAAATTGTTATTGGAATGCTTTTTGTTTTCTACAACAGCAGTGTTTTTTGGAGGAAATATCCTACAGTTCTTCACAGCCAAAGTGTGAGTTATATAAGCCAAGCGTGTTTTTTTTTATTATGAATTTTTTTAGAAAAAAGGAAAAGCAGTAAGTATAGATGACAAGAATTCAAGTTAGATATTCGCTAGTATTTGTATTTAGTACAGATTTATCAAGGTGTTATTATCATGCAGTTAATAACATGCAGTTAATATCATCAATAATATTGTGTGTGTGTGTGTGTGTGTGTGTGTGTGTGTGTGTGTGTGTGTGTGTGTGTGTGTGTGTGTGTGTGTGTGTGTGTGTGTGTGTGTGTGTGTGTGTGTGTGTGTGTTCATTCCAGGACTGGGGCTTGAACTCAGGGCTCTGTCCCTTAGCTTTTTTACTCTAAGGCTAGTGATCCATTTTTGGGTTTTTAGTAGGTAATGTGAGATTTTTTACCTGGGCTGGCTTCAAACTGTGATCCTCATCTCTGTCTTCTGAGTAGCTAGGATTTATAAGCATGAGCTACCAGGGCCTTGTAAGTGTAGTTTCGAATGTAGAGAAATGCTCTCGTGCTTATTTTATTAGAAGAACTTTTATCAATTTCACCAGGTGCCATAGTAATTAAAGGAGCAGTGTAATGAGACCAAGGTTTAAAGTATTCTCTAGGGGCTGGGGGTTTAGCCCAGCGGAAGGGTGCCCGCCTGGCGTGCGCAAGGCCCTGGGTTCGGTCCTCAGCACTGGAAACAAAAAAGTATTCTCTAGTATTTGTTATTATGTCTGTTATATTTTTCTTTTGCAGTAAATATTATCATTTCCCGATTTTTTTTTTGGCCAGTCTTGGAGCTTGAACTCTACCACTTGTGCCACAGCGCCATATCCGGCTTCTTTTGTTTATGTGGTACTGAGGAATCTGACCCAGGGCTTCATGCATGCTAGATAAGCATTCTACCACTATGCCACATTCCCAGCCCCAATATTGTATTTCATATTAAAGAATACATAAGAAAAATGTTCACAGCCGGGCGCTGGTGGCTCACGCCTGTAATCCTAGCTACTCAGGAGGCTGAGATCTGAGGATCGCGGTTCAAAGCCAGCCCGGGCAGGAGAGACCGTGAGACTCCTATCTCCAATAAACCACCAGAAAACTGGAAGTGGCGCTGTAGCTCAAGTGGTAGAGCACTCGCCTTGAGCTGAAGAGCTGAGGGACAGCGCCCAGGCCCAGAGTTCAAGCCCCACGACCGACCAAAAAAAAAACAAAAAAAACAAAAAAAAAAAAAAAAGAAAAATGTTCACTTTCAGTATTTTTCTTTTCTTTATTATTTCAGATCAACAACTTATATAAATGAACTTGGCCACACATCCAGATTCTCCTCAGAAGTAAGACTTTCCAAAGGACCAATGACTCTGTTTCTTGTGCCCTTTTATTTCTTCCTGCTCTGTAGCTATGTCTCGATCCCGCCATGCAAGGCCTTCCAGATTAGTGAGGAAAGAAGATCTAAACAAGAAGAAAAACAACCAAGGGAAGAAGACATCCAAGCCAGCAAACAAGAATGTAGCATCAGTGAAGACTGTGAACCCCGGAAAATTAAAGCAATTAATTCAAGATCGAGATGTTAAGAAAAAGACAGAACTCAAACCACTTGTGCCAGTCAGAAGCCTTCTGACCAGATCTGGGGCAGCTCGCATGAATTCTGAGAGGACTGAGGTTCTTTTTCAGAACCCAGAGTCCTTAACTTGCAATGGGTTTACAATGGCTCTCCGAAGTACCTCTCTTAGCAGGCGACTCTCCCAACCCCCGGTGGTTACTAGCAAACCTAAGAAAGTCCCACCTTCAAAGACTTCAGAAAAGCAGCGTGAGTGTGACTATAAGGTACTCAATGACATGGAAGAAATGCACTCAGAAAATGATCCAGTCCCAAACCAAGATCCCCTAATGGTCTCTGCTGTAGAAAATCTAATTGGTATCCAAAATGAATGTCTAATGAACGGCAAGAGCCAAGAAAGCCAAGAAGCAACCCAGTCTTGGTCTCAAAGAGTAGAAGATTCCCAAATCAATCTTCCCATGAATAGTAGGCCTGCAGCAGAGATCCTTTCTGAATCTTTGGAAGGAAATCACGATGGTGACAGACTCTTCTCCGAACAGACACCAAGTGATGTCAGTCATCACCCTGGAACATTTGCTCAGGAGACTGTGTGTGCTCCTTTGCCCCAAAGAACGACTCCTGAACCGACCCATCAGAGAACCCCTAATATTCAGGTAGAAGACTTGGGTACACGAGTAGAATCTCTTAAGCTGTCTGATTCTTATCTGGATCCCACGAAAAGTGCATCTGTTCACCCCCTCATCTCCAATTTTAATAGGATTACACCTGGAATGGACCTTAGAAACTGCTTATCTTTTGATGGGTCTATGTATCCTGCTGCTCTAATAAAATTCCTCTTGGCAGGCTCAGAGCCAGAAACCACTGGTGCTAAACCAGATCCTCAAGAGGTCTTCAAAGCTACCCCAGATCAACAGGAAGTTCCAGATTCCACCCCTGTCCTAGGACAGACCTTTAGTTCTCTGCCACAATGGGTATTTCCTGGTGCTAACCAAGTACATGGTGAGGCCCTGGGTTTGGTTCCAGGCCCACCAGAGATTCCTGGTGCTATTTCAGTCCAAGGAGAGATCTTTGGTACTATGCTAAACCAACAAGAGCCTCTTGATATGAGTATGAGTGCTGCCCCAGCCCTGCCTACCTTCCTTCCTATTCCTATAAACACCATCGCTACCTACAATGCTCCCTCAAACTGGTCCGAGTCCCAGGGCACTGTCTTATATGGACTTGATGTCCAGGGTGCTATGCCGATTTTGTCTTTGGACTCGGGACATACTCCTCAATCATCATCAAACTCAGAGCCAAGTTCTATACCTCCAGTCATAGCTGCAAGCAATGTAGAAAATGAGAAGCAGGTTTCTGTAAGCCTTCTTCCAGCTAACACTCAGGGGTTCACCTTCACCCCTGAAAGTGGATTTTACCATTCACCCGTGGATATTAGCCAATTCTCTCAGGCTGGTCTGAGCATATTGGAAAAAAGTACTTCTCAGGCCAACGGGAATAGCTTAGCTGATGTCCATACCACAGGCATGTCTATGCCAACATCCCTTGTCAATACCTCATCTTCTTCCTGTACAACGTTGCCACCAATGTCGGAGAAGAAGAAACGAAAGCCATGTGGAGTCTGTGGGCCCTGCCAGCAGAAGACCAACTGTGGGGAATGTACTTACTGCATGAACAGAAAGAACAGCCATCAGATCTGTAAGAAGAGGAAATGTGAGGTGCTGAAGAAGAAACCATCCGCCCATATACCTTTGGAGGTAAGTGAATAGTTCAGGAGCTAGGGGAATGTAATGCTTGACATAATGATCTGTGTAGAGAAAATTTGTTCTTTGTATATGTATGCATGTATGTATTTTTGGTGCTGGCTTGAACTATGGACTTACATTTTCACTTGGCTATTTTGCTCAGGGCTGGTGTTCTACCACAGGAGCTAGACCTCCACTCCAGTTTTTTGCTGGTTAGTTGGAGATAGGAGTTTCTCAAAGCTGGGTGCTGGTGACTCATGTTTGTAATCCTAGCTACTCAGGAGGCTGAGATCTAAGGATTGTAGTTCGAAGCCAGTTCAGGCAGGAAAGTCTGTAAGACTCTTATCTCCAATAAATCACAAAAAAACTTTAAGTGGTGCTGTGGCTTAGGTGGTAGAGTGTTAGCCTTGAACTAAAGCTCAGGGACAGCCCCCCAGACCCAGAGTTCCAGCCCCAGGACTGGCCGAACATTAAAAAAAAAAAAAAATGTTTTTTTTATTGCAGGTAAGATGGTTGTCTGGATGGATGATCTAGGTTAGAAAATAATAACCATGCCATTGATTTTTACTTAAATAAATTTCTATAAACCACTTGGGGAAAAAAACCAAAAACCTTAATACTCAGATCTCAGCCTCCTGAGTAACTAGGATTATAGGCAAGAGCTATAGCACCTGTCTAACAATTCAATCTTGTACCCTTTAACTTTAGTAAAATGTTGTTTACCAACCTTAAAGGATGTCTTGTAGAGAACTCCAACTACTGCTGCAGACCAGTAGAATATAGTTTTTTTCATGATAGGATATAATGGAAATGTAATAATCCAGGAGCGAGAAAATCCACAGAGCACGCTTAAGAGTGACAAAGGAGTTTTATTAGTTGGTCTGCAACCCTGTCCTGGGTTACCTCAGAACTTGGAGTAGTGCAACCTCCAAAGGGGCAAGTGTTTTTTTCCCCTTTTTCCTCCTTCCCACTCTATGGGACTCGGACTCTATGCAGGCCTCTCTCTCTTTGCGGGCCTCTCCGCAGGCTTCTCTACCAGCCTCTCAGCCCTAGTCGGGCTTCTCTGCTCTGCCTGCCCGGGTCCCACCCCGCCAGGCCTCCATGCAAGTCTGGTCTCCTAGGCGTCTGTTCCTGCCCCGGTCTCCTCCCCGGCCAACCAGCCCTTGGCGTTCCCCCCATCCCCAGGCCTCTCTGCTGGCTCTGCGGTCCCCTCAGGCCTGTTCCTGCGTGTCTCTTACGGCTTCTCACCTCTCACTCCTTCCCAGAATCCCCTCCTTCCTAAAGCTGGTGGCCCATCCACACACTGCCCTTTGACTCCCCGCCCCCACCCCCTACAGCCTGACATGTGGTGGTGGTGGTGGTGGTGGTGGTGGTGTCAGCATGGGGTGGGACTTCCTGTTCCACAGGTTCTCACAGAAATGTAGGCAAATTTGATGCAGTGTTATTTTGCAAAGGTTTCTATTGGTCCTCATTTTGGCCAGTTGCTTTTTTTTTTTTTTTTTTAAGTTATAAACTTAAAATTTAATAGTAGAACATATTCACTAACTGCCTTGAAACCTGGAAAAACCTTCCTTTCCTTTTTTTTTTTTGGTTGGTTGTGGGGCTTGAACTCTGGGCTTAGGTGCTGTCCCTCAGCTCTTTAGTTCAAGTTTAGCACTCTACCACTTGAGCCACAGTGCCACTTTAGTTTTCTGGTGGTTAATTGGAGATAAGAGTCTCACGGCCTTTCCTGCCCTGGCTGGCTTTGAACCGAGATCTTCAGATCTCAGCCTCCTGAGTAGTTAGTATTATAGGCATGAACCACTGGCGCTGGGCCTTTCTTTTCTTTCTACTAGTCGTATGTCTTGAACTCAGGGATTGGGCACTGTCCCTGAGCTTTTTTGCTCAAGACTAGCACTCTACCACTGGAGCCACAGCTTCACTTCCAGTTTTTTTGCTGGTTAGTTGAAGATAAGTCTCATGGCTTTCCTGCCCAGGTTGGCTTTGAATCTCAATCCTCAAAATTCAGTCTCCTAAGTAGCTAGGATTACAGGCATGAATGAGCCACTGCCTCTAGGGTAACTCTCTCTTTTTTTTGGGGGGGTCCGGTCGTGGGGCCTGAACTCTGGGCCTGGGCGCTGTCCCTCAGCTCTTCAGCTCAAGGCTAGCATTCTACCACTTGAGCCACAGCGCCACTTCCGGCTTTTTTCTTTTTGCTTATGTGGTACTGAGGAATTGAACCCAGGACCTCAGGCATGCAAGGCAAGCGCTCTACCACTGAGCCACCTTCCCAGCCCCTCTAGGGTAACTCTCTTTGAAAAAAGAAATACATCTGCATCCCTTACCTTGAAACTTTGCCTTGGAGGCATAACAATAATGTTACCCAACTTTTAGCACACAAGTAGTGGGGTTTTGGAGGGCTAAGTGAAAATAACTTGCAAACTCAATGTGATATAAACACTGCTTATTATTGTAGTTTGTGAACCTAAGATAGTTGAAATATCTTTTAATCTTAAATTTACTTTAAAAAATTTATGAACTTCAGTTAAAACTAAAAAGTGTTGCTTACCATACTTTTTTTTTTTTTGATTGTGGGACTTGAACTCTAGGCCTTGGCACTATCCCTGAGCTCTTCAGCTCAATGCAAGTGCTCTACCATTTGAGCCACAGCTCAGATCTCAGATCTTTTTTTTTTTTTTTTTGGGTCGCTCGTGGGGCTTGAACTCTGGGCCTGGGCGCTGTTCCTCAGCTCTTCAGCTCAAGGCGAGAGCGCTCTACCACTTGAGCCACAGTGCCACTTCCGGTTTTCTGGTGGTTTATTGGAGTCTCATGGTCTCTCCTGCCCGGGCTGGCTTTGAACCGCGATCCTCAGATCTCAGCCTCCTGAGTAGCTAGGATTACAGGTGTGATCCACCGGCACTTGGCTGTTTACCAGACTTTTAAAGCACCTGTCAAGTATGGTGTTTTAGGAATTTTTAGAACTCTCAAAGTTAGATTTCTTTTGCCTACTGTGAATGCAGATATTGTAAAATGAGTTGATATTAAATATTTGGATCGTATTCAATTCTGAGATACTTTTAGTGTTTTTTTTTTTTAAGGTGGTACAGGGGTTTGAATTTAGAGTCTCGAGTTTGCTAGGAAGGTACTATGCCACCTGAATCATACGTTCAGCCCTCAATCATTCTTTTCTAGGTCTCTCTTGGTTTAAATTTTGGTCTAAAAATTCTAGTTTCCTATTTGAACCTTGGAAAACAAGAGTTCATCCTCTTAACCAATCCTGTCTTGAACATTTAATCCTAGCTACTCTGGAAAGGCTGAGATCTGAGGATTGTGGTTCTAAACCAGCCCAGACAGGAAAGTTCATGAGACTTTCAAAGACCCACCAAAAAGTCGAAAGTAGAGCTGTGGCTCAAGTGATAGAGTCTTGAGTGAAAAAGCTAAGCAAGAGCACAAGGCCCTGAGTTCAAGCCCCAGTTCCTGCACACATTCAAAAAAATATTTCTTAGCCAGGCACCAGTGGCTCACACCTGTAATCCTAGTTACTTAGGAGGCCAAAATCTGAGGATCGTGGTTCAGCGCCAGCCCGGGCAGGAAAGTCCATGAGGCTCTTATCTCCAACAAACTATTCAGAAAAAGCTGTGGCGCTGTGGTTCAAGTGGTAGAGTGTTAGCCTTTAGCTGAAGAGCCGAGGGACAGTGCCCAGGTCTAGAGGTCAAGTCCCATAACTGACCAAAAAAAAAATATGTTACACATACCACAACAAATAGTTTTCCTTTACTCATGTCACTTCACTCATGTAGAACAAATATGGCCAGTTACTAAATGGCTTGAAAACAAAACATCAGGGACGCATAGAAGCAATATCTCTAGCACAGTTGCAATCTATGATGTAATTGCAAACAGACATCATTACCCAAAATACTATTCCTAATGGGTATAATACATTTCAGGTTTTTTTTTTTTTTAATGCCAGTCCTGGGATTTGAACTCAGGCCCTGGGCTCTGTCATTGAGCTTCTTTTACTCAAGGCTAGCTCTACCACTTCACTTCTGGCTTTTTGGTCTTTATTGGAGATAAATATATTTTCCTGTCCAGGCTGGCTTTGAATCACAATCCACAGATTTCAGCCTCCGGAGTGTCTAGGGTTACAATTACGAGCCACCTGTGCCTGGTGTATAGAAAAGTTGGAAAGATCAATATTGAGAATTTGGTCTCTCATCCTAATTGCCCAAACAGTAACATTTTTATCCTGCTTCTTTTTTTTTTTTTTTTTGTTGGTCGTGGGGCTTGAACTCTGGGCCTGGGCGCTGTCCCTCAGCTCTTCAGCTCAAGGCGAGCACGCTACCACTTGAGCTACAGCGCCACTTCCGGTTTTCTGGTGGTTTATTGGAGATAGGAGTCTCACGGTCTTTCCTGCCCGGGCTGGCTTTGAACCGCGATCCTCAGATCTCAGCCTCCTGAGTAGCTAGGATTACAGGCGTGAGCCACCAGCGCCCGGCTATCCTGCTTCTTTTCAATTTATCCATTTCTCTCTTGCTGAGTCAATTGGAAGGAAGTTCTAAAAACATCACGTTCTTTTACACCATATAGTAGAAAGTGTATTTCCTAAGAGCAAGGATATTTACTTGTATTATCAAAATTAGGGACTATTTAAAATTTTTGTTTCTTTTTGTTTCTTCTTTTTATGTGGTACCAAGGAATCGAACCCTCATGCATCCCAGGCAAGCACTCTACCACTAAGCCATATTCCCAGCCCAAAATTAAGAATTTAACATGGATTCAAGACCTGTGAGAAAGCATACACATTTAGTCCTTGTACTCAGGAGATTGAGGCAGGAAGGTTGTGACTTCAAGGCCAGCTATTCTGGAGGCTAAGATTAAGAACATCCTGGTTTGAGGCCAGTATAGGCAAAATGGTTTTTTGTTTTGTTTTGTTTTGTTTTTGTCGGTCGTGGGGGTTGAACTCTGGGCCTGAGTGCTGTCCCTCAGCTCTTCAGCTCAAGGTGAGCACTCTACCACTTGAGCTACAGCGCCACATCTGGTTTTCTGGTGGTTTATTGGAGATAGGAGTCTCACGGTCTTTCTTGTCCGTGCTGGCTTTGAACCACGATCCTCAGATCTCAGCCTCCTGAGTAGCTAGGATTACAGGCGTGAGCCACCAGAGCCTGGCTTAGGCAAAATGGTTTTGAGACTCTACCTTAGCCAATGACTGTACATGGTGGTGCTTATCTGTCACCCAAGTTATTCATGGAAGTATACATAGGGAGATCACAGTCCAGTCTAGCCTTGGTCTAAAACAAAACCCTATTTCCCCAAAACAGCTAACACAAAAGGAGCTGCAGGTGTGGGTCAAGTGGTAGATGCCTGTCTTCTCCCTGCCAGTACTACATAGAAAAAAAGGAAGGAAGGAAGGAAGGAAGGAAGGAAGGAAGGAAGGAAGGAAGGAAGGAAGGAAGGAAGGAAGGAAGGAAGGAAGGAAAGAAGGAAGGAAGGGGAAGGCAGAAAAAACAATCAAAATGTATAACGTTAGGAATTTGCTTTTGGCTAGGCTGTTATTCACTGAACTGTACCCTCTGTTTTAGCTAGTGGTAGAGGGATAAAAACAGAGAGACTAGTGTCTACCAGACATAAAGAGTGGTTGTTTGGCTCAGCCACACTTTCACAAGTTATTTTTAGGGTGTGCACAAACAAAAGCCAAAGACAGTTGTTTGTAGAATATGCTTCTAATGTAGTGTGGAGCTGGTAGAGTCTAGCCAGATGATTTGGAGACAGTGTCATGCATTTCATTAATATCACTTGAATGAGTACTGAGTTGTGTGAGAGTTGATCTACTGAAAGGGAAATCATTTTTTTTATGTTTTACTCTGGTTGAACATTTTTTGCTCCCCAAATATTAAAGATTATATTTACTTTTCTTTTGTATTAGTGTTCTCTCTCGGCTTTATCACTCAAGACTGGTACTCTACCACTTGAACCACAGCTCCATATCCAGCTTTTTTTTGTTTTTCCTGGCTAAATGAAGATAGGTGTCTCAAGGGTTGTTTTTTTTTTTTTTTTGCCCTAGATAACTTTGAACCACAATTCTCAGATCTCAGCTTTCTGAGTAGCTAGGATTACAATTATGAGCCGCCGGTACCAGATTAAACATTATTTATTTATGTTTGGTTAGAATAAATAGCTGCCTCTTAGGTAACACTCTGAAGTGCTGTTTATTACAGTAGCACCTTCCTAATATGAATTCCACCTAGAGAAATTGAGTTCACTACATAGTGTATACGTAAAGCTAAAAGTTGAGAGGTATTAAATGATACAAATTGAACCACTGCTTGTCCATTGTCTTATAGATGGGTCTTTGTGTACTTTGTACTATCATTCAGCAATGTCTCAGAAATGGTTGACACACTCATTGTTCCCCTTCATAGGGGGATTTGGGGGTGGGTGTAGCTTCATTTGGCCATTGCTTTTCTCAGTGTTTTCCAACAGCCAATCTCATTTTGGCATATGCTATCTATGACATATGGAACATATTTTTGCTACCAACTCCTTCAATTGAAGGCAGATGTTGCAAGTTCTTTAACTTTGCCTGGAAGGATTCTCTCTGGATCTTGACTGAAGCTTTAGTAGCCTACTGCACTTTGAGAGGGACAGTGAAGTGTCTCTAAGAAAACACCATCTCATGCCCAGTGATTATGTGTGCATTAACACCAAATATCTCAACACAACAATCAAGCTGATCTTTACTGATCCTGTCTTGTGAGCATTAATTTCTGAAATCTTATCAAGACTGTTGGTGTTTTTTTGTTGTTTGTTTTTTTGAGCAAGTCTCTTACTAAGTAGCCCAGTCTTCCTATATTGCCCAGACATGTTTTTCCTCCTGCTTCAACTTTCCAGTTGCTGAGATTATACGCATGTATCAGTTTAAAGTCCAATTCTTACCTTACTCTTCTGTGTGTATATTTCTTCTACCTATCTGTCTGTCTGTCCGTCTGCTTGTCTGTCTGTTTGTCTGTCTGTTAGTCTGTCAGTTGTGGGACTTAAACTCAGGGCCTGCGTGCTGTTTTTGAGCCCCTTTGTGGTCAAGGCTAGCACTCTACCACTTGAGTCACAGTACCACCTCCAGTTATTGAGATAGAGAGTCTCACCAGGACTTTTCTGCCTGGGCCGGCTTTGAACTGACATCCTCAGATCTTAGCCTCCTGATTAGCTAGGATTAGAGACATGAGCCACCAGTGCCTGGCTTATTTATTTATTTTTGTCCTATGGCTTGGCCTGGGTGCTGAAGACTAGCACTCTACCATTTGAGCTTTGGTGGTTTATTGGAGAAAAGCTTCTCACTGATTTTCTTGCCTAGGTTGGCTTCAAACCTGTATCCTCAGATCTCAGCCTCTTGAGTAGCTACTTTTGTGTTATTTATTTCTGAAGATTAAATGTAAAACCTCATACTTGCTAGCCAACTTGGCAGGTAACCCTCTTATCATGTACACTATGCTCCCAGCCCTTTATTTTGTAGGTGGCGTAGGCTCTCAACTACTTTGCTTAGGATGCTCTCTTAGCTGACCTTGACCTGATCTTCCTCCTGCCTCCATCTTCCAACTAACTGGATTCCAATGAGCTGAAATTCCAATTTGCTGGGATCACATAGCATGAACCATCATTCCAGGCTTGTATATCATCTTAGTTTGGAAGAAAAAGGTATGAAAGTGGCCCACACTTTCATCTAGCATTAGCATAATGCAGGTTATACTGTTATGTAATAGTGGATACACTAGAGAGGCATGTGCATATTTTCTGTGGAACTTAATTGTAGATCTCTTTTTACTGGTCAGCCTCTTAGTTGAAAAAGTCATTCTTTTTTTGGGGGGGGGTCCGGTCATGGGGCCTGAACTCTGGGCCTGGGCGCTGTCCCTCAGCTCTTCAGCTCAAGGCTAGCGCTCTACCACTTGAGCCACAGCGCCACTTCTGGCTTTTTTCTTTTTGCTTATGTGGTGCTGAGGAATCAAACCCAGGGCCTCAGGCATGCAAGGCAAGGCGCTCTACCACTGAGCCACCTTCCCAGCCCTGAAAAAGTCATTCTTTAGAAAAGGTCAGTCTGTGGGTCTGTGCTGGAAGTAGCACAAAAGTTCCAGGGAAGGATCTTAATTTTTTTAAACATTTTTACCATTCTACAATAAGGAACCCCAGCTGGGCGTTGGTGGCTCATACCTGTAATCCTAGCTAGTGAGGAAGCTGAGATCTGAGCATTGTGGTTTAAAGCCAGCCCTGGCAGGAAAGTTTGTAAGACTCTGATTTCCATATAACCACTTGAGCTGTAGCTCAAATGATAGGCACTTGCCTGTTCAAGCCCCTGGACAAGCATAAAATAAACAAACAAACAAATAAATAAATAAGGTGCCCCTTCCAAATGAATCAAACTAACCTAAGCAATTCAGGGAATTATGTTAAATAAGTATTCCTGTGATATATATCCAGATATGCTGGCTAATTATCATCGGTTCTTCATGCCTTTTAGGAGGGACACAAAAAAGAAATCTACTTTTTTTTTTTTCCCTCTTGGTTTAATTATGTCCCATTGTCACCAAGTCTCTGATTTTCCCCACCCCCTCCAGTCCTGGGGCTTGAACTCAGGGCCTGAGCACTGTCTCTCAGCTTTTCAGCTCAAGACTAGCGCTCTACCACTTGAGCCACATATCCAGCTTTTGTTGTTGTTGTTGGTGGTGGTGGTGGTGGTGGTGGTCATGGGGCCTGAACTCTGGGCCTGGGTGCTGTCCCTCAACTCTTCAGCTCAAGGCGAGCACTCTACCACCTGAGCCATAGCACCACTTCTGGCTTTTTTTCTGCTTATGTGGTGCTGAGGAATCTAACCCAGGGCCTCATGCATGCAAGGCAAGCACTCTACCACTGAGCCACCTTCCCAGCCCTGTCACCAAGTCTCTGTAAAAGGAGGCCAGGATATTCTCCTGCAGAGAGAGCAGAGATTAGGAGATACTTATTTCCAAAACCCAAGACAGGACTTATTAGTGTCAGGTACACCCAATAGGTGCTCAACCAATGTTGGCTGCACAAATGTTGGAAATTTTATAAGATTTATACAAGATTTTTCCATTGCTTACATTCCAATGTCTGTTATAAGAAACAAAAAGTAGCCATAAACCATTCATTTTATACAATATGTATTTGAAGCTTGAACTGAAACTCAGTGCCTTAGACTCTCATTTAGTTTTTCACTTAAGGCTTGTGTACTAACTACCATGCTTAAGCCACAGCACCATTTCTGGCTTTTTACTGGTTAATTGGAGATAAGAGTAGCAGCCAGGTGTTGGTGGCTCATGCCTGTAATCCTAGCTACTCAGGAGGCTGAGATCTGAGGATTGTGGTTCAAAGCTGCCTGGGCAGGAAAGTCTATGAGACTCTTATTTCCAGTAAACCACCAGAAAACTAGAAGTGGCACTGTGGCTCCAGTGGTAGAGCACTAGCTTTGAGCTGAAGAGCTGAGGGACAGCGCCCAGGCCTGGAATTCACAACTCACTTAAAAAAAAAAAAAAAAGAGTAACATGGACTTTCTTGCCCAGTCTGGCTTTTTATTGTAGTCCAGAGATCTGAGCCTCCTGAGTAACTAGGTTTATAAGCATGAGCCACTGGCGTATATACTTACTATTTCAGCAGCTTAGTATCTCAAAGCAACATTTTTGGAGTTTTATTTTATATGGGTCATTTTCAAGTACTAGTAATATTAGGATTATGAGACATCTGTAACAGAAATTCAAGGCAACAACTCAGGAGTAGAGCCCATGCTTAGCTAGCTGAGTGCTGAGTTCAATCCCCCAACACTTCCTTCCACCCTCAACAATATATAAGCCTAAGGAATATGTGTGTATGTGTGTGTATATTTGTGTATGCACATTTGTGTGTACTCTACCTTACTCCCATGTCTTGATTACAGCTGGTATTCTACCATTTGAGCCAAGCCTCTGGCTTGGCTTTTTGTCTGTTAATTGGAGATGAAATTTCTTAGACTTTTCTGCCCTAGCTAGCCTTGACCATGATTTTCCAGGTCTCAGGCTCCTGAGTAGCTAGGACGATAGGAATGTGCCATGGGTGCCTGGCGGGTTTAAAATCTACCAATTTTAGAAATCCGAAGACAATGATACAAGTATTTTTGGTCAGCCAGGTCCATTTCTTTCCCTCAAATGAGACTCTAGTCTCTGTTCTGTTAACTTTTTAGTTAAGTATCTGAAAACCCCCTCGGAGATGTTGATTGGGGCAGCATTTCCGTAATTCTCCCAGCTAATAAGTGGGCACTTGCCAGATCAGATTTGGTATTTGGTGTATTTTTAGCAACCATGGAAAATCAGAACTTTTAAATGACTGTTATTATATTAGTGCTTAAGTGCTGTTAAACTTTCCACATGGTTTTGGTTTACAAGAATTCCTGAGCTTGTTCCTAGTGTAAATGATCCCAACACTAATCACGTGCTGCCTTAGAAATCATAAAAACAGAAAATCTAGCTTGCTTGTAATCCTAGCTACTCAGGAGGTTGAGATCTGAGGATCTTAGTTTGAAGCCAGCCAGGGCAGGAAAGCCCCTGAGACTTTTTTTTTTTCCCCTTCAGTTGTGGGGCTTGAACTCTAAGCTTGGGCACTATCCCTCAGCTCTTCAGCTCTACACTTGAGCCACAGCACCACTTCCAGTTTTCTAGTGGTTTATTGGAGATAAGAGTCTCACAGACTTTCTTGCTTGTGCTGGCTTTGAACTGTGATCCTCAGCTCTCAGCCTCCTGACTAGCTAAGATTACAGGTGTGAGCCACCAGTGCCCGGGAGACTTTTATCTTCAATTAACCACAAAAAGCAAAAACAAAAACAAAAAACTGAAAGAGGAGTTGTGGCACAAGTAATAGAGCACTAGCCTTGAACAAAAGGAATCTCCAGGACAGTGCTCAGGCCCTGACTTTAAACCTCAGGACTGGCACCAAAGCAACAGCATGCACTTGCTACATGAAATACTCTTATTCTGAACAAGCTTCAGCAATCCCCGCACTCAATGCTGAGTGAATGCACATAACATATGTGCATGCACATGCATGCATTTGTGCCACACTGGTGCTTGAACTCAAGGCCTGGGCACTGTCCCTTTACTTTTTTCACTCAAGGTTGGCACTTACCACTTGAGCCACAGCTCTGCTTCCAGTTTGTTTGTTTTTTTTTTGTCGGTTATAGGGCTTGAACTTTAGGCCTGGGCACTGTCCTCAGCTCTTCAGGCTCTTCAGGCTCTTCAGCTCAAGGTAAGCACGCTACCATTTGAGCTGTAGCACCACTTCTGGTTTTCTGGTGGCTAATTGGAGATAAGAGTCTCTCGGACTTTCCTGCCCAGGCTGGCTTTGAACTGTGATCCTCAGATCTCACCCTGCTGAGTAGCTAGAATTATAGATGTGAGCTACCGGCGCCCAGCTATCCTTCCAGCTTTTTGATGGTTAATTGGATAGAAACATCACAATTTCCCTCCTCAGCTGGGCTGGAACCTGGGTTCTTAGATCTCAGCCTATTGAGTAGCTAGGATTATAGATGTTAGCCACTGGTGCCTGACTAATATAATGCTTTTCTTTTATTTATTTACTTTTGTTGCTTTATTGTTGTTTTAGAGGTGATATATAGTGGGATTACCTTTACATATGTCAGGTAATAAGTACATTTCATGCCTTTTGCAGAGTACCATCTGTTTTCTCATTCTCTCCCATTTCCTCCCCATCTCCTCCCAGGAGTTGCGTGGTTCACTTTCATTCATGTCCAGTGCAGCCAATGAACTCCATTGCTGCACTTTTTTACCCATTTTCCACTGATTCTGTGCCCTCCCCACAACTTCCCTCAGATGAGCACGGGTATACAACGTATATGATGTAAAGAATACAGAGTCATCAAAAAATGAAAAAACAAATTAAGGAAAAGATCCTTTGGGTGTCTCTTTTTGTGTCTCCTTGTGTGTATCTGTGTCTGTGTCTTTGTGTCCCTATGAGAGCACCCGCACTCTGCTAGAGTGTGCCCTTGCCCTTCCATTGGCTTTTTTGTCCATTTGTCTGTTTCCTTGTTTGTTTACTTAATAAAGCTCTGCCATATTTTCTTGACAAAAAAAAAAAAAAGAAAAAGATCCTTTGTTTTCATATCTTTGGAGTTTGTTTCAATATGTATATTATTTTATTTTTATTTTTATTTTTTCAGTCATGGGGCCTGAACTCTGGGCCTGGGCGCTGTCCCTCAGCAGTTCAGCTCAAGGCTAGCTCTACCACTTTAGCCATAGTGACACTTCCAGCCTTTTTTGCATATGTGGTGCTGAGGAACCAAACCCAGGGTCTCATGCATGCAAGGCAAGCACTCTACCACTAAGCCACCTTCTCAGCCCTGTATATTATTTTATATATATATACGAAGAGGCATTGGTTATTACAACTTGGTAATTTTCTCCTAAGACTATGCTCGTTTTCTCTCTGTATGTGAGTGTCTAGAATCCTGTATAATTTGTCATGTCCCATTGTGTTTTAAATCTAACTTCTACATATCAGGACAACATACGCTGTTTGTCTCTCTGGTCTTGTCTCATCTCACTTAACATGATTTGTTCTAGTTCCATCCATTTCCCTGCAAATGACATTATTTTATTATTTGTAATGGTTGTGTAAAATTCCATGTGTATTGATACCACATTCTTTGATCCATTCATCAATTGTGGTACATCTGGTTTTTTTTTTTTTTTTTTTTTTTTTTTTGGCGGTTGTGGGGCTTGAACTCTGGGCCTGGGTGCTGTCCCTCAGCTCTTCAGCTCAAGGCGAGCGCTCTACCACTTGAGCTACAGCGCCACTTCCGGTTTTCTAGCAGTTTATTGGAGATAGGAGTCTCACGGTCTCTCCTGCCCGGGCTGGGTTTGAACCGCGATCCTCAGATCTCAGCCTCCTGAGTAGCTAGGATTACAGGCCTGAGCCACCGGCGCCCAGCCATCTGGGTTGTTTCTATATCTTGGCTATTATGAATAGTGCAGCAATGAACATGGATGGGCAGGTGTCCTTATTATATATGGTTCATGATGCTCAGGGTTGGCGCTTCAGAGTGGTATGGCTGAGTTGTAGGGAAGGTTTATATTTAGTTTTATGAGGAACCTCCAGACTGCTTTCCATAGTGGTTATACTAGTTTACATTACACCAGCAGTGCAGTAGGGTTCCTTTTTCTCCTCATCCCCACCAACATTTTTCATTGTCAGAGTTCAAAATATTGGCCAGTCCAACTGAGGTAAGATCACATGTCAGTTGTTTTAATTTGCATTTCCTTTATGGCTAGGGATGATGAACATTTCCTCATGTGTTCCTTTGCCATTTTTACATCTTCTTCTGAGAAATCTCTCCTTATCTCTCTTGCCTATTTAGTGATTGGCTTATTAGGTTTGGGAGGGGTTAGTTTTTTGAACTCCTTGTATATATTGGATATTAGGCCTTTGTCTGTATTGCTGGTAAAGATCTTTTTCCAATTGGTAGGCTGTCTTTCTGGTTTATTTATTTATTTATTTATTTATTTATATTTTTTTGCTAGTCCTGGGTCTTGAACTCAGAGCCTGGGCACTGTCCCTGAGCTTCTTTTCCTCAAGGCTTCTAGCTTATTTGTTTATTTTTTAAAATTATCTTAAAGGGGCTGGGAGTGTGGCTTAGTGGTAGAGTGCTTGCCTAGCATGCATGAAGCCCTGGGTTTGATTCTTCATACCACGTAAACTGAAAAAGCCAGATGTGGTACTGTGGCTCAAGTGGTAGAGCACTATCTTTGAGCACAGAGAAGCTCAGGGGTGAGACCAGGCCCTGAGTTCAAGACCCAGGACTGGCAAAATGCCTGGATATATAGATATATCTTTTTTTTATTCTTTTTATTTTAAACTTTTTATTGTTATTATAAAGGTGATATACAGAGGGATATAGATATATCTTTAAGTAGTTGTACAAAGGAGTTGCCATTCAACAAAGAAGTTTATGAAGCCAGGTGCCGGTGGCTCATGCCTGTAATCCTAGTTACTCAGAAGGCTGAGAGCTGAGGATCGCAGTTCAAAGCTAGCCTGGGCAGGAAAAGTCTGTGAGACTCTTATCTCCAGTTAACCGGAAGTGGCGCTGTGGCTCAAGTGGTAGAGCGCTAGCCTTGAGCTGAAGAGCTGAGGGACAGTGCCCAGGCCCAGAGTTCAACCCCCACCACTGACCCCCCCCCCAAAAAAAATATATATGTATGAATACAACATAACATAACATTTTTATTTATTTGTTGGTTGGTTGGTTGGTCATGGGGCTTGAACTCTGGGGTTGGGCGCTGTCCCTCAGCTCTTCAACTAGAGGTGAGCACTCTACCACATGAGCCACAGCACCACTTTCAACATAACATTTTAATACACTTTTCCTTGGAGAGATAGTCTATTGTTTTTGGTAGATTTCAGAGAAATGTGAATCATATTCCCTACTCCCTAGGAAAAAGGTAAAAGAAGTAAAAGAATGACACTGTTGGAAGTTGTAGCGTATAGCTGTAATCCTGGGGAGGGAAGGTAGGATTTAAGGTCAGCCTAAGTTACAGAGTAAGAACTTGTCTTATAAGTAAAAGAAAACAAGAGGGACTGGAAATGTGGCTTAGTGGTAGAGTGCTTGCTTAGCATGCATGAGGCCCTGGGTTCAATCCCTCAGTACCACATAAATAGAAAAAGGAAAAGAAAATAAGAGAATCACACTGATCTCTAAAGACTTTAAAGATGTCAGGTGCCACTGGCTCACTTCTGTAATCCTAGCAATTCAGGAGGCTGAGATCTGAGGATTGTAGTTCAAAGCCAGCTCAGGCAGAAAAGTTCCTGAGTCTCTTATCTTCAAATAACCTCCAAAAAAGGTGGAAGTGGAACTGTGGCTCAAGGGGAGAGTGCTAACCTTGAGTAAAAAAGCTCATGGAGGGCTGGGAAGGTGGCTCAGTGGTAGAGTGCTTGCCTTGCATGCATGAGGCCCTGGGTTCTATTCCTCAGCACCACATAAGCAGAAAAAAAGCCGGAAGTGGCGTTGTGGTTCAAGTGGTAGAGTGCTAGCTTTGAGCTGAAGAGCTGAGGGACAGAGCCCAGACCCAGAGTTCAGGCCCCATGACCGGACCCCCCCCCCCAAAAAAAAAAAGCAGCTCATGGACAATGTCCAAGTCTTCAAGCTCCAGGACCAGCGCAAAAAGGAAAAAGAAAGAAAAGGCATTGACAGCTGTTGTGTGATTAAGGCAAAGTGGTTACACTGGTAACATGTTTTTCCAGACTCTCATCATTGATAGGATGCTAGGATTGTTATCCTGGAGAAGCAGGGATGCTATAACCCTGGAGGAACAGGTGATCACTGCATGCCAGCTACCCTGTGGTTGCTAGTGATTGGTGCTTCTTTGCAATGATTTGTATAGTCAGCCCATTTCTCTTACCTGTTTTCCCTCCTGCCACTTTTTATGCTTTTTAGAGGAAGGAAAGTGAGGTTTTCAGAAGCAGTCAGTATTCAGTGTTTCTTAGCATCTGTGAAGCATTTTTCCTTCTGAGGAACTGAAGACATATAATGAACGAATTGCTTTTCTGTTCCCATGTGATGTAGACTTACACTTGTGGTTTCCAGGGTGTTGGCCGTGCTGCACTTATTTCTTGTCCTTTCGTAATGACAGGGTTCGGGTGTCACTAGTGGGTTCTAGTTATTTACACTATGCAGCTTATTTAATATTGTATTTCATAGACAAATACCATTTTGTGGTGAGGTTTCTGTTAAAGAGTAAAAGTAGGGCTGGGTGCTGGTGGCTTACCCCTGTAATCCTATCTACTCAGGAGACTGAGATATGTGGATTGATGTTCAAAGCCAGCCCAGGCAGGAAATCCCTGAGACTCTTATCTCCAATTAACCACCAAAAAGCCAGAAGTGGAGTTCTGGCTCAAGTGGGAGAATGCTAGCCTTGAGTGAAAACCTAAGAAACAGTGCCCAGGCCCCAATACCAGAACAACAACAAAAATTATATATGTATACCTTCACATATTCAAAATGTGCATGGGATATAATTTATAACAAAAAGTCAATCATTCCAAGAAATGTAAAGCACTCTGAATACATAGTTGATGTAAAGTGGTGCAGCTACTGGAGAGAAAAGAGGGATAGTTCTTCAAAAAGTAAACTGTTCGGCTGGGAAGATGGCTCAGTGGTAGAGTGCTTGCCTTGCATACATGAGGCTCTGGGTTCTATTCCTCAGCACCACATAAGCAGAAAAAGCCAGAAGTGGTGCTATGGCTCAAGTGGTAGAGCACTAGCCTTGAGCTGAAGAGCTGAGGGACAGTGACCAGGTCCAGAGTTCAAGCCCAACGATCGACAAAAAGAAAAAGAAAAAAAAGTGAACTGTAGACTTATCCTATGATTGAATTCTATTGAGTATATACATCCTCAGTCATGGAAAACAGTGACTCCAAGGGATTCTTATATACTGATGTTCATAGCAGCATTAGTCTCTAAAACCCAAAGGTATACACAGTCTGAATGTCTTAACAACAGAAGACTGGATAAATAATTAAAATGTATATGCATATACATACAAGGGAATATTACTCTGTCTTAAAAAGGAATGACTTTTCAGTGCATCCTACCCTGCTCACAGGGTGAGCCTCGCAGACATGCAAATGGACCACCTACAGAAACATAAAGTTGTTTTATACCTGTTTCAAATTTTTAGAATCCAAATTTCTAACTGTTTTAAGCATTGTCACTGTGTCCCCGCCCCCTCTGCTCCCCAGAAAGCTCTCAGCTGGAGTGTGAGCTTAGTGGATGCATTAGGTTAGAATCCATTGGTTTTCTTCAAGTGTTTAAGCTGAACATTTTACTTAGTAGGTTTCTTTTTTCTTTTTCTCCATGGAAGCGTGGTCTATAAGTGGAAGATCAGACTGGAGGTATACAGGATGCCTTTGTAGATCAGCACTGAGCATACAAGAGGTGCTGGCTCCAGTCCCCTGCCCTAAGAAAAAAGTTAAAAAAAAAAAAAAAAGCCAAAGGAGGAAAAGAAGTCATGTTGGGCTTCCCCCTCGGACAAGGAAAGTTTGCTTTCGTGGCAAAACCAAAGCCTGGGAAGTGGGAGTGATGAAACCCAGACTTTCCGGCCCTCAGCCCTCGCTCTTCCCAAGTTCTTGGGAATCTGTTCTGGATCCAACTACAAGTAGGGAACCCATTTTTGGCGGAGCAGTCAGGCAAGCCATGCTGCCAATCTATCAAATGTAATTGCTCAAAACTTTGGCCCTGCCGGTCTGGAGGGGAGTGCGTACTGGGGGGTGAGGGGGAGGGAGGAGGTCTCTGTCTAATCAAGATCTGTGCAGCTGTCAAGGTGATGGTGATGGCCCTGGGACCGCCTTCTACTTTTTGGCAGTGACCTTGAAACCAGCCAGCTCACCCTGGTCTCTCTTACCCTCCACAGGCTGGGCTATTGCAACGCCAGGGGGCTAGCCGGAGGGAGAGTTCTCCTGTGCGCCTTTCCCAGTGTCTGGCAGGTGTCAGCTATGGTGCCGGCTGGCTCGCTCCTTGCCTACCATACACTAAGCATGGAGCGCGGGGCCATCCAGGTAGATGTGGGGAGAGAAGGTGGCTTTTTCTGCCTTTTGTCCCCGTTCCAGGGAAGTGGGTGGCTCTGTCTGACAGCCAGGCTGCAGTGCAGACAGGCTGCACGTGGGACCGGCTTGGCAGCTCAGGGGGAGATGCTTGGCGGTGACATACAGTAGATGATCTTGCAAGAAGGAGGAACCCTCCTCCCCAACAACAACAACAACAAAATGTGCTTTTGTCTCCGAGAGACCAGTGAGAGTCAGCTTTAGACTAAGGGAGAGATTTCTCTGGGAAATGAAGGTCATCAGAAATGTCTACGGCAAGGGAAAATCCGTTCTCTCCGACTGCTCGGTGGCAAATGTCTTTTAAACAAGTCCACCCCTTCTCCTGTCCTTTTCCTCGTTACACGGCTTACTGTTACTTCTTAATCCGCCTTTGTCATTGGACATTTATTGACAGAAATCAGATTGCTGTGTTTCTGGGCAAAGCGCCTGCCGCAAAGAGGTGTGGTTCGGAGGAATGAGACAAGCAGCCCAACAGCTGAGCCTCCTCTGTCCTCACATAACCTCCCTGCCTTAAATATCGCCAATATTTAGCCTCGCCTTATAAAGTAAAAATGCACAATACCTTCCAGAGTTTCAGCAAGCCCAAGTTGCCCCCCTAGGCTTGAGAGACAGAGCATCGCTCCCCCTCCCCCGCCATGCAGACATGACCTCAGAGCCACCAAGAGGTTACTAATCTGGGACACTCCGCCATCGATCCGGTGCTGGTGGTGCTGGTGGTGACCTGGGGGATTTGTATGCTTTTTTTTTTTCCCCTTGCTGTAGCCTCCTGTGATTTCGGCGCGACCAGATCCTCTGCAGAGAACTCCATGTCGCAGCTTGTGGCTGCCTGTGTCCTGTGGTGAGGAGCAGAGCTGCACAGGAGATCCTTTGTCTAGGAAGGGCTAGGGCTGAGAAGATCACTTTGGAGTTGCTAGGTTCTGCATTGCTATTGGCTGTACTCTTTGTGGGGCTGTTTTTGCAAAAGGCATGCCCAGCACGTCTACAGTGCTGGCAGGCCAGGGCTGCCTTTAAACACCATGATAATAATACCAAAAGCAGTTTGCAGAACTGTTCCACTGTCGAAGCTTCCTCTGCAGAACCAAGCAAGATGGCTACCTCGTGGGCTTCGCTCTGAAGAATACAGAGGCTAATTAAGACAGACTTTAAGGGGGAAAAAAAAACAAGGGTATTTCCCTCCTTCATCTTTATGCAAGTGTTTTGGGTTATTTTTTTTTCCCCCTCTCCCAGTGACTTTTTTAAAGTGTACATTTTTGCATAAGCTCTTTAGGTTCTGCTAGCAAACATGTGGATGTTTTTAAATGGCACCAGTATTTCTACAGAGAAATAGTCAAAAAAAAATTGGGAAGGGGAGAGGTGGGAGCTAATATTTTTTTCTTAAATGGAGGCTGATTTTCCAATTTGATTTTTTTTTTTTTAGGTTATAAAAGAAAACAAGAGGTCCCAGAGGGAAAAGAAGCCCAAAGTTTTAAAGGTAATCAGTTGTTGATTAAATGATATATATATATTTCCATTTCATATAGTATTTTTCTGTCAGTTGAGGGTAAATCTGCAGTATAGTGGATGTGAATTATTCCAGATTGTCAGTAGATAAAATGAAATTTCACTCAACCAAAGGGTTCCCCACCCCCTTTTTCTGATGTACTACATTATGTGCATATTAACATCTTTGATTTTTCAACTCCACACAAGTCTTGCACAAGGAAAAGTTCATATGCAAAGTGTTGGGACTAAGATTCATTTTTCCTTAGAGGTCCCTTTGTAACATCTGTGTCTGGTCTTGCGCCAGTGGGTACTTAAAGCTTTCCAGGAGAGAGGTGCTACTTGAAATTGACAGCTAGGATACATTGTGATTTTAATAGACCTTCCATTAAATGCTATTTTTAAATGTGTGATTTTTTTCCCCCCCAAAGGGGGAAAAAAGGTCCTTGGAGATTTGAGTTCAATGTAAAATGTATAGGTCATTGAGATCTTATAGACAAATGATAGTTGTTTAATCCTAAATTCACAATATGTCATCTCTGATTTTTAACATTCATTGAGCTTTTAGGATATGCATGTTCTCCTTATTTTGTATAGATTATCTGATGAGTTCTTAGCAGTAACCTAATTTGGTTAGAAGCTAGCAGTCTGTTATGAGCTTTGTACAGTATTGAGAAGGGTTAATTTAAAAGCATATGGTATCACCAAAAGTTCAAAGCTAGCCTGAATCTGGCAAATAGGTGCTTATGGGGGTTGAGATTGCAAGTGGTATATTGGAATTATATGTGAAGGCCACCTATTTATTTAATTCTAGAAGAAATATTAAGCAATAAAACAACTGGTCTGTAAAATTGCACTGTGCATATTTAATTTAAAAGTCTTTTAACCTAATCCTAGCTTTTGCAAATAAAGTTTTAGTGCTCCAAGAAGAACGTGTTGAACTATGACTTATAAATGTGGTAGAATTTTACCTCATTTGTTGCCCTGGTTGTGTAACTGGAAAATGTTGACACTGAGAACAAACCTTGCCTTGCTTTCTAATTTGACTGACTACCTGGAATTTGTGTTTCCTGAGTGACCATTTTTCATCAGTCAACAAGTATGTACAGTCAACAGTGTGTCAGCTACTGTGAAATGAATGGAATTGATTGGTGTATTTTATGGGGTCTAGTCTAGGTTATTAGAGAGAAATGAAATTACTATTTTTTATTCATACTGATATGAAGAATATATATATATATATATATATATATATATATATACACACACACACACACACACACACACACAGATACATATATATCTCACCTATTAGACCTGCCTCTCCCCCAGCTATACAAGTATATCATTAAAGCTCTACTTAGATCTTTTTCTATATGTTCTGTATTGGGAGTATCCATTTTCAGGTGAGAAATAGTTGAGGTTTTGCTTACAAATTTAAGTGTGTATGTGGGAACAAAGTGATAGACTACATGCAAAGACTAATAAAAGACTAGACTTAACGGCTAAACTTTTTTGGAAGTACGAAGGTTTAAACTCAGTGCCTTATACTTGTTGGACTGGACCTCTACCATTTGAGCCACACCTCCAGCCTGGCTTTTTACTGATTATTTTGGAAATAGTTCACTGGACAGCAAGTGAACTTTTCTGCCTAAGTGGCTTCCCAGCTCGGTCCTCCAGATGGAGGCCTCTTGAATAGCTAGGATTATAGGCTTGAGCCACTGATGCTCATCCTAACTAAATCTTTTCCCATTTTTGCTTGGGAATGGAATATGCTTTGGGAGTACTGTTTAATTCCATGTTATTTTGCTAGTGTGTGTCTAGTCGCCTGAAGTAAGTTTCAGAAGTAAATATACCATGTATATTTACTTTAGCACTAGGTCTCGACTTAATTCTTCTTTTTTCAAGTAAATGCCTATTGGTACATCAATGTTGTCTGTTTCCCAGTAAAGAGAACTGAATTGAATCTCACTTTCTCTCTATAGTTAACAATTGTGTCAGAGTAAGGAAATATGCGAGGGAAGGGTTGACATTGTCCAAAAACAAATGTATTCTTGTGTTTTTTTTTGTCCGTCATGGGGTCTGAACTCTGGGCTTGAGCACTGTCCCTCAGCTCTTCAGCTCAAGCCTAGCACTCTACCACTTGAGCCAAAGTGCCACTTCTAGCTTTTTCTGCTTATGTGGTGTTGAGGAATTGAACCCAGAGCCTCATGCATGCAAGGCAAGCACTCTACCACTGAGCCACCTTCCCAGCCCCTTATTCTTGTCTGACTTATCTAACTATAACCCCTCTGTACTTCACCTTTCTAATAACAGTAAAAAAAAATTTAAGCCAGGCACCAGTGGCTCATGCCTGTAATCCTAACCACTCAGGATGCCAAGGTCTGAGGATCTTGGTTTAAAGCCAGCCTGGGCAGGTGAATCTGTGAAACTTTTTTTTGGTCAATCATGGGGCCTGAACTCTGGGCCTGGGCACTGTCCCTCAGCTCTTCAGCTCAAGGCTAGTGCTTTACCATTTGACCCACAGCGTCATTTCCTGCTTTTTCTGCTTATGTGGTGTTGAGGGATGTAACCTAGGGTCTCCTGAATGTAAGGCAAGCACTCTATCACTGAGCCACTTTCCTAGCCCCATCTGTAAAACTCTTATCTCCAGTTAACCATGAGAAAACTGGAAGTGGCACCATGGCTCAAAGTGGTACAGTGTTAGCTTTGAGCAAGCGCCATGGCTGACAAACAAGTAAATTAATTAAAATAAACATTAAAAAGTAAAGAGTAAGGAAATGCCCTGGAAGGAAAGTTTTAGATTAATTTTTCACTTTTCTTTGTTTTTTTTTCTTATTGTGAAAATACTGTACAGAGGGGTTACAATTGTTTTGATTTTTTAAAAACAACTTGGTGAGATATGGCCCAAGCTGGCCTGAAACTCTCCATACTCTTCCTTCAGTCTCAAAATGACGGATTGCATGTACACCACTGTGCCTAGTCAAATTAAGGTTTCTGGTATTAGCACTTAAAATGTTAAAAAAAATTCTCTGTAATCCTAGCTACACAGAAGAGTGAGATCTGAGGATCATGGTTCAAAGCCAGCCTGGACAGGAAAAATCCATGAGACGCTTATTTCCAGTTAGCCACCAGAAAACCAGAAGTGGCGCTGTGGGTGCCCAGACCCAGAGTTCAAGCCCCACAACCAACAAAAAAAAAAAAAAAAAAGAAAGAAAAAGAAAAAGAGCCCAGTGCTGGTGACTGATACCTAAAATCCTAGGTACTCAGGAGGCTGCTATTTGAGGATCATGGTTCAAAATCAGCCCAGGCAGGGAAGTCCATGAGACTCTTCAGTCTCCAATTAAGTGCCAAAAAAAAAACCAAAACAACAACAACATAAAAACAACTGAAAGTGGAGCTGTGGCTCAAGTTGTAGAGAACTACCCTTAAGCAAAAATTTAAAAATAAATAAATAAATAAAGCTTAGGGTCAGTGCTCAGGCCTTGGGTTCAGGCCTCAGTACTCAGGCTGGGAATGTAGCTTAGTAGTAGAGTGCTCGCCTAGCATGCACAAAGCCCTGGGTTCGATTCCTCAGGACCACATACACAGACAAAGTTTCCAGAAGTGGCCCTGTGGCTCAAGTGGTAGAGTGTTAGCCTTGAGCAAAAGAAATTCATGGATAGTGCCCAGGCCCTGAGTTCAAGACCCAGGACCGGCAAAAAAAACCAACCAACCAACCAAACAAACAAAAGCCTTAGTACTGGCACCAAAATAAAAATAGTGTGAGATATTATTTTTCCTTTTGTCAAACAAAACTTTGTTTCTCTGCTGCATAGTAGTAATGTTAAAAACTTTCTGATATATATATATATCAGGTATATAAAATAAAGCTATAGGAAGTATAGAATATTATATAGCCCCAAAGAAGGTATCAAGTAAGTTTTGGAGACTGGGGAAGGGAATACAACTTTTAGCTGAAGGCTAAATGTTCTAGCTAGATGTTCGGGCTAGAGTCTAGATTCAGTTAGGAGAATCCATGCCTTTCATGCGGTCTCCTTTCATAATTTTTAATGTGTTTTGGCATTGTGCCAGGGAGCCATGGTGCTTCCTCTTGCTTTGGCTGCCTAAGTGGTCATATATCCCGGGCCCCTTGTTGTTTGCCAGTGTGGATGTTGCAAGTATTCCAGGTGAGTTTCCCTCTTCATCCTCTATTAAGAAGTAGTTATGTGAAGAACCCGATGAAGGAAATTGGGTGTAGAATTTAAGGCTTATTCAGTCCTGCTCTGATCTCTCCCTTTGAAAGAAACTCTAGTGAGCTGGGTTTGAGGCTGCTGGTCCAGGGCTCCTGAGCATGTGCTGGCTTAAATCCCTGGCTTGAATCCCCAGCAATGCCCCAAACCAAAACAGCCTATTATCTACATTTATATCTCTGTTCATTCCCACATACTTCAAATGTTACAACTCTAAGTAGTAATTTCAAATTCCTTTCCTGAGTTGTCTTCTAGCTGACATGACCATTTCCTCTAGGGGTCACAATCGGTGTCCAATAGTGTGTGGGGGAGGGACGGGAAGCCAAGCATCTGCTTCCAGCTCCAGCCTTATTGGTGGTGAGACTACTTGCTGCCTGTGATATCACTGAGCTGCAAGTCTCCTTGACTTGAGGGGGAGAGAGAAGAGAGAGAGAGAGAGAGAGAGAGAGAGAGAGAGAGAGAGAGAGAGAGCCTGGACTTGAACCCCAGGCCAAAGTATTTGGTCTTTTTGCTCATGGCTGATGCTCTTAGCACTTTAGTCGCAGCTCTGCTTCTGCCTTTTTGGTAGTTAATTGGAGATAACAGCCTCATAACTTGCCTGCCTGGGCTGGCTTTGAACTCCGATCCTAAGATGTCAGTCTCCTGAGTAGCTAGGATTACAGGTATGAACCAAGGGGTGTCAGGCTCTCCTACTGCTTTTATTCCCCAGTCCCAATGGGAGACCCAAGACAAAGGGAGCCTTCTGATGAAATACCTCCTAGTCTGCCCCCTGGGGCATGGAACAATGTACCAGGTGGAACAAAGACCTGGATCAGCAAACATATGCAGAGCTGAGTATGACGCTGTACACTTTTTTGTTAGTCGTGGGGCTTGAACTCTGGGCCTGGGCACTGTCCCTCAGCTCTTCAGGTTAAGGTGAGGGCTCTACTACTGAGCCACAGTGCCACTTCTGTTTTTCTGGTGGTTTACTGGAGATAAGAGTCTCCAGGAGGGGCTGGGAAGGTAGCAGTGGTAGAGCGCTTGCCTTGCATGCATGAGGCCCTGGGTTCAATTCCTCAGCACCACATAAGCAAAAAGAAAAAAGCCGGAAGTGGCGCTGTGGCTCAAGTGGTAAAGCTCTAGCCTTGAGCTGAAGAGCTGAGGGACAGCGCCCAGGCCCAGAGTTCAGGCTCCATGACTGGACCTCCCCCTCCCCACCACCAAGAAAAAAAAAAGAGTCTTGTGGACTTTTCTGTCCAGGCTGGCTTTGAACTGTGATCCTCAGATCTCAGCCGCCTTGAGTAGCTAGGATTACAGGTGTGAGTCACAGACGGCTGGCTGCTGCACACTTTTAATCCCTCACTCTGGAGGCAGAGACAGGCAGAGCGATCACAAGTTAAAGCCAGCTGGGGCTATATGCAAGACTCTGTCTCAAGAAAAGTGGGGAAGGGGAGCTGGAAAGGTGGGTCAGTGGTAGAGTGCTTGACTAGCATGCACGAGACCCTGGGTTGGATTCCTCAGCACCACATAAGCAGAAAAAGCCAAAGAGACTCTGTGGGACAAAAAAAAAAAAAAAAGAAAAGAAAAGAAAAGAAAAGTGGGAAAGGTAGCCAGGCATTGGTGGCTTATGCCTGCAATCTTAGCTACTCAGGAGGCTGAGATCTGAGGATCTCCCAATTGGAAGCCAGCTCAGGCAGAAAAAGCCATGAGACTCTAATCTCCAATAAATTACTCATAAAAAGCCAGAAGTGGAGCTGTGGCTCAGGTGGAAGAGTGCTAGCTCCCAGTCCCTGAGTTCAAGCCCCAGGACTTGCCAAAAAAAAAAAGGATGGAGGGAGGGAAGGAAGGAAGAAAAATACCCACAAACAGAAGCAACATTGCTAGTGGCATCCACACAGCATGGTGGGTCAAAGATAGGGTTAAGACGTTGGTAGTATTATGTGTAGAAAGGGGAGGACTATATTAGAACTCCATTCCATTTTTTCCATTTTTATCTGCAGATCTAAAATTATTTCAAAGGAAATCAAAGCGTGTGAGTGTCATTGGGAAGGGTCACTTTTGTGCTTTCTGTAATTATTCTTCTTTGGCTGCCAAGGGCATTTTTTTAGCTATTTGGTTATAAAATACCCACAGTGTAGTACAATATTAGAAAGAACTGGGTGAGCAAATATAAAGAAATGTCAGTGGATATTAAACCTGGAAACTGTCTGCAGAAGCTGATTTAGAAAAGAAAAAATCCAAAAGGCAAGATCTTGCAGTAACCCTTTTCTTTGGTTCTTTCCCCATGTAGGAGTGTGAAGGCAGAGGGCTGTTCAGCATTAGCTGGACACTTGCCTATGACCATACTTATGTAGCTTTTTAAATCAAGGCATAGGCCAGGTGCTGGTGGTTCTCACATGCTTAGCTACTCAGGAGACTGAGATCTGAGGATCATAGTTCAAAGCCAGCTCAGGCAGGAAAGTCATGAGAGTCTTATCTCCAATTAAACTGAAAAAAAAAAAAAAATGAAAGTGGCTGGGCGCCAGTGGCTCACACCTGTAATCCTAGCTGAGATTCGAAGATCAAGGTTGGAAAGCCAGCTCAGGCAGAAAAGGCCCAAGGACTCTTATTTCCAATTAACTACCAAATAACTGGAAGTGGAGCTATGAGGTGGTAGAGCACAAGCCATGAGTAAGAAAACCTAGTGAGAGCATGCAGCCCTGAGTTCAAGTCCCAGTAAGCATACACACACACACACACACACACACACACACACACACACACACACACACACACACACACACACACACACACACACACACACACACACACACACACGAAGATGGAGGAAACCATTGGTTAATTGAATTTAGTATCTTTGAGATACAATGTATCATAATCAACCTTGCTCTCTATTTCTCTATCATTCTTGGGATAATTTCCTTTTCTTAAAATAATTGCAACAAGGGCTGGGAAGGTGGCTCAGTGGTAGAGCGCTTGCCTTGCCTGCCTGAGGCCCTGGGTTCGATTCCTCAGCACCACATAAGCAAAAAGAAAAAAGCCGGAAGTGGCGCTGTGGCTCAAGTGGTAGAGCGCTAGCCTTGAGCTGAAGAGCTGAGGGACAGCGCCCAGGCCCAGAGTACAGGCCTCACGACTGGACCCCCCCCCCAAAAAAAAAAAAACAATTGCAACAAGTTTTGTTGTTTTAAATTAAGCTGATTATCTTTTATTGACCCTCTTCCTTAGCCTGCCAACCTCCTGCTCCTGCCTACTCCCTCCTCCTCCCCATCCCTAATCAGAGCCTGGGTGCTGGTTATTTTTGAGATGAAATTATCCTGCTTGCCTGTATGCACACCTGGACAGTGATTTGCCTATTTTAAGCCTTTTATCAAAGCTGGGATAATGGCACACATGACCACCTCCATCTCTCAAACCTTTCTGTCAGGGCTGGACTCAAACCTCCTAATGTCTAGTCTCCTTAGTAGCTAGGACTGCAGGCATGAGTCACCAGTGCCCAGTGCCCAACTAAAGTTCTCCATAGTCCAGGACAATAAATCCGAGACATCTAGATGTAATGGACAAGTAGGAATAATTTCAAAGTGTTGGTAAAGTGGCTATAAGGAATGCCATTTTTGCAGGTGTGGTAGGACATGCCTGTAATCCCAGCACTTGGGAGTCTATGGCAGGATGATTAGTCATTTTAGGCCAGTCTGCCACTCATAAATAAATATACCTGTCATTCCTAAGTTATTCAATAAAAAATAAATTTCAGAATACAGAAGAGTTCACATAAATTAAGATTTTCGGCAGCTGGCGGGGCCAGTGGCTACTTAGGAATATATTTAGGAGGCTGAAATCTGAGGATTGGGCAAGAAAGTTTAAGAGACTCTTATATCCAATTAATCAGCGCAGAAACGGGAAGTAGAGCTGTGGCTCAAGTGAGTAGAACACTAGCCTTAAGCAAAAAAGTTAAGGGTGAGCATGAAGTTCTAAATGCAAACCATAATACCAGCACAGAAGAAGAAGAGAAAAAGAATTTAAGTGGACAAGTCCAAGAGATTCTAGCCTCCTGTTCACCAGCAAAAAGCTGGCTTGTGGAGCTGTGGTAAAGTAGTAGAACCACACCACACCACACAACACACACAACACACACACACACACACACACACACACACACACACACACAGTATTTCATTTCATGAGCTAGTACAATCCTTGTCTCATTATTCCACAAAGCAGTAAAAACTTGAAGCCACGTGTCCCTCCTGCAGTGTTTATTCATAGGATCAAAGGCACACAGGATACTTCCAATTTGCCTTTCCAGAAGTTGTAATGTCACATTTTACCTCAGCTGCTCAGGCAGGTGCGGGCTGAGTTCTTCACCGCTGCAGCTCACCCAAGTGTAGTCATTCATTTATCCTTGAAGTATTTATATTCCCAGTGACTCAAGACTCATGTCTACGCTGTGATTTCTAGGAATGATCCCAAACAGAATCAGAGTGAATGAAAGCCAAGTGGGGTTGGATGGGCAGGAGGAAAAATTCTTTCTAGCGCCAAAGGAAGAAAAAGTCAGCTTCTTTTAAATCCATTAAAGAACATATATGTGCCTTGTGTTTCAAATCCTGGCCCTCATACTGTATGTGTGTTTGTGGGTGGTATTAGGTGGAGTTTCTTTGTGTGGGGTGTCCTACGCTCTTTTTTTTTTTTCTTTTGCTGGCCTAGGGCTTGAACTCTGGGCCTGGGAGCTATCCATGAGCTTTTTCACTGAAGGTTAGCATTCTAGCACTTTGACCCTCTCTTTTCCTCTTTCTTTGTTTTTCCCTCTCTCTCTCTCTCTCTCTCTTCCTTCCTTCCTTCCTTCCTTTCTTCCTTCCTTTCTTCCTTTCTTTTTCTTTTCTTGACTTCTTTTTAAATGTAGCTCAGGGCCTTGAACTCTGGGCCTGGGCACTTTCCTCAGGAACAATTCAGGTCTTTCACTCAAGGCTAGAGCTCAACCACTTTGAGCCGCAGCGCTAATTCTGGTTTTCTGAGGGTTCATAGGAGATAAGAGTTTCACAGGCTTTCTTGCCTGGGCTTGAACTCAGTGCCTGAGCACTATCCCTGAGCCTCTTTTGCTCAAGACTAGCATTCTACCACTTGAGCCACAGTGCCACTTCTGGCTTTTTCTGTTTATGGGGTACTGAAGAATCAAGCACTGTACCACTGAGTCACATTCCCAGCCCCTGTCTCTGAGCTTTTGAGCTCAAAACTAGCACTGTACAACTGAACCATAGCTCTACTTCCAATTTTTTTGGTGCTGAGTTGAGATAAGTCTTACAAATTTTTTGTCCTGGCTGGCTTTGAACTGTGATCCTCAGATCTCAGCCTCCTGAGTACATAGGATTACAGGTGTGAGCCAGTAGTGTCTGGCTGTTATCATTTTATTAGTCAGATAATGAGTACCTTTCTTTTTTGGAAAATGTCACTGCTTCCTTCTCTTTCTCCAGTTTTCCCATCCTATCCCTGCCCATAAGTACATGGCTTATTCTCCTACATATTGTATATTGAATAGCATGATGGCATTTGCGCACTCTTCCTCCCTTCCCTCTGTGCTTCTCCTTTACCCACCCCCAGAAGAAGAAAGAAAAACCCTAAGCAAAAATAAGCACCCCCACCAGCAACAACAAAAAACAATACCCCCCTCCCCAGTATTTCTATTTTTATATCCTCTCTTGATTTGGAAGTCAAGTGATCTAAGTAAACTGGCAACTTTAAATATCACGTAAGTTGTCCAATTCATATTTCGCTCTAGGAGTATTTATTGGAGAATGTTCAGAGCTTTCTGGATCCTACATACCTAATCAGAGATTAGCAAATGGTAATTGGGTGAACACAGAGATTAAACTGATCTCTGCATTCATACGTGGGGACTGCACAGAACGGAAGATAAATGGATGCCCTAGTTATTAGCTCACTGGAAAAAAATGCAGAAAATAGTATGAGGGACTGGAAGTATGGTTCTGTAGTACCAATGTACGTACCCAATGTGTGTGTGTGAGAGAGAGAGAGAGAGAAAGAGAGAGAGAGAGAAGAGAGAGAAATAGGATATTTATGGAGCTTGGAGAAGGCTTGAAGGAAAAAAAAACATTGAGTTTAAGTATTTTGGTGTAACTCTGTGGCAGAGGGTTTGCCTAGGATATTCAAGACCCTGATTGTGTTTTCTTTTTTGTTGGTGATGGGATTTTATTTGAGGATCTGATATTTGATAGACAGGAAGGCACTCCCCCACTGAACCACACTTTCAGCTCTTTGTGCTGGTTTGTTTGGTTATTTTTGTGTATGTACTGGGGCTTGAACTCAACCTCTCAATGGTACTTGGCTTTGATCAAGGCTGGTGCTCTCTCACTTGAGCCACAGATCTATTTCCAACCTCTTAGTGGTTACTTCTTATCTGGCTTTGAGCTGTGATCCTCAGATCTCAGCCTTCTGAGTAGCTAGGATTGCAGATGTGAGTCACCAGCGCCCAGTTATGGCTGGTTATTTTTGAGATAGGGTCTCACTCACTTGGATGAGCTCCTCCTCTTTCAAGCTTCTTGCCATAGGCTGGATGGGAAACATGTTGGCCAGTATGCCTATCTTCTTCTGTTGAGATGTAGCACTAACATGGAGCAAAAGTGGTAGAGTGTTTGAAAAAAACTAAGGGACGGTACCCAAGGCCCTAATTCAAGCTTCCTTACCAGCGCACACACACAAAAAGTAAAAATCAGAAGAAAGCCTTTGATATTTGATGAGATCATTGATAAAGCTGGAACCACCTGAATGCTCTCAGTGGCTGAGCCATTTTTGTAAGATACAATGTATCAAGCAAACACAATAAGATACAAATTTAATATAAAGCATAAGTGAAAGTGTTAATATCCAACACCTGGTAAGGGTGGTGTCTGTCTAGTCTCTGTGTGGTGGTTTTTTGTTGTTGTTGTTGTTTGGTCAGTTGTAGGTAGGGCTTGAACTCTGGGCCTGGGCGCTGTTCCTCAGCTCTTCAACTCAAGGCAAACTCTCTACCACTTGACCACAGTGCCACTTCTGGTTTTCTGGTGGTAAATTGGAGATGAAAGTCTCATGGATTTTCCTGTCTGGACTGGCTTTGAACCACGATTCTCAGATCTCAGCCTCCTGAGTAGCTAGGCTTACAGGCATGAGACACTGGCACCTGGCTTGATGTTTCATTTTTGAGAGTTATACTACACAGCCGAGGCTGGCCTTCAGTCTCTTAAATGACAGGCTTACAAGTGTGGGTCGTCTTGTCGATCATGGGGCTTGAACTCTGGGCTTGGGCACTTTCCTTGCGCTCTTCAGCTCAAGGTGAGCACTCTACCGCTTGAGCCACAGCGCCACTTCCTGTTTTCTAGTGGTTTGTTGGAGAT
The DNA here is from genome assembly GCF_024711535.1 of Dipodomys merriami. Classification (NCBI taxonomy): domain Eukaryota; kingdom Metazoa; phylum Chordata; class Mammalia; order Rodentia; family Heteromyidae; genus Dipodomys; species Dipodomys merriami. Next base: position 20,190,546 of record NW_027202715.1, on the reverse strand, counting down.
AAGAGTCTCACAGACTTTCCTGCCTGCACTGGCTTTGAACCTCAATCCTCAGATCTCAAGTCTCCTGAGTAGCTAGGATTATAGGCATGAACCACCTGGCGCCTGGCTCGTCTTTCTACTTCTAAGTGCCTTTTTTTTTCTTTTTTCTTTTATGCTGGTGGTCCTAGAGTTTGAACTCAGTGCCTGGACATTGTCCCTGAGTTTTTTGTGCTCAAGGCTAGCACTCTACCACTTTAGTCACAACTCCACCTCCAGCTTTTTGGTAGTTTATTGGAGATAAGAGTCTCTGGAACTTACCTGCCTGGACTGGCTTTGAACTGCCATCCTTATATTTGAGCCTTCTGAATAACTAGTATTACAGTTGTGCTTCACCTGTGCCTGGCTTAAATTATTCTTTTAAATTTTGTAATTTCATAATGTTTTGAGGAGTTTTTTTTGTTGGTCGTGTGGCCTGAACTCCGGGCCTGGGTGTTGTCCCTGAGCTCTTCAGCTCAAGGTGAGTGCTCTACCACTTGAGCCACAGTGCCACTTCCAGCTTTTTCTGCTCAAGTGGTGCTGAGGAATTGAACTCAGAGCCTCATGCATGTGAGGCAAGCGCTCTACCACTGAGCCACCTTCCCAGCCCTTGAGGAGTTTTCTTTTTTTTTGTTTGTTTGTTTTTTTTGGGGGTCCGGTCGTGGGGCCTGAACTCTGGGACTGGGTGCTGTCCCTCAGCTCTTCAGCTCAAGGCTAGCGCTCTACCACTTGAGCCACAGCGCCACTTCCGGCTTTTTTCTTTTTGCTTATGTGGTGCTGAGGAATCGAACCCAGGGCCTCAGGCATGCAAGGCAAGCGCTCTACCACTGAGCCATCTTGCCAGCCCTTGAGGAGTTCTCTTTATTTTTTGTTGGTCGTGGGGCTTGAACTCTGGGCCTGGGCGCTGTCCCTCAGCTCTTCAGCTCAAGGCGAGCGCTCTACCACTTGAGCTACAGCGCCACTTCCGGTTTTCTGGTGGTTTATTGGAGATAGGAGTCTCATGGTCTCTCCTGCCCGGGCTGGGTTTGAACCGCGATCCTCAGATCTCAGCTTCCTGAGTAGCTAGGATTACAGGCGTGAGCCACCAGCGCCCGGCTTGAGGAGTTTTCTTTGAACTGATGTAAGTTATTTTCTTTTGAGGGGATGAGGTAGGGGTGGGGGAGAATTGTTTATTGAATATTAATGCACCAAGTCCTGGGTTTGATCCATTTATGATTATTAACAGATTAAAACAACAAAATAAATTTCATTTTTAACCAAAAATACCTATTTTGTTCTGAGTTTAAGACACTTCTTTTGGTCCAGAAATGATAAATATTTGTAGCCTTTCAAAAGTAGCTAAATAAAATGTTTGAGTAATAAGGAAGAGTATCTATGGCTTTTATAGGAGTATAATCAGGTGGTAATTTTTTTTTTTTTTAATCAGTCAAGGGCTTGAACTCTGGGCTTGTGCACTATCCCTCAGCTCTTCAGCTCAAGGCAAGAGCTCTACTGCTTGAGCCACAGCGCCACTTCTGGTTTTCTAGTGGTTTATTGGAGATAAGAGTCTCACGGACTTTCCTGCCCAGGCTGGCTTTGAACCTCGATCCTCAGATCTCAGCCTCCTGAGTAGCTAGGATTACAGGCATGAGCCACTGGTGCCCCGCTTCAGGTGGTAATTTGGATTGAGAAACTGGTCTCCGTTACTCTATACAAAATGTAGGTATTGGGCTGGGAAGGTGGCTCAGTGGTAGAGCGCTTGCCTTGCATGCATGAGGCCCTGGGTTCGATTCCTCAGCACCACATAAACAAAAAGAAAAAAGCCGGAAGTGGCACTGTGGCTCAAGTGGTAGAGCGCTAGCCTTGAGCTGAAGAGCTGAGGGACAGCGCCCAGGCCCAGAGTTCAGGCCTGACCCACGACCTGACCCTCCCCCCCAAAAAAAAATGTAGGTATCCTGACTGAAGCACAGGGGAAACAATGTCGATCTTGAGAATGAGGTGGGTGGGCCTTGGCATTCCAACGCATTGCGAAATCTACCTTATTCCTTCTTTATCTGTCTGCTCTTGCTCTTATCTCCCCCACAACTTTATCATAGTTCTTTATTAGGGATTTAGAGGAAAAAGCATGTAACCCAATTCAGAGAAACTCTGAGGAGACAAAATTAGTAGAAGATAACTCATCAATCAAGGCCAACAAACTCCTCCCACCCTAGACTCTGGAGTTTTAATGAAAGGAAACAACTGTGTAGGAGCCTGATTGATAGGAAATAAAGAGCATATCATGTTCTGGTAGAAACGGGAAGTAAATTCTATATTAGTTATCTTTTTTTTTTTCTTCTTTCCTGGGCCTGAATTTAGGGTTTGAGCACTCTCCCTGAGCTTCTTTTTGCCACAGCACCACTTCGGGCCTTTTCTGTGTATGTGGTACTGAGGAATTGAACCCAAGATTTTCATGCATGCTAGGCAAGCACTTTACCACTAAGCCACACTCCCAACCCCTATACAACTTATCCTATTACCTTTCAAATTATCTCTCAGTGAAACTTATAACCTGATTATATTAAAAAATGCATGCAATGATTCAAAGGCAACATAAAAATATGCATTCAATAATTTTGTCTCAGAGGAAAATTCAGAGTGATCAGCATGATTTTTAAAAGAAAATTCAAGCTGGGCTCTAGTGGCTCATGCCTGTAATCCTAGCTACTCTCATGCTGAGATCTAAGGATCCAGATTTAAAGCCAGCTAGCCCAGGCAAGAAAAAAAGTCCCTGCCACTCATCTCCAATTAACCACCAAAATATTGGAAATAAAGCTATAGCTCAAGTAGTAGAGTGCTAGCCTTGAGCAAAAAAAGTTCAGGGACTGTGCACAAGCCCTGATTGTCCCTCCCCCTCCCACCCCCCAGCTAATTAGAGATATAAGTGTTAAGGAGTTTTCCTGTAAGAACTGGCTTCAGACTATGATCCTCATATCTCAGCCTCCTGAGTAGCTAGGATTACATATGTGAGCCACCAACTCCTGGCTTTTTCCCCACTTCCAAGAATGTTCTACTATATGTATATTACATGTTTTAAAATACATTCAAATACATTTGATCGACATTTAAGATCCCCTGCACCCCCCCCCTTGCCTTTAGATTATATAGTTAAATCATGTAAAGGGTTTTTTGTTGTTGTTGTTGTTGTTTGTCAGTCGTGGAGCCTGAACTCAGGACTTGGTCATGGTCCTTGAGCTTGTTTTTGCTAGCATTCTACCACGTAGAGCCATAGCTCCACTTCTGGTTTCCTGTGGTTAATTGGAGATATGAATCTCATTGACTTTCCTGCCTGGGCTGGTTTTCAACCAAGTGCCTCAGATCTCAGCCTCCTGAGTAGTAGGATTTATAAGTGTGATCCACCAGCACCTGGCACGTAAAGTTTTTCTGTGGACATTTTTATTTCTTTTGGGAAGATACCTAGGAGTACAATTCTGGGGGAAAGTCATACGTTTACTCAATGTTTGACTTTCACTGCAACTGCCAAACTTTTGCAAAAGCACTACATCATTTTGCATTCCACTGGGAACATATTCCACTTTCTCACATTCTGGCCAACTTTTGTTAATGTCTTCTTCATGTTTTGTTCTCTTACTGGATAGACACAGTGCTGTTGCATGTAGCTAGTGATTTTTAGCATCTTCTTTGGCCATTGGTAATGTCTTCCTTAGAAGGTTGTCTTTGTGGTCCTCTTACTCTTCTCCCCTCCCTTCTTCCCCTTCTCCTCCGCCTCTTGTTTTGCTGTGCTAATGTTGAACCCGAGGGACTCACACATGCTAGGCAAGCAAACTACCACTGAGATATTCCACCCCATCTATGTGTACTCTGTGTGTGTGTGTGTGCGTGTGTGTGTGTGTGTGTGTGTGTGAGAGAGAGAGAGAGAGAGAGAGAGAGTGTGTGTGTGTGAGAGCGATAGAGAGTGAATTCATGGCCTGAGTGCTGTCCCTTTGTTTTTTCACTCAAGACAAGACTTGTATTCTACCACTTGAGCTTCAGCTCCCTTTCTGGGACTTTCCTGCCCAGGCTGGCTTTGAACTTTAATCAGTAGATCTCAGCATCCTGAGTAACTAGAATTGCAGGTCTGATCCAGTAGTGCCCAACTGATTATCTGGGCTTTTTTTTTTTTTTTTTTTTGTCTATTATGGGGCTTTAACACAGGCCTGGGTGCTGTCCTAGAGCTGTTTTGCTCAAGGCTAACTAACACTCTACCACTTTGAACAACAGCTCCACCTGGTTTTCTGATGGTTAACTAGAGATGAAAGTCTCACAGACTTTCCTGTCTGGGCTGGCTTTGAGCCGAGATCCGGGATCTTAGCCTCCTGAGGATTAAAGGAGTGAGCCACTAGTGCCCAACTATGTCTGGGCTTTTGATGACTGGTTTTAAAAACTATGAAGCCTGGGCTAGGAATATAGCTTAGTGGTAGAGTGCTTGCCTAGCATGAATGAAGCCCTGAGTTTGATTCTTCAGTACCACATAAACAGAAAAAACCAGAAGTGGTACTATGGCTCAAATGGTAGAGCGCTAGCCTTGACCAAAAATCATCAAAACACACAAAAAACTATTAAGGCCAATCTGAGTGTTAGTGCTTCTTGCCAATAATCCTAGCTACTCAGGAGGCTGAGATTTGAGGATCATAGTTCAAAGCCAGTCCTGGGAAAGTCCTGGAGACTGCTATTAACCAAAATAGGCAGAAGTGGAGCTGTGGCTCAAGTGGCAGAGCACTAGCCTTGAGCAAAACTGCTCAGGGACAGTACCCCAGTCCAGAGTTCAAGCCCCAGGATTGGCAAAAAATAGAAAAGAAAAGAAAAAAAGCTATGTTTTGTTCTTTTACTCTCACAATAGATATTTGGATTCATTCTTTTACAACTAGATTACAGCTGTTTTGAACCTTTTTTAAAAAAGTTGTGTGTGTGTGTGTGTGTGTGCATGAGCATATGTTTTCATTTTTCTTGGATAAGTAGTTAGAAATGGAAATGCTGAGTCATTGGATAGATGGATGTTTAATTTCAGAATTTCCACTGGCAATTGTGAGAATTTCAATTGTTCTCCAACAACTGAATCTTGGCTAACAGCTGGTTTTGGCAATTTGTTTTCATTTAGTCATAGTGATAGCTATGATCATTTTCATTATTAACCCAATCTAGGTCTCAGTAATACCTACTTAAGTTATGTTTTGCTTTGTTGTGTGCCAGGAGAGAGGGTCTCCACTCCAAGCCCAGGCTGCCTTGGCCTCTAGAGTTCTGGGAGAGCAGGTGGAGGTTACCTGTCAATTTATTTTTAATATTCAAACAAAGAGATAGTCATGTATTAAATGGCAGTGTCAATTATGGAAAAACACTGCCCTCACAGAATGAGTTAGCTTTCAAGAATCACCGTTTAGGGCTGGGAAGGTGGCTCAGTGGTAGAACGCTTGCCTTGCATGCTTGAGGCCCTGGGTTCCATTCCTCAGCGCTACTTAAGCAGAAAAAGCCCAAAGTGGCACTGTGGATTAAGTGATAGAGCGCTCGCCTTGAGCTGAAGAGCTGAGGAGCAGAGCCCAGGCCCAGAGTTCAGGCCCCACAACGAAGGAAAAAAAAATCACTGTTTAAATAATCATACTTGATTGGGCATAGGCTCCTTCCTTCCTTCCTTCCTTTCTTCCTTCTTCCCTCCTTCCCTCCTTCCCTCCCTCTCTCTTTCTCTCTCTCTCTTTCTTTCTTTCTTTCTTTCTCTTTCTGTCTTTCTTTCCTTCTTGTTGCTTGTGGGGCCTGAACTGTGGGCATGGGCGCTGTCCCTCAGGTCTTCAGCTCAAGGTTAGCACTCTACCACTTGAGCCACAGCGCTACTTCTGGCTTTTTCTGCTTATGTGGTACTGAGGAATCGAACTCAGAGCCTCATACATGCAAGACAAGCACCTGAGCCACCTTCCCAGCCCGCCCTCCCTGTCTGTCTGTCTGTCTGTCTGTCTGTCGTCTGTCTGTCTGTCTGTCTGTCTCTCTCTCTCTCTCTCTCTCTCTCTCTCTCTCTCTCTCTCTCTCTCTCTTCTCTCTCTCTCTCTTTCTTTCACTTCTTCCATTATTGTCCATCATGGGGCTTGAACTGATCCTGGGAGCTGTCCCTGAGATTTTTTTGCTCAAGGGTAGCATTCTACTACTTTGAGCCACAGCACCACTTCTGAGCATAGGTTTCCTTAAAAGGATGTTATAGTGTGTGTGTGTGTGTGTGTGTGTGTGTGTGTGTGTGTGTGTGTGTGTGTGTGTGTGTGTGTGTGTGTGTGTGTGTGTGTGTGTGTGTGTGTGTGTGTACAACATTGAATCTGTAAAATCAGCATGAGGAAGTGTGTGTGTGTGTGTGTGTGTGTATGTGTGTACAACATTGAATCTGTAAAATCAGCATGAGGAAGAGGCAAGTTTAAATTGCTAAGTAAGTTTTTGTTTGTTTTGTTTGAGTCCTGCCTTGACGGGTTGGCAGTGGTGGCTCATGCCTGTAATCCTAGCTACTCTGGAGAGTGAGACCTGAGGGTTGAGGTGGAAACCCAGATGGGTAGGAAAGTCCAGGAGCCTCTTTTCTCCAATTAGCCACCAAAGAGCTGGAAGCAGAGGTGTTGCTTGAGTGGCAGAGTGCTATGTTGAACAAAAAAGTCAGGGACAGCATCCAGGGCCTGAGTTCAAGCCCACCCCACCCACCCCAAAAAAATCCTCCCGCCTTAACTCATCATACCATCAAAACCAAGCTGGGAATGTGCTTTAGTGGTAGAGTGCTTGCCTAGCATGCATGAAAACCTGCATTCGATTCCCCAGTACCACATAAACAGAAAAGGTCGCAAGTGGCACTGTGGCTTAAGTGGTAGAATGCTAGCCTGCAGCAAAAGAAGCTCACTCAGGGACAGTGCCCAGGCCCTGAGTTCAAGCCCCAGGACTGACGAGAGAGAGAGAGAGAGAGAGAGACAGAGAGACAGAGAGACAGAGACAGAGACAGAGACAGAGACAGAGACAGAGACAGAGAGACAGAGAGACAGAGAGACAGACAGAGAGACAGAGAGACAGAGACAGAGAGAGAGAAAACCCAAGATTTTAACACCAATTCAGTTTATTTATTTAGTTGTTTGTTTGTTTGTTTGTTTGTTTATGGTAGGTTGTGGAACTTGAATTCTGGGCCTGCGCACTGTCCCTGAGCTCTTCAGCTCAAGGAAAGCTTCCTACCACTTATGCCACATTGCCACTTCTGGTTTTCTGGTCGTTTATTGGTGATAGAGTCCCATGGACTTTCCTGCTCAGCCTGGCTTTGAACCATGATCCTCAGATCTCAGCCTAAGGAGTAGTTAGGATTACACAAGTGAGCCACCAGAGCCCGGCCCAATTCAGTTTTTGGTTTTTTTTGTCGGTCATGGGGCCTGAACCCTGGGCCTGGGCACTGTCCCTCAGCTCTTTAGCTCAAGGCTAATGCTCTACCACTTGAGCCACAGCACCACTTCTGACTTTTTCTGCTTATGTGGTGCCGAGGAATCGAACCCAGGGCTTCATGCATGCAAGACAAGCACTCTACCACTAAACTACTTTCCCAGCCCCCAATTCAGTTTTTTTAAAAATAAAAAAAATTTTGAGTGCCGAACCTAGGCTTGAATTTAGCATCAAGTCTGATGCTCTACCACTTGAGGCACACCTTCAGTTTCTGATTAAATACTAACTTTTCTTTTTGGTTGGTTGTGGGGCTTGAACTCTGGGACTTGATGCTGTCCCTGAGCTCTTTAGTTCAAGGCCATCGCTCTACCATTTGAGCAACAACACCACTTCCATTTTTCTAGTGGTTAATTAGAGATAAGAGTCTCACAAACTTTTCTGTATGGGCTGGCTTTGAACCTTGATCCTCATATCTCAGCCTCCTGAGTAGCACCTGGAGCTATTAACTCTTTTACAGAACTAATTTAAATTTGAAATTTAAATTTCCCACTTACATCCTTTTAGCCTTCTGTCTAGAATTACGAATTAGCATTTAGTTGTCCTTGTTTCTTAGTCTCTCCGCTGCATGAATTCTCAGTGTGTTACGATATTGATGCTTTGAGGAATCTTGATCAGTTGGCTTATAGAATGTTCCTCAAATTTACTGTATAGGATGCTTCCTCATGATTTAAATTTAGGCTATCTTCTTTTTGTATGTTTTGTTTAAGCTATTTTTGTATGCATGTTTGTTTTATTTTGTGTTGATACTGGGGGCTTAATCTTAGGACCTTGTGCTCTTAGCCTTTTGCTCCAGGCTTTGAGCTGTTGGCTTTTTTATTTTTTTTTTGTCGGTTGTGGGGCTTGAACTCTGGGCTCAGGCGCTGTCTCTGAGCTCTTCAGCTCAAGACGAACACTCTACCACTTGAGCCACAGTACCACTTCTGGTCTTTTGGTGGTTAATTAGAGATAAGATCTCATGGTGCTGGGAAGGTGGCTCAGTGGTAGAGTGCTTGCCTAGCATGCATGAGGCCCTGGGTTCAATTCCTCAGTACCACATAAACAGAAAAAACCAGAAGTGGCACTGTGGCTCAAGTGGTAGAGCACCAGCCTTGAGCTGAAGAGTTTAGGGACATTGCCCAGGCCCAGTGTTAGAGCCCCATGACTGACAAAAAAAAAAAAAGAATCTCATGGACTTTTCTGCCTGGGCTGGCTTTGAACTGTGATCTTCAGATCTCAGCCTCTTGAGTAGCTTGGATTACAGGCATAAACCGTTGGTGCCCACAAGCTGTTGGCTTTTGTCTGTCAGATTTCTTTTCTGTAAAATTAGTTTTCTGGTATTAATTAACAGATATCTTGTGGGGAAATAAATGGAGATAATGGAAATACCTATTTTGCATTATATTTTCAACAGTAATTTTAGCATCAATTAATACTTGAACTGGGTGCTGGAGTTCAAGCCCGTAATCCTACCTACTCCGGAGACTCAGATCTGAGGATCACAGGATACAGCCAGCCTGGACAGGGATAAAATCAGTGAGACTCTTTTTTTTTTTGGGGGGGGGGGGTCCGGTCGTGGGGCCTGAACTCTGGGCCTGGGCGCTGTCCCGCAGCTCTTCAGTTCAAGGCTAGCGCTCTACCACTTGAGCCAAAGGACCACTTCCAGCTTTTTTCTTTTTGCTTATGTGGTGCTGAGGAATCGAACCCAGGGCCTCATGCATGCAAGGCAAACGCTCTACCACTGAGCCACCTTCCCAGCCCCTCAGTGAGACTCTTATATCTAACTAACCATCAAAAAGGCGGGAAGTGGAGCTGTGGCTCAACTGTTAGAGTGCAAGCCTTGAGAAAGAAAGGGCTCAAGAATAGCAGGGCACGGTGGCTCACACGTGCAATCCTAGCTACTCAGGAAGATGAGATCTGAGGATCGCAGTTCAAAGTCAGCCCAGGCATAGAAGGTCTGTGAGATGCTTATCTCCACTTAATCACTGGAAAACTAGAAGTGGAGTTGTGGCTCAAAGTGGTAGAGCATTACCCTTGAGCAAAAGAGCTTAGGAACAGTGTCCAGGCCCCCCAGGCCATGAGTTCAAGCCCCACAAATAATAAAATAATAAATAATATAATAATAATAAAAATGATAAAAATAAATGTAAGGTCCACTCCTGGATGGCGAGCTGTCTCCCCCTCCTCACAGCAAAGTCTCCACCCAGTACCTGCGTTACCTAGGCAACTGGCACACCTGGAAGAGGTCACATCTGCATCCGCTGAGGTCACATCTGAATTTGATGTGGCCACACCTTTACCTAGCCCAGGCCCAGATGCCCTCTTTTCTAGCTCTTTTCCCTCTCTTTCCCTGCTCTCTCTTTCCCAGCTATCTTTCCCAGGCCTTCCCCTTGCTCCCCCACCCCATCCCCACCCGCCCCGTGTGGAGGTCCAAGATGGCCTGGTGCCCGCCAGAACGATGAATAAACCTACCCCTTACCTGAATACCACGTGCATGGTGCTGTTCTTACTCTTTTTAAAAACCTAACAATAAATACACACAAATAATAAAAGGATAATAATACTTGTTGCTTCCAACAATTATTAATGTGGTATTAACATAGATTCAATATTTTTTACACTCAATAATTATTTTCAGTTTCCACCATCCATTCTCCATATAATGAAGAACCTACTTTAAGGAAGTGCAGCCCCTTTTCTTTCATTTTTCCATTAAAGTATTTATCACAACAGTCTAGCCTCCCCCTACATAGTTTAGTCTTTGGGCCAGATTTCATTATTGACAGATCCAGGCGGCTGCAACACCCTGAGCTCCCACCTCCCCAGCCCTACATAGACCGGCCCCTCAGGGCCCCAAGGGCTGATGGCTCCTGGAGGTTACAGGAAGGGCATTCCCCATTGGTGGGCTGGAGTTTCTTCTAACTCTGTATAAGTGAGCGAAGGTCATAGAATCACTCATTCTGACAATGCTGAGTGTCCTGGCCTACCCCGGAAGGGTGAGCTAGATGTCTTGGAAGTTTCCATTCTAACTTTGAGATTCTCTTGGGGTGAAGCCAAAGACACAGAAGGCCTCTTCCACCCAACTTGACAACTCAGCTTGTGCAGTAAGGCTTTTGCCTGAGACCTTATTTTGACCCTGTAGGCACCCCAGGCCAATATGCAGAGTGAAATTCAATGTAAATAATCTAGATATGCCTTGTCTAAGGAAGTCTACCACTTTCAAGTAGCTAAGCATAATGAGGCTTTTTAAGTAGTGCGAGGTGACTTTTCCTAATGTTTATTGGAGATTCTTCACTTCCTGGTGTTAGCTAAGATGTTGTCTGCAGTCACATTTTGGTCTGAATTTCAGTCTTTATACATTCCCACTAATCACTTTTCTTTCTTCTTCTTTTTGTTTTTGCCAGTCCTGGGGCTTGAACTCAGGGCTTGGGCACTCACTGTTCCTGAGCTTCTTCGACTCAAAACTAGCATTCTACCACTTGAGCCACAGAGCCACTTCCAGCTGTTTCTGTTTATGTGGTGCTGAGGAATCGAACCCAAGGCCTCATGCATGCTAGGCATTCTACCACTAAGCCACATTCCCAGCCTTCACTTTCAAAATTTTTAAAGCAGGATTCTGTATAACCCCTCTCATTTTTGCAATAATACTTTTTTTCCCCACCATGGTAACTTGGCAGAGCTTTATTAAGTAAACAAGTTAGGTAACAAACGAACAGATAATAAAGCAGACAAACCAGGGGCGGGGGCACACTCTAGCAGAGTATGGGTGCTCTTGTAGAAACACAAAGACACAGACACAGATACACCACAAGGAGATATCCAGAGGGACACAGCAATAATTATTAAATGAAGCAATATGACAATTTTTAAATGTATTTTGTTCCTATGTAGGCTCACTGGGTTAACTTTAATCACTTGGCTTAAGTGTCCAATTTCTTCTCTGTAAAATCACTTTTTCTTTGTAATTAGTAAGTGTCTTGTGGTTATATACTGGAAAATAATAGAAATATCTGATTTTTATTTTTTTTCTAAATTTTATATGATGTTACTGGAACTTTCTTCCCTTCAAGTAGTTTGCGACCTTATTTACGTGATAAATATAAAGGTTTTTGCTTTGCTCTTCCTTTCTTCTTGCCTGCCTGCCTGCCTTCCTCTCTTGTTCTCTTTCTCTCTCTCTTACTATTTTTTAATGGTGAGTCTTTAAACTCTGTGTGGCATTAATGCGAGGCAAGTGCTTTACCACGGTCTGTCTCCAACCCTTCTTCCAGTTAACCCTTGAAATTAGAGTGCCTTGGTTTGGACATGGGTATAGGTGTGGTGTGCGGTGTATGGTGTGAGTCAGTACTGGGGCTTGACCTCAGGTCCTGGGCATTCCCTCTTACCTTTTTCACTGGCTCATTCCATACCTCCTCTTACATCTTTTTATGGAAATAAAAGTCTCATGGATTTTCTTGCTGAGGCTGTCTTCAAACCGTGATCCTCAGATCTCAGCCTCCTGGGTAGCTAGTATTGTAGGTGTGAGCTATTGTAGGCCTGAGTTTTACTGACTGTATCAGCCATGAGTGCTCACGCCTGGCAGAGCCTTTTGTTGGCTGTAATTAAGCAGACACCCAGCCTCCATGATTGATTTTTCTCAAGCTGAGTTGTTTGAATCAGTTTTCTTTTTTAATTGTTATTATAAAGATGGTGTACGGAGGGTTACAGTTACGTGAGTCAAGTGATGAGCACATTTCTTTATGGACAATATCACCCCTTCCCTAGCTCTCCCAGTTTTTCCCTCTCATCCCCACATACAAGTTGTATAGTTCATTTTCACCATAGTGCCTAGTGAGTACCAGTGTGCATTAGTTCACCCTTGAATCAGTTTTGCAAGTAAAATACCAAGAGGCCTTGGAGGTATTGCTTTCTTATTAATGTCCAAATATAGAGCATCTGCTGAGGCGCAGTCGTGCCGAACCTTGTGTCTCAGAAGTCCCTTTCCTTCCCATTGCTGTCATGTCCTTTGTTCACACAGCAGCATTGTTTAAGAACAGGCCAGAAAGAATGTTTGGCCACATTTCAGAGAGGTCCAGAATTAAATTTTAGGGGCAGTTCATAATTTTTTATAACTTATAAAAGAAAGGCAAGAGCCAGGTACCTGTGGCTCATGCCTGCAATTCTAGCTACTCAAGAGGCTGAGATCTGAGAATTGTGGTTCAAAGCCAGACTGGGCAGGAAAGTCCTCGAGACTCCAATAAACCACCAGAGAACTGAAAGTGGCACTGTGGCTCAAGTGGTAGAGTGCTCACCTTGAACTGAAGAGCTCAGGGACAGGGCTCAGGTCCAGAGTTCAAGCCCCACAACTGACAAAAAAGAAAAAAAAAAAAAAAGAGAGAGGTAAGAAAAATAAACAAGTAGCAGAAAATTGTCAGTGGACCCAGGCTAGGAAATGACAAATACAAAAAAGTACACTATTTTCATGAAACATCTTCTGCACTCAATGGTGTTGGTCTGTAACCATTCCCATATATGTGATTTTAAAATTTATTCTTTTTTTTTTTGTAACCACTGTCTGTGGGAACTATGGAATTCAAAATCTTTTTTTGGGGGGGGGGCAGTCGTGGGGCCTGAACTCTGGGCCTGGGCGCTGTCCCTCAGTTCTTCAGCTCAAGGCCAGCGCTCTACCACTTGAGCCACAGCGCCACTTCTGGCTTTTTTCTTTTTGCTTATGTGGTATTGAGGAATCGAACCCAGGGCCTTATGCATGCAAGGCAAGCACTCTACCACTGAGCCACCTTCCCAGTGCCAAAAATCTTTTTTTTTTTTTTTTAATGTTTTTTAATTCTGGCATTTCTTTTGCTGCTATTAAAGTTTGAACTCAATACCTCTACTTGCTAGGCTGGTACATCATCCTTGTGCCATAACTGTAGTTCAGCTTTTTGCTGGAATCTCTCAAGACTTTTCTGCCCTAGATGGAAGAAAAGACTGGAGTCCAGGTTGAGGGGGAAGAATGTTATGCGCAGAAGAAACATGATATGGGACCAGTGAGGCAGCCTGGAAACGCTTCAGTTTTTAATCAGATCTGGGAGAGGAAACAAGTAGTACATCTTTAGGTTCATTTTTGGCATCAATTTATGTGTCTGGTAGAAAAGAACCTTTCTTTCCTTTTTTCTTTCTCTTTCTCTCTCTGTTTTTCTCTCCCTTCCTTTTTCTTTTCTTTCTTTCCCTTCCTTCCTTTCTCTGTTTCTTTCTTAAAACAAATGTTGGAAAAAATGATACATTGAAATGAGACTAGGGCCTGAAAGTGTTGCTAAGCTAGTAGAGCACTTGCCAGAGGCCCTAAAAAAAGAAAAAAAAAGGAATGAGAGGAACTCTACTACTTTATTCTAAAATTGTATTTACCAATGAAGACAGAGTTGAGAAACACCCTTGGTTTATTCTATCATGGAAGGTGTTTCCTTTACATATTTTAAAAAATCTATTTGTGAATTTTTTGTTAACTATACCCTAGGATTTGGGGTATAGTTCAGTCATAGAAGGTGTACTTAGTATTCCCAAGACTCTCAGTTGTTGGATCCAAGTACAAAACTGAATTCATCACATGTAAACACTCAAAAATGTTAGTAAGGAATCCTGGTGCCGGTGGCTCACGCCTGTAATCCTAGCTACTCAGGAGGCTGAGATCTGAGGATCACAATTCACAGCCAGCCTGGGCAGGAAAGCCTGTGACCAAAAGAAAAAAAAAATTTAGTGAGGAGTTTTTTTTGCTGGTCTTGGGTCTTGAACTCAGAGCCTGTCCTTGAGCTTCTTCAATTAAAGCTAGAGTTCAACCACTTGAACCTCAGCTCTGCTTCTGGCTTTCTGCTGGTTACTTGGAAATAAGACTTTGATTAGACTTTGCTGTCCTGGCTGGCTTCCAACCTGTTGTGGTTTTTTTTTTGTCTGTGGTGGGGCCTGAACTTTGGGCCTTAGAGCTGTCCCTGAGCTCTTCAGCTCAAGGCAAGTGCTTTACCACTTGAGCCACAGTGCTACTTCTGGCTTTCTGTGTTTATGTGGTGCTGAGGAATTGAACCCTGTGCCTTATGCATGCAAGGCAAGCACTTTACCACTTAGCCACCTCAGATCTTAGACTCCTGGGTAGCTAGGATTGCAAGCATGAGCCACCAGCACCAAGCAATGAGGCCAAGTTTTTGTTTTTGCGCTCTGCCACTTGAGCCACAGCACCACTTCTGGTTTTCTGCTGGTTAATTGGATATAAGAGTCTCACGGCCTTTCCTACCTGGGCTGGCTTTGAGCCGTAATCCTCAGATCTCAGCCTCCTGAGGAATACAGGTGTGAGCCACCGGGGCCAGCTTTTTTTTTTTTTTTTTTTTTAACCAGTTCTGGGCTTTGAACTCAGGGCCTGGGCACTGTCTCTGAGCTTCTTTTGCTCAAGGCTAGCACTCTACCACTTGTGCCACACTGCTCCTGGCCTTTTCTGTTTATGAGGTACTGAGGAATTGAACCCAGTGGTTCATGCATGTGAGGCAAGCACTCTACCATTAAGCCACATGACCAACTCTAGTTTTTTTGTTTGTTTGTTTTTATTTTTATTTTTATTTTTTATTTTTGGTGGTCGGACTTGAACTTGAGGCCTGGGCAGTGTCCCTGAGCTTTGTTTTTCTCCCCCTCAAAGCTAGTGCTCTACCACTTTGAACCACAGCTCCACTTCTGTTTGTTTGTTTGTTTTTGTTTTGTTTTGTTTTGTTTTTTGTTCAGTCATAGGACCTGAACTCTGGGCCTGAGCGCTGTCCCTCAACTCTTCAGCTCAAGGCTAGCACTCTACCACCTGAGCCATGGCATCACTTCTGGCGTTTTCAGCTTACGTGGTGCTGAGGAATCCCAGGGCCTCATGCATGCAAGGCAAGCACTCTACCACTGAGCCACCTTTTAGCCCCCTCCACTTCTGGTTTTTAGTTGGAAATAAAAGTCTCATACACTTTCCTGCCCTGGCTGGTTTAGAATCAGGATCCTCAGATCTCAGCTACCTGAATAGCTAGGAATACAGGTGTAAGCCTTATTTTTTATTTTAATTTTTAAAAATTCATTTGTGAGCTGGGCACCAGTGGCTCAAGCCTGTAATCCTAGCTACTCAGGAGGTAGAGATCTGAGGATCTCGGTTCAAAGACAGCTCAGGCAGGAGAGTCCATGAGACTCTTGTCTACAATTAACCACCAGAAAACCAGAAGTAGTGCTGTGGCTCAAGTGGTAGAGTGCTTACCTTGAGTTGAAGAGCTGAGGGACAGCACCCAGGCCCGGAGTTCAAGCCCCACGACCAACCAAAAAAATATTCATTTGTGAATTTATTGTTAAGATAAATACCCATGGTCTGGATTGTAGTTCAGTCATAGAACATATACTTAGTATTCCCAAGGCTCTCAGTTGTTGGATCCTAGCACACATTAGAGGGATGGTAATTACAGTCTTTAGTTGTAAGCGGTTTATTTCAGTGTGGTGGAAGCTAAGTATTCCTGGAAAGTTTTGTTTTCTTAAGATAGGAAAGACTGAGTTTGTTATGGCCTATGAGGAAGGAGTCTGGAGGGAAAGATTTGTAGATCTTTAGTTTGGCTCCAGAGCGGTCTCTGATTATTTTTTTTTTTCTGTAAACACCTCTACATACAATCCTTAGTCAAGTGCTGATGATAAATGATGGTTGAATACTCACTAATCTTACAACTTTTGTTCTTAGAAAGCTGAGACAGAAGAAATAGACAGTTTTCTCTTTAAGAGGAAATACTGGAGAAACCAACCGGAGACTCTAGACTACTGAGACAGTGGGTACAGGGCTGTAGGGATGCTCCCTTGCCTTTTTTTTTTTTTTTTGGTGACTTGTGGAAGAAGCTAATTATCTGTTGGACTGCTCTGGGAACATTATCTTTGATCCTGAGGGAGAATTCCAGATGGAATGGCTTAAAACTGACGGATCCTGTTTTTGGTTTATCGTGGGGCCTGAACTCTGGGCCAGGATGTTGTTTCTCAGCTCTTCAGCCCAAGGCTAGTGCTCTACCGCTTGAGCCACAGCGCCACTTCCGTTTTTTTCTGCTTATGTGGTGCTGAGGAATCGAACCCAGGGCCTCATGCATGCAAGGCAAGCACTCCACCACTGAGCCACCTTCCCAGCCCCCAAATATGAAATCTTAAGGAACATTTAAACTGTTTTTGCCCAACAAAGTACTGATTGTTGAAGTTGAAGATCAAGTCTGTCTAGGCTGCTAAACTGGCCCTGCCTTAACAAACAAACAAGCAAGCAAACAAAGGTGTATGTATGTGTAATCTGGTGGAGGATGGAAGTGAAGTTCAGTGCTTTAACCTTGAACCTGAGTGGGATTGTCCTAGAAAAGGCCTGAGCTTCTTACAGTCTCAGGTAGAGCAGACTGACCTACAGAAACAATTCAGAGTTTAAAAGTAAAAACCCAGGAGAAACTGAGGCCTTTTCAGTGGAAAAGAAGTCTACAGAAAAAAGTTATGTCCCTGATGTTTATGATTGCTGAGGGCCAGAGCGCTGCCTTGAGTTTTTGTTTTGTTTTGTTTTGTTTTGTTTTTGCCCAAAACTAGTGCTCTCCCAGTAGATCCACAACTCTAATTCTGGCTCTGTGTGTGTGTGTGTGTGTGTGTGTGTGTGTGTGTGTGTGTGTGTGTGTGTGTGTGTGTGTGTGTGTGTGTGTGTGTGTGTGTGTGTGTGTGTGTGTGTGTGTGTGTGTGTGTGTGTGTGTGTGTTCAAACCAGGATCCTCAGTTCTCAGCCACTAGAGTAACTAGAATTACAGGCAATAGGCAAGAGCCTACAGAGCCCTGCTACAGCTTTTGACCCAAACCTCAATTTACATTTTCTTTCTGAAATTAACTTGGAGGATCTGGGATCCCTCCCTCTTTTAACTATCTATCTCTTTTTACCCACCTTTACTCCACCCTGAGTTAAAAAAGAATTTGTCTGGGTTCTGAGACCCCGTGGCTAGATGAGGGTGGAGTTTTGTTGGGGGTTACAAAGGAAAGATTAGAATAAAACCGCACTTGTGTGCGGTGTTCAGCAGACTCTGGAGGAGGAGAGCCAGCCGCCTCACGGAGCCTGACATGGTGAGTGCCTGTACTCCCTTGGTATTGCCTTTTTGTGGTTTGAAGTCCCACAAAGAGCTGAGTACAGAGACCTCAGAGTAGGCTGAGTTCATGGGCTATCAGGACAACCAAACCTCCCATGAGAGATGCTTTTTTGGCCCTCAGGAAGGAAAAGGAGTGTTGGATCAAGTCATTGGAAATTATGGTGCTGCTCTACAAATTTGCTCCCAAGATGAGGTTTGTTGTTCCTGGTTTTGTCCTGAATGTTTGCTTTACAATTCTCCTTAGGTAGAATTCATCTTTCTATGATTCTCTGTGTGTGTGTGTGTCCGTGGGTTTGTGTGTCCATCGGTCGTGGGGTTTGTACTCAGGGCCTGGTCTCCCTGTCCCAGAGCTTTTGTGCTCAAGGCTAATGTTCTGCCACCATGAGCCACAGCTCCATTTCTGGTTGTTGTTGTTTGTAATTAATTGGAGCTAAGAATCTCAGCTTACCTTCCTGATGGGTCTGGCTTTGAACTTCCATCCTCTGATCTCAGTCTCTTGAGTAGTTAGGGAGCCACCCATGCCCTGGTCTTGGTCTTTCTATTCAATATATACATATATACATACATACATGTATATATTGTATGTGTTTTTGCTTAATTGTGTGTTGGAGGGAAGGGTGCCCAAGAACTAATATATGCTAAGCCAAGGTACTTAGAAATGAGCTATGTAGCCCGGGGCCGGTGGCTCACGCCTGTAATCCTAGCTACTCAGGAGGCTGAGATCTGAGAATCGCGGTTCAAAGCCAGCCCGGGCAGGAAAGACCGTGAGACTCCTATCTCCAATAAACCACTAGAAAACCGGAAGTGGCACTGTAGCTCAAGTGGTAGAGTGCTCGCCTTGAGCTGAAGAGCTGAGGGACAGCGCCCAGGCCCAGAGTTCAAGCCCCACGACCGCCAAAAAAAAAAAAAAAAAAAAAAGAAATGAGCTATGTCACCATCAGCTGGACATTAATAATGGCATTATGGGACTGGGAAGGTGGCTCAGTGGTAGAGTGCTTGCTCCCTTGCATGCATGAGGCCCTGAGTTCAATTCCTCAGCACCACATAAGCAGAAAAGGCCAGGAGTGGTGCTGTGGCTCAAGTGGTAGAGCACTTGAGTTGAAGACCTGAGGAACAGCTCCCAGGTCCAGAGTTTAGCCCCCATGACCAATAAAAAAACAAACAAACAAACAAACAAAAAATAGTAATAATGGCATTGTGAATATGTACTATAATTGAATTTTTTTTCTTTTTGCCAATCCTGGGGCTTGAACTCAGGACCTGGACACTGTCCCTAAGCTTCTTTTACTCAAGTCTAGCATTCTACACTTGACCCACAGACCATTTCAGCTTTTTCTCTTTATGTGGTACTGAGGAATGGAATCCAGGGCTCCATGCATGCTAGGCAAGCACTCTACCACTAAGCCACATTTCCAGCCCTGAATAATTGCTTTTTTTGTGTGTGCTAGTACCAGTGTTTGAGCTTGGGCCTTGCATTCTTATTCATGACTGGCTACCATTTGAGCCATGCTTCTAGGATATAAGCACCTGTAAGAATTTTTTTTTTTTTTTTTGGCTAGTCCTGGGACTTGAACTCAGGGTCTGGGCACTGTCCCTGAACTTGTTTTTCTCCAGACTAGCACTCTACCACTTCTGGACTTTTCTGTGTATGTGGTACTGAGGAATTGAACCCAGGGCTTCATGCATGTGAGGCAAGCACTCTATCAGCTAAGCCACATCCCAGCCCTCATGCTTATTTTTATTTCTTACTTTTTATTGTTATTATTAGGTAGTTATACAAAGGGGTTACAATTCCTTAAGTCAAGTTATGAGTACAATGCTTCTTGGTCAATGTCAGCCCTTCCATCTTTTCCCCTCATTTTCCTCCTCCTCTCCCTACCTTCAAGTTACATAGTCATTGAATACCATGACTTCATTTGCTTACCCTTGGTCCATTCATCCTTCTCCCCCTCCCCCCCCAAGCATGTTTCCACTTCCTGGTATTCATTTTGATAAACTGTATTTTAGTTCTTCAGAGGAGTTATAACTTTAGATCCTATCCCTAAGAATACCCTTGTTTATTTAGCCCTTTTGTGTAAATGCATATAGTCCTATGTATTATCATGCCTAGTTGCATTTTTATTTTCTTATTTACTCATTATTCATTTTTACTTTTTCCTTTTGCTGGTCCTGGGGCTTGAATTCAGAGCCTGGGCCTGTCCCTGAGTCTTTTCTTTTGCTCAAGGCTAGTGCTCTACCACTTGACACAAAGCTTCACTTCTGACTTTGTGGTGATTAGTTGGAGATATGTCTCCTGGGCTTTACTGCCCAGACTGGCTTTGGACTGGGATGCTCAGGTCTTAGCCTCCTGAGTAGCTAGGATTACAACAGGCATGAATCACTGGTGCCCAGCATTCACAATTTTTTTTTTTTTTTTTAATTTCCAGTCCTAGGGTTTGAACTCAGGGCCTGAGCACTGTCCCTGAGCTTCTTTTGGCTCAAGGTTAGCACTCTGCCACTGCACCACAGCACCACTTACGGCTTTTTATGTTTATATGGTGCTGAGGAATGAAACCCAGGGCTTTGTGCATGCTAAGCAAGTATTCTAACTCTGAGCCACCTTCCTAGCCCACAAACTTAAGGGGGCTGGGGGGGGGGGAGATGGAAGAATGGAGGGAGGGTGGGAGAGAGTGTATGTTTGTACGTGTGTACACAGGCTGGTCCTGGGTCTTGAACTCAGGGCCTCAGTGCCATTCTGAGTTTCTTTTGCTCAAGGCTCTACCACTTGAGCCACAGCATCACTTTCAGCTTTTTCCTGAGTATTTATTGGAGATCAGAGTCTCATCTACTTGCTGCTCAGAGTTGGCTTTGAATCAAAATCCTCAGATCTCAGGCTCCTGAGTAGCTAGGATTACAGGTGGGAGCCACTAGGACCTGGCTGCATTTGTTGTTGTGGTGCTTGAACAGGGCATATGCCCTGTCTCTGAGCCAATTTGTGCTCAAGGCTAGAGCTCTACTACTTGAGCCACAGTGGCCACTTCCTGTTTTTGAGTGGTTAATTGGAGATAAAATTCTCTTGGGGATTTTTCTGCCCTGGCTGGCTTGGAACAGAAATACTCAGATCTCAGTTTTCTGAGTAGCTAGGATTACAGGTGAAAGCCTGTAATCCTGTCACTTATTTATCTCTTTATTTCTTTATCTATTTGTCTATTTATTTGTCAGTTATAGGGCTTGAACTCAGGGCCTGGGCCCTGTCCCTGAGCTGCTTTTGCTCAAAAGTAGCACATTACCACTTGAGCCACAATGCCACTTCCAGCTATTTCTGTTTATGTGGTACTGAGGAAACCAGGCCTTCACTCATGCTAGGCAAGCACTCTGCCACTAAGACACATTCCCAACCCCTTTAATTTACTTTGTAAAAGACCTACCTACCTGGCTTTTTGTATCATAGAACACTCATTAGGATAAAGCTTACCTTTCAAATCCTTTTTCATCTACAAGCATTTCCCCTTTAAAAATTTTCCAGTAGCATCCTTATCAAGTCCTGTGTACTATAGGGAAGTCAGTGAAGGCAGAAAATTAGATCTCTTAAAATGAGCATTTTTTTTTTTTTTTTTTGTCGGCCGTGGGGCTTGAACTCTGGGCCTGGGCGCTGTCCCTCAGCTCTTCAGCTCAAGGCGAGCGCTCTACCACTTGAGCTACAGCGCCACTTCCAGTTTTCTGGTGGTTTATTGGAGATAGGAGTCTTACGGTCTCTCCTGCCCGGGGTTGGCTTAGAACCGCGATCCTCAGATCTCAGCCTCCTGAGTAGCTAGGATTACAGGCGTGAGCCACCAGTGCCTGGCTTAAAGCTGGGCGTCAGTAGCTCATGCCTGTAATCCTAGCTACTCAGGAGGCTGAGGGATGAGGGTCTTGGTTCAAAGCCAGCCCAAGCAGGAAAGTCTTTGAGACTCTTTTCTCCAATAAATTATTCAGAAAAAGCCAGAAATGGCATTGTAGCTCAAGTGATGGAGTGCTAGCCTTGAGCAAAAGGAGTCCAGGGACATCATCCAGGCTGAGTTCAAGCTCCAGGACTGGCAAAAGAAAAAAAAGAGTGTTTTAGCCACATTGAGACACAGAGGTTCCTCATAGGATTTGGGGGGCTCAGGGACTATATTTTGGTGGCAGATGCCTCCCTGCAGAGAGACAGTTCTTTCTCCTGCTATGGTAGTGGCAGCATGTCACCGGACTGTTTGGTCCCGTTGGGCATTCAGCTTTCTGGTGCTCTGGTTGTCCAAATATGATATAGACTACTCCTTTGGATTACCAACATCTGTCTTCGTGGGAACTTAACCGTCTTTGGCCAGTATTCCATATTCCTTTTTGCAAATAATTGGGCTGACCTCTGTCTCAATATTTTTGTTGTTGTTTCATTTGATTTTGTTTTTAAATATCAAAGGCCAAATTGAACACATCTTTTAGTGGAGGCTGGAGACTGACCTTTGTTTCAATACCCCATAGTGACTATCTGATACTGACTGGCATTCTCAGTAGTGTTCATGCATCTCTAGAATCTAGAAGAGTAGAAGTAGCCTCAGTAACCATTGTGTCCACAGAGGCCTCACATTTAAGTAATATTGCATTAAGTGGTATTTATTTCTATTTAGATGATCAGTAGTCGCTTCCATATTTTACAGGCAGAGCTTGACAAGAAATTAGTAAATGGCCCCGAGTCAGAATCCATGGAAAACAGCAAATGTGGTCATGGGGAAGAACAAAGATTGGATCTGAATGCAGCTCCCCCTGAAAATGTAACTCAAAATGAAGGAAGCATGACAGGTATTGAGGTGGAGAAATGGACAGAAAACAAGAAGGCACATTTAACTGAGCAGGTCAAAGGAGACTTTAGTTCCCCTATAACAGAAGCTGAAAACTCAAGAAACTCTAAAGATGACCAGAAACCAACTGAATCTTCCAAATTATTTGCACACACCGTTAGAAATGGCATTGAAAATGTACACTATATCCCAGCTGAGACAAATGCATCATTTAACAAATTCAACTTTGAAGAATTGGACAAAGCATTGGAAAACCATTCCTTCAAATTCCTGACAGACACTGCCAACCATAACAAGGCCATAAGCCCTATTGCTTCTGGTGCAAGCAACGATCATCTCAAGGATAGTCAAGTGCTAATCTTACAGAAACCTGGCTTTAACAACACATCTGAGGATTCTGCAAACTTAAATATTCATACTACTTCAGTGAGAGAAGTTGAACAATCTCAAACACCTGAGATTAAACCACATAAAGAACCAAAAGATGGATCTCCAGTTCAACCAAGTCTTCTCTCCCTAATAAAAGATAGGAGATTAACTTTGGAGCAAGTGGTAGCTATAGAGGCTCTCACTCAACTCTCAGAAGCCCCATCTGAGAGTTCCTCACCATCAAAGTCTGAAAAGGATGAAAGAACCGCTCAGAGAACAGCTAGCTTGCTGAATAGTTGTAAAATCATCTTAAGTTCTGTAAGAAAAGACCACCCAGTCCCCATTACTCAAGGAGAGACACAAAGAACTCATCACAGTCCATCTTTGGAAAAGCAGAGTTCATGCAACACAGTATACAATGGCCACAGTACCCTATACAAGTCACATATCAATTCAGCTACTTATGAAGTATTCAGAAAGCCACAGGAGCATTCCAAAATCAAAAATGTTGTATCTTTTTTAACACCCAAATCAAATTCATCCCAAATTGATACCAATAAAAATGTTGGAGGTGGAGATACCCTTGAAGATGGTTCTAAGGCTTTGTCTCCGTTGCCACAAATTAATAAATGGGGACATTACAACTTGTTATTGAACAGTAGCAAAAATTTGAATTCACATAACCCATCATGTCAAAATGTATCCCATAGTCAAATTGAGGAAGATGTGGCAACACAATTAACACAACTGGCCTCGATCATTAAATGCAATTATGTAAATCCAGAGGACAAGAATGTTGAAACTGCACCAACAAACATTGTTACATATAAAGTACAGGAGAAAGAGCTGAAAGAAGAGAAACCAACTTTAAGTGTACAAAATCATCATGGTTTATCATCTGTAAAGCCAAAGAGCACAACTCAGAAGAAAGCAAAGTCTACTCAGTCAAGAGATCGAAAGAAAAAGTCCACAGTCCTCAACGCTCAAGAAAATGGCCAAAAGAATCAGGAACAGTTAGCAAATGAATATAATAAGTTGCATGACATTTGGATGGCATCCAAATTTCAAAGATTTGGACAGTTTGGTCCACATGATTTTCCTCTTTTGGGAAATACTCTTGCCAAAGAATGGAAACCACTGATTCAAACTGGTTCAGCCGGAAAACGTAAATTATTTCTCCCACTTTCTCAGATTAAATTCAAGCGATATTGTCAATTAAGCCAGGAAGAAATGAAGATTGAACCATTGGACTCATTCCCAAATCATCTCCAGACAGAGTCCAAGGGGCAAGCATTTACAGACAAAGTTGGTAATTCTCAGGTACAGTCAATGGTGAATGTCAATCAGAAAATTCTTCCTTGGCCTCCATCCTCCTCGTCTATCCAATGTGAGAATGTGATGGAGAGTGATAAGGAAACACAGTTCCAACATGGTGGGACTCCAGAGGCGTGTCTGCCCACATTGCCTGGTGAGATCCTTTTAGCTGACCCAGAACCAGTTCTCAGGAATGTGAATGTAGTAAGTTCAGGTGTAGTTAGTAGTAAGAGCAAAGAGGAGGTCCATTCATCTAGTGTTGGAGCTACAGAATCTGCCATGGTCTCCATGAATAAACGGAAAAGAAATACGGGGCCTCCGGTCAAAGATGAAGGGCCAGATTGCAACTGTCAAGGTAAGTTCTTGTGTGGAATGACCACCTTTTGTGGCATTACTACCCCTTTCTATTCTGTTACAATGAGCTAAGGAGTACTCTACCTAATTTTCTGTGGCACTTTTTTTTTTTTTTAATATTCCTTATGCTCATTAAAAGGGAAATTTCAGCAGATTTGGAAAAACAGGTAATCTTCCCAATGTAGAAAATACACTGATGTCTCAAGACAAAGTGAAGTTTATTGGCCTTGCCAATAAACAGAATAATAATAAACAGATAAACCAAAAAACCAATATGTAATAATAAACCAGTAAACAGAATTTTAATCTATATAAGAATCATTGATTTTGGGGGCTGGGAAGGTGGCTCAGTGGTAGAGTGCTTGCCTTGCAAGCATGAGGCCCTGGGTTCAATTCTTCAGTACCACATAAGCAGAAAAAGCTGGAAGTGGTGCTGTGGCTCAAGTGGTACAGAGCTAGCCTTGAGCTGAAGAGCTTAGAGACAGCGCCTAGGCCCAGAGTTCAGGCCCCACTACCAACAACAAAAAAAAAAATCATTGATTTTTATGTGTGGAATAGAACAAATAATAGAGTGAATGTAAACATTGTTACAACTTAATTAACAAGTATCTAGAATTAGCATCCTAATCAAGAGCTGGAACTCTTAAGACTTGCTTTATAAAACTTGATTTCCTATCTCAATACTACTACAAGTAAGTGCTAGTCATTGACTGGTTTCTAATCAATGTTTTAATACAGTGTGTCTTAGGAATAGTCATTAAAATTTAGAAACTAGTTGTGTGTGTGTGTGTGTGTGTGTGTATGTGTGTATGTGTATGTGTGTGTGTGTGTGTGTGTGTTGTAGGGCTTGACCTCATCTGTCCCTAAATTTTTGCTCAAGGCTAGTGCTGTCACTTTGAGCCACAACTCCATTTCTAGTCTTCTGTTGGTTGATGGGAGATAAGAATCTCATAGACTGGGCTGGGAAAAGTGGCTCAGTGGCTCAGTGGTAGAGTGCTTGCCTTGCATGCCTGAGACCCTGGGTTCGATTCCTCAGCACCACATAAGCAAAAAGAAAAAAAAAAAAAAAAGAATCTCACAGACTTTATTGTCCTGGCTGGCTTTGAATCTCAGTCCTCAGATCTCAGCCTCCTGAATAGCTAGGATTACAGGTGTGAGCCACCAGTGCCCAGCCTTTTTAGAAACTGGTTCTATCAAAGTTTTACAAGCCCCACAAAATTTTTATGGGGTAAAGATTCTCTTGACTTCTGATTAGTCACTGTCCATACTCAAGTTACATAAAACACACAAATACAAGAAAAAAAATCTGACATTAGGGAAATCAAATACATTGTGTCATTAAGGTTTGCCATGCAGCTTTTTTTTTGGGGGGGGGGTCAGTCGTGGGGGCTAAACTCTGGGCCTGGGCGCTGTTCCTCAGCTCTTCAGCTCAAGGCTAGCACTCTACCACTTGAACCACAGAGCCACTTCCAGCTTTTTTCTGTTTATGTGATGCTGCTGAGGAATCGAATTCAGGGCCTCATGCATGTGAGGCAAGCACTCTACCACTGAGCCAACTTCCCAGCTCCCTTTGCAGCTTTTATAACCTTTATTTCAACTGAAATAGGATGGAATTTGTCAAGTGTTTTAAACCCCTTCTCAATAGACTTAATTAGCCTAACAGTAAGTTAAAGTAGGGCTCAAATCACAAAGAAAAAAAGGTGAAAAAGATGGTTAAAAAATAAATAAAATAAAATTACAGCCAGGCCTACTGATATACACCTCAAATTCTAGCTCATGAATAGGAAGAAAGAAGGTGAGTTCAAGGCCAGCCTGAACTACCTAGACTATGTGTTTTTCCCTCCAACTAAACAAAGGACAGGCCTTTTATACTAACACCAAAATTTCTAGAGTAGTAGTAAGAGCAGGGGATATGGTTCAAATGGTACAGCAGCATCTTCTAGCCCCATATATGAGGCCCTGAGTTCAAAGTCTTGCCTGGGTTCAAAGTTTAACATCAACCTTTTCCTCTTTCCTTAAAGAGAAAAAGACATCCAGAATGGATAGTTAAAGAATAGTTTGGGCTGGCACCAGTGACACACACCTGTAATCCTAGCTACTCAGGAGGCTGAAATATGAGGATTGTAGTTCAAAGCCAACCCAGACAGGAGAGTCCATGAGGAAACCAGAAGTGGCACCATGGCTCAAGTGGTAGAGTGCTCGCCTTGAGCTGAAGAGCTCAGAGAAAGTGCTCAGGCCCAGAGTTCAAGCCCCATGACCAATCAAAACAGACAAACAAAAAAAGGATACTTTGGAAGAATAAAAGTCTATTCTGACTTTTAGACAACAGTATTATACTGAGTTTTATAGTTTTAATACAAGGTTCAGTCGATATTCATATGTGTTTCCATTCCTTGCTTCTCTTTCCTCTGCAGGTTTTCAGGCTATCTTGTATCAGGATCCATGGGTAGGCTCTTTCAGGAACAGCACACAGTCTACAAGTGCTCACAGTGTACTTACTGAGTGGAGCTGAGTTGGCGCAGTATAGAGGTTCTTAGACTAGGGAGAAAAAAATGCTCATAACGATGAAGGTCTCCATTCTGCAACTGTTCCTACAAGTGTGGTGCTTGGCCATGCCTTTGACATGTTAGCTTCACATCATCCCTACAAAGGGAGGGCTTCTTTTCCTTTTATATAAATTTACAAACCGGTACCGGTAGACAGGCGATGTTAAGGCTAAACTTGCTATCCCCACCCTCTGGCTTCAAAAATCTAAACACTTTCTTATGCATATCTTTTACAACTGAAAAGACTACCTTCAATTCCAAATGAGTATCCCAGAGCTACTCTAGTTTTCTTATGTAAATAGTTCTAATAGATGATTGTCCCTTCAAAATCCTTTCCTCAAACTGAGTAGCTATAGTGTATCCAGCCAGATATTAAAGATCAAAATTGAATACTTGTAGTGGAACCAGAAGTTTGTTTTTGTTTTTTTTGTTTTTTGTTCGAACCCAGGGCTTCATGCATGCAAGGCAAGCACTCTACCACTGAGCCACCTTCACAGCCCCCAGAAGTACTTTATACACTCTTTACTTCTGGTTTGGGTACCGGTACCTGGACTTGAACTCTCAGGTTTTTCTGCTCTGTCATTTAAGCCCTAAGTCCTAAGATTCCTTTAATCATTGTATATATACATTTTGTGTTGTAAGGGTAGAAGAGAAGCTAAAAGGTAACTTCTCAAGGAGAACCATCATATCTGAAGACAAAAGCTTTCCTTGGAGTGGAAACACTAATAACCTCTCTATATTAGAGTAATTATACCTTGAGTGGGCTTTTTATTGACATTTTAGACTTCATACTGCTTTGTTACAGGGAGACTATCTAGTGCTTTTTTTTTTTTTTTGGTCCAGTCTGAACTCTGGGCCTGGGCGCTGTCCCTCAGCTCTTCAGCTCAAGGCTAGCGCTCTACCACTTGAGCCACAGCGCCACCTCTGGCTTTTTTCTTTTTGCTTATGTGGTGCTGAGGAATCGAACCCAGGACCTCATGCATGCAAGGCAAGTGCTCTACCACTGAGCCACCTTCCCAGCCTATCCCTATCTAGTGCTTTTGAGGAATATACAACATCCCAAGCCTTTGCCCACTAGATCTCAGCAGAGAAGTGGGGGGGGGGGGGGGGCGGGTCCTGGAGCTTGAAATAAGGGCCTGAATACTGTCTCTGAACGTACGTGTGTGTGTGTGTGTGTTGATAGTGGGTCTTGAACTCTGGGCCTGGGTGCTGTCCCTGAGCTCTTCAGCTCAAGATGAGCACTTGAGCAACTGTACCACTTAGCACCACTTCTGAGTGGTTTATTGGAGTTAAGAATCTTATGGGCTTTTCCTCCCCTCCTGGCTTTGAACTGTGATCCTCAGATCTCAGCCTCCTAAGTAGCTAGGATTACAGGCGTGAGCCACTGATACCCAGCTCTCTGAACATTTTTGCTCAAGGCTAGCACCTTACCACTTGAGCCACAGCTCTATTTTAGGTTTTTTTGGTGTGGTTAATTGGTGATAAGATCCTCATGGACTTCCCTGCCCAGGCTGGCTTTGAGCTTCACTCTTCAGACCTCAGCTTCCTAAGTAGCTAAGGTACCAGTTGAGAGCCACCAGAATCCAGCTAGCAGAGAACTTTTAATATTTTTAGATATATTGTTCTCTGATAACTTTTTCTTGGTGGTGGTAGTGGTGGTGGTTGTGGGACTTGAACTCTAGGCCTGGGCTCTATCCCTGAGCTTTTTTGTTCAAGTCTAGCGTTCTACCAATTTGACCCATTCTAGTTTTCTGGTGGTTAACTGGAGATAAGAGTCTCACGGATTTTCCTTCCCAGGCTGGCTTTAAACAACCTCCTGAGTGGCTAGGATTACAGGTGAGAGCCACCTGTACCCAGTTTGGATAACTTTTGAATTTGCACCTCCATCATTGACATTTAATTAAATTAATTTATTTACTTATTTTAATTGAGCAGTTGCATGAGGGGTATCAATTCTGTGGGGTTTTGTGTGTGTGTGTGTGTGTGTGTGTGTGTGTGTGTGTGTGTGTGTGTGTGTGTGTGTGTTTTGGTCGTTCGTGGGGCCTGAACTCTGGGCCTGGGTGCTGCTCTTCAGCTCAAGGCTAGCGCTCTACCACTTGAGCCACAGCGCCTCTTCCAGCTTTTTCTGTTTATGTGGTGCTGAGGAATCGAACTCAGGGCCTCATGCATGTGAGGCAAGCACTCTGCCACTGAGCCACCTTCCCAGCCCACAATGCTTCTTAATCATTGATCATTGTCACTTCTTCCATCCTCGACCCCCCCCACCCCGCACCTGCCCTGCATCACTCTCCAATGAACTTTTTTCTTTTTAAATAGGAGATGAGAGAATAAACATCCACCCTCTAAAATACTTGTGTTTGTCATGGTTGTTGGAGGAAGAAAGACTGGAACAAGTTGTATGATAGGACCTGTTATCTTTGACTGTAATTCTCAAAAGTGGCCAAAATGCTGTGCATCTCCTCCTTGTCCTCATGCAATTTTCTAAAAGCTTAGGGATCTAATCATCTCATTTCTTCTACAGGGAAACAAAAGGACAAAGGGCCATATTACACACATTTGGGGGCAGGACCTGATGTTGCTGCTATCAGGACACTCATGGAGACTAGGTAAGGAAACATGATCCCCTCCCTGTTCATCCTTCCTCACTGAGTACCTGGCTCACTAAAGGTCAGTTCTTTTCGGGAATGGAGTGTGATTTGAATGTTGTTTAGGGCCCAGGAAGTAAGAAAGCTGGCCAGGTGTCCTAACTTTCCCATGAGGTCTTGGGATTCATTCAACAAATTCCTCTCAAGGAAGGAAAGGCTCTTTGAGGAATTCAAGGGAACTTTCTTTTATATAAGTGCTATGGTAGGAATAGTTCAAATGATCATTTCCAGCAAGCACTATCTTCCTCTTTATGTTCTGTCCCTAGCTATTAAGGTCTTTAAGGATAAGGATAAGAACTGAATAACAAATTACCTGCCACACAAAAGCAAACTTTAATTTTTGATCTTTTTGTAGATGTGTGTGTGTGTGTGCGCGCGCGTGTGTGCGCCCACGCGTGCATGCGTGCACCCGTGTGTGCGTGCGTGCAGATATTGGGGATTGTTGAACTCAAGGACCTGAGCATTGTCTCTTAGCTTTTTGCACTCCAGGTTGGTGCTCTACTACTTGAACCAGAGTTCAACTTCTGGCTTTTTGGTGGTTAATTGAAGATAAGAGCCTCATGGACTTCTGCAGAGGCTGACTTTGAATCTCATCCTCAGATCTCAGCTCTTTAATACTTAGGATTACAAGCATGAGCCACTATAGTCTAGCAAAAACAAATTTAACAAAAGTAAATTAGGAATAGTTTTTGAACTTTTATTCATTTCTCCTTTTGTATCTTAAATGTTGAAAGCTAAAGGTTTCAGGTATGTATTGCAATAATTTAGTACTTTTCTTCCACTGTACTTAGGTATGGCCAACAAGGAAAGGCAATAAGGCTAGAAAAAGTAGTGTACACAGGCAAAGAAGGAAAGAGTTCTCAGGGGTGTCCAGTCGCTAAGTGGGTAAGTATTTGTAAAGGCTTGATTATCATTCTTTTCCTTTAAATCAATTTGAGAAGTAGCAATATACTCATGGAGAGATGATATAAAAGCAGAGTTTCCTTGCTCTGGTTTTGCTTTTGGTGGTAGGCACACACTTTTACAATGTTTAAACATGCAATTTTTATCATAGACAATATGTTATAGTTTTTCCCAGTTGTCCTTCAGGGCTGTTTTTACCTTCTGTTTCTGTGGTTTCTCACATTTACTAAAAAAAATTGTTCTCATAGATTACATGTCTCTTTATTTTTCTTGTATATCTGGTGGAATGAACTGCTGCTGCTGCTGATTCTTCCTCCTCTTCCTCCTCCTCCTCCTCCTTCTTCTTCTTCTTCCTTCTTTTTTTGCCAGTCCTGGGGCTTGAACTCAGGGCCTGGGCAATGTCCCAGAGATTCTTTTGTTCAAAGCTAGCTCTACCACTTGACCCCACAGCACCACTTCTGGTTTCTGTTGTTCTGAGGAATCAAACCCAGACTTCATGTATGCTAGGCAAGCACTCTACCACTAAGCCACATTCCCAGCCTGGATTGAGTTTCTGAAAATACTGCTGCTAGTCCAATAGACCAACTCTGATTTTATGTTGTGTGGGAGCTAGGGGTCTTTTTCTTCTCTCTCTCTCTCTCTCTCTCTCTCTCTCTCTCTCTCTCTCTCTCTCTCTCTCTCTCTCTTCTCACTTTACCCTTTTAAGCAACAATCATTCCATGGTTTTCTAATTAACAAGCTTGTCTTGGGATAAAACATTTAAGCTGAAAATTGAATCTTGGCATGGTGGTGTATGCCTGTAGTCTCTGATTCTCATGTATAACCTATCTCTTTGTGGCTGAGACAAGGGAATCACTTGAGTCCACAAGTTTAAGGCCAACCTTGGAACCTAGAGAACTTGTATCACAAAGTAACAGATAGCCCAAGTGTGCAAATTAAAATACTCTCAAAGAATGAAAGGAGCAGAGGCTTTTTCTCAGCATTAAGTACAATGTCTGGGTTCAAGGAAAAGGGCACCTCTTTAAAAAAAATAGTGTCACTGCTGGGTACTAGTGCCTCACACATGGAATCCCACCTATTTAGAAAGCCAAACTAGTTCCAATTAACCAGCCAAAAAGCCAGACTGGAGGCATGACTTAAAGGGTAGAGTGCTAGCTATGACCTGAGCAAGAGCAGCGAGCTCTGAGTTCAGACTTCAGTACTGGTATACAAACAAACACACACATGCACACACACACACACATGAACACACGCACACACATGCTCACACACACATGAACACATGCACACATGTCAGAAGAATTCAATGGAGTTAAAGCAGGAATGGAACTAGCTGAGGATAAAAGAACATGCAGAGATAAGGGAATGGTTTTTCAGACCATAGAAAGGAACTCAAAATTCTTCTCTATGAGCAGCATGAAACCTTTGAGATGTTTGAGATAGGGACATGGTAGCTGGATTCTAAATCATATTCTATGGAATGAACTGATCAAATCTGTGTGCATAATCTGTTGAACCAGAATACACCAAAATATAGCAACTTGGGATAAAAAATACTCCATCACACAGTTTTGTGGGTTTGGGATGCAGATCAGCTGAGTGGGTGCTTGTGAGATCACTGTCTGGAGGAGGGAGCTGACTTACAGTGTCACTTCTAGGCTCCTTGTGGAAGGCCATAGGTATTTGGTCGCTGTTGCCTGTAGCCTTAATTCCATTTCAGTACTATTGGAATGTTTCCATGACGTAGTAGCTTGTTTTCCCCCAGAAGCAGTGAGTCACAAGGCCAAGAGGAGGATCACAAATTTGAAGCCAGTTCCTCAGTGGCATTTGGATCACTTCTGAGTTCAGTTATGCTGACTTTGGGAAATAGCCATATTCAGTTTTTGCTAATAATTTTGTGAGATAACCACTTTTACAGTTCTTATATTCAATGTACAATATAAAGATTCTCCACATGTTTGCCAATCCTTGATACTTAGTACTTTTTAACTCCCTGGAGTAAAAAATAAATAGGAAAATTGCCATCCCAACCCTCGCTGCCCTTGGGAACTGAATTCAAGGCCTCTAGTATGCTAGATAAGTAAGCCGTCTACCACTAAGTCATGTGACATTCCCTTTCATCTTGACAATGGTTAAGATGTTTTTAGACACAGTTGGCATTAATGTTCAAAGTCTTATTGCTTGAGCCTCCTGAATCCTGGGTTTGCAGAATTGGGACCACCATGGTAACTTCATTAATTTTTCCATAATGATTGTACCATTTGGGGCTCCTATCAGCATCTGTAATACTATAAATTGTTTTTCTTTGTTGGGCAACTCATATTGTTGAACACATTTTTACATGTTTCTCATAGGTTTCTGTTGTGAAGTGCTTGTGGTTTTGTTTGGCTGATTTTCTATCTTGGAAATGTTTTACCTGCTCCAGGATGCTGGGCGCTGTACCAATGGCACCAAGCTTTTTTTTTTTTAAGCTGAGGTTAGTTATACAGGCAGGTTTCACTGTTACATTTTGTCTTTTTGTTTTGTTTTTGTTTTTGTTGGTCGTGGGGCTTGAACTCTGGGCTTTTGCGCTGTCCCTGTGCTCTTCAGCTCAAGGCGAGTGCTCTACCGCTTGAGCCACAGCACCACTTCTGCTTTTTTTTTTTTTTTTTTTGGGTCCAGTCATGGGGCCTGAACTCTGGGCCTGGGTGCTGTCCCTCAGCTCTTCAGCTCAAGGCTAGCACTCTACCACTTGAGCCACAGCGCCACTTCCGGCTTTTTTTTTCTTTTTGCTTATGTGGTGCTGAGGAATCGAACCCAGGGCCTCATGCATGCAAGGCAAGCGCTCTACCACTGAGCCACCTTCCCAGCCCCTCACTACTGCTTTTCTAGCGGTTTATTGGGGATAAGAGTCTCACGAACTTTCCTGCCTTGGCTGGCTTTGAACCACGATCCTCAGATCTTAGCCTCCTGAGTAGCTAGGATTATAGGTGTGAGCCACCGGCACCCGGCTGCATTTTGTCTTTTTATTTTCCTTTATTTCATTTATTTCTTTGCTAGTACTGGAGCTTGAACTCAAGTCTGGGTGCTGGCCCTTACCTTTTTTTTTGTTTTTGCTCAAGGCTGGCACTTTTTTATTCCTGCTCCTGGATCTTGAACTCAGGGCCTACATGCTGCCCATGAGTTCTTTTGCCCAAGGCTAGTGCTCTACCACTTTGAGCTGTAGTGCCACTTGGAATTGTCTGGTGGTGAATTGGAGATAAGAGTCTCATGAATGTTCTTGCCCTGGTTGGCTTTGAACCCGAATCCTCAGATCTCAAGCCTCCTAAGCAGCTAGGATTGTAGGAGTGAGCCACCGGTGCCCAGCTAAGGCTGGTACTCTTTTTTTTTTTTTTTTAATTGTTGTTTTAGAGGTGATATACAGCATATTACTTTTACACGGGTCAGGTACTAAATACATTTCCTTCCTTTTGCATAGCATTATCTGTCCCTCATTCTCTCCCATTCCCTCTCTGTCTTCCATCTATGCCCATAAGTCGTATCATTCACTTTCAACAATGTCTAGTGGGCTCCACTGCTGCACTTAAGGCTTGCACTCTGGAACCACAGCTTCGCTTCTGAATTTTTGCTGATTGATTGGAGATAAGAGTTTCACCAACCTCCCATTTCTGGACTGGCTTTCAACCACAACCTCAGATCTCATCCTCCTGAGTAGTTAGGATTACAGGTGTGAGCCACAAAAACAGAACTAGAAACCCTTTTGAACACTAGACACATGAAAAATAGAATTTCAAATTGTTATATTTTGCAATTCACTAAGTCAGCTATATCACCTTAAATGTAATATATCCTAGTGGTAACATGAAGAAGCCATGAAAATTTCAGGGAATTGCTTTCTGTATTATTTACATATCTACCCATCAACTGTCTATTTACTATGAGATTTCTTAGGTTTTTTATATCCAGTCCCACTTGTCATGTGACTTTGCAATCCTGCTAATGTCACTTTTCCACTGAGTCCTCTTGTTCCTGTATAAACTTTTTCAAAAAGTACAAATCATAGATTTTTGCACTTCTTTTGTTAGTTATGAAAGTGAGTTGGGTAGACAGATCATATGATGGTGGCCATAGACTTCGACCCCTTGATGTGTTTAGTAGTTGTTTACAGAAAGTAGGCTTGTTTTGCATGGATGGATGCATTCTGCTTTTGCAGGTTATAAGAAGAAGCAGTAATGAAGAAAAAGTTCTTTGTTTGGTCCGGGAGCGCCCAGGCCACTATTGTCAAACAGCAGTGACAGTGGTGGTCATCATGCTATGGGAAGGCGTTCCTTGGCTGCTAGCTGACAGATTGTACGCGGAGATAACTCACAGTCTAAGGTCGTACAATGGTCATCCGACAGACCGAAGATGTACCCTCAACGAAAAGTAATCAAATCTGTTTTGTACTGCTTTGACATTCAGATCTCTATTATCTAATGGTAAATTGTTAATTAACTACCCACTAAGTGTATTGTATGGGAAAATCAGTTTTAACTATTGTGGATCTAAAATTAATGTACATTTTGTTTAAAAGAGATTAGTTTGGCTGTGAGTTAGGGTTACTTTGAATGTCACCTTTAGAATACGAGATTATCTTCTCTCTGTCTCTGTCTCTCTCTCTTTCTCTCTTTCTCCTCTTTCTTTCTCTGTGTGGGGAACAAAGTTAGAACTTCCTAATAATAATGCTCACTAAGCAAGCACTGCAACACTCCAGCCACTTTTTGTTTTGGTTTTGTGTAGGTGTGGGTGTATGGATGTGTGCGTGTGCGCTATGGTCCTGGGGCTTGACCTAAGGGCCTGAGCACAGTCCCTAAGCTTTTGGGTTCAAGACTACTGCTCAACCACAAAAGCCACAGCTCTACTTCTGGATTTTTTGCTGGTTCATTGGAGATAAGCCAGGGCTGATTTTGAACCTTAATCCTCAGGTCTCAGTTTACTAAGAACCTAGGATTACAGATGTGAGCCACAGCAGCCAGTATATTTTTTATTTATTCATTAATTTTTTTTTTTTTTTTTTTTTTTGCTAGTCCTGGGTCTTGCACTCCGGGCCTACATGCTGTCCCTGAGGTTCTTTTGCTCAAGGCTAGCGCTCTACCACTTGAGCCACAGTGCCACTTCCAGCTTTTTCTGTGTATGTGGTATTGAGGAATCGAACCCAGGACTTCATGCATGTGAGGCAAGCACTCTACCACCAAGCTACACTCCCAGCCCATTGCTTTTTTTTTTTTTTTAATTGGCTGGTAGTGTTTCATCTGCACACATGATTACATTGTAGTCTATTGTTAGTTTAGGGATTATAGGGCTTGAACTCAGAGATTAGGCTCTGTCCCTGAGCTCTTTTGCTCAAGGATAGCACTCTACTACTTTGAGTAAAAGCTCTACTTCCAGTTTTCTGGTGGTTAATTGGTAATAAGAGTCTCATGAACTTTTTCTGTTTGTTTTTGCCAGTCCTAGGCTTGAACTCAGGGCCTGGACACTGTCCCTGAGCTTCTTTTACTCAAGGCTAGCATTCTACCACTTGAACCACAACCCCACATCTGGCTTTTTCTGTGTATTTGGTACTGAGATATCAAACCCAGGGCTTCATGCATGCTAGGGGAGCACTCTACCACTAAGCCACATTCCTAGCCTGACTTTTTCTGTTTGGTCTGGCTTTGAATCACAATTCTTAGATCTCAGCCTCCTGAATAGCTAGGATTACAGGTGTAAGCCACCAGCATCTAGCTGTTTGTGCATTTGTACAAAGAGATTTTTTAAATTTTTTATTTATTTTTTCTGTCGTGGGGCTTAAACTCTGGGCCGGGACGCCGTCTCTCAGCTCTTCAACCCAAGGCAAGCTCTCTACCACTTGAGTCACAGCGCCACTTCCGATTTTCTGGTGGTTAATTGGAGATAAGAGTCTCAGACTTTTCTTGCCCAGGCTGTCTTTGAACCGTTATCCTCATATCTCAGTCACCTGAGTAGCTAGGATTTCTGGCGTCCAGCTAAGAGATTTCAATTTATAAGTCAGGTTTCATAACCTGTAATGTAACTTGATCAATGTCACCCTGCTCACTTTCTCCCTGTTGGATATTTTTGAAGTAAGGTCTGGGCTAGATCCTTCCCATTTCTATGGTTGACAAAGTCAGAAACCAGTGAATAAACAGAAATACACAACTGGCCCAGGTCATTGTTTATACAGTTCCATCTTTGCCTCCCAATTAGTCAGGATTACAGGGTTGTTTGTGCCACTGATCATAGCTAAGTCTGTATGTTTAAAATAAATGTTATAGTAGATATATAGTAGATATATATTCCCTTCCTAACCCTTGCGAGATCAAAATCTTTTACAGACTAAAAGCTTTTTTTAATGGGTATACAATAATGAGTTCTAAAGATGATAACCTCATTTAGTCATCTCAATTAAAAATAAATATATTTCTTCATATGGACCCACCGTATTTAACTTAAGAGCTATGGATGTGGCAAAGTGGCAGACAGATTACCTAGCATTTATAGACCTGTGTTTAGATCTTAGCAGTAAATATGAATACTATTTATATACTATGTTGCTGATGTCTCCCTCTTTTCAAAAGGCTGAGATGAGTAGATAATTTTGGGTTGAAGCCAGACAGGTAGAAAAGTCTCCAACTGCTGGACTGGAGGTTGGGCTCAAGTGGTATAGTGCTCAAGTGATATAAGCAAAAAAGCTGGCAAGTTTAATTCCCTGACTTCAAGTGTCTAGAATGAACAAAATAAATTTCCCTCTCCTAAGTATTTTTTCATGTCATGTAAATTATTTTTCAATTTCTTTGATAACTTCCATTTTGGAGGTGCTTACCTAGCTTATACAAGACAACTTCATTCCCCAGAACTATGAAAATATTCATAAATTTATAAATACATTAGAGTTGTATTTGTATCCAGAAATTGCATCTATCAGATTAGAATTTTTAAACATGCAAATTTAGAAACACTAGAAGAATGAATGGTATTTCTTTGGGTTTATTTCTTTGTAAGTATGAACCATTGTCCTATTACTAATTGAAGTTTAAAATTATGGCTTCCAAATTTTAAGACCCAAGAGTTGAGGGGAATATAAACAGTTAATAAGTAATATATCCAAGTCTGTTTTATATTTTCTACCTCGGGTTTCTCCAAATCACACAAAGCAATGGACATTTTAAGTGAATGATTACATAAAATAAGTAAATGATACAACCTTCTCACTAGTTTTTTGTGTGTGTAGTTTTGTGACTTATATATTATCCTGCTTTGTTCCCTCACTCTCTCACAATTTCATCCACAGTCGTACCTGTACATGCCAAGGACTTAATCCAAAAACCTGCGGAGCCTCATTCTCTTTTGGCTGTTCATGGAGCATGTATTTAAATGGCTGCAAATTTGGTAGAAGCTGTGGACCCCAAAAATTTAAAATCGGTCGCAACTCTCTCTCACATGTAAGTGTCCTTTTGATTTTTTAAAAATTACACTGTACAGGTATTTCTTTAAATTTTTTGAAACACTAATGAAATAGAGATCTAAATGTAGCAATAACATTAATATTTGTAAGAAATTTTAACTTCCACTTTAGAGAAA
The DNA here is from genome assembly GCF_024711535.1 of Dipodomys merriami. Taxonomy (NCBI): domain Eukaryota; kingdom Metazoa; phylum Chordata; class Mammalia; order Rodentia; family Heteromyidae; genus Dipodomys; species Dipodomys merriami. Next base: position 20,152,463 of record NW_027202715.1, on the reverse strand, counting down.
GTAACAATCCCTGATTTTTATTTTTGGTAAGGGGGATAGATAAAGGAATAACTGGGGCTTGAACTCAAGGCATTGGGTCTGCTCAGTTTAGTCAGCTGTCTGAGGCTCTATCATTTGAGCCATGACTCTAGTCCAGCATTTTTGCTGGTTTGGAGATAGGAGTCTTTTTGAGATGGACTTTTCTGTTTGTGCTGGCTTCAAACCTCCTAAAGATCCTGCTTAAGATTCTCTTTATCTCAGCCCACTGTGCAGCTAGGATAACAGATGTGAGCCATAGGGATCCAAAGCCTCAACATCAAATGTTGTGTCCTTGGCTATTGTTAAAAGTAAAGATTGTGTGTATGTGTGTGATTTCTTTTTTTAAACAACAACTGGAATTTTATACCCAGTCTAAAAATAAGCCAGTGTAAGCAAAAGCCATTTGTCAACATTTGAAAAACACAGCAAATTTACTACCCACAGACTTACTATCGAAGAATAAGAGGAGGTAACGTAAAAAGAAGTAAGAGACCTGTACGAAGTAAGAAACCAGTACGAATCAGTCCAGAACACCTGGCCATGGTGAGCAAAGAGATTAGTATTCATGAGTACTCAGACTTGTTTTGGGGATGGGTAGACTGAGGGAGGGGTGTCACTCCACAGGTTCTTTTTTTGGATGAAAGGAATTTACCTTTTAATTGCCTTGAAGATTTGTGTTTTCTAAACTTGGAAGTATCCAAAAGTAAAATTAAAGTAAGATTGATAACTATACACAGATTTGTAGAAAGTTATCAAAAATTATATATTAATGCTGTGATAACATGTAATAAAAAGCAAAAGTGAAATGAAATTACTACTGTGTACTTATTCCTAATGTGCTTGCAATTTATTTGCATTTCTTTTTTTTTTATTGGCATAGTATTCACAGTCATATGTAGAAAATTAACCTTTATTTCATTCTGTCATACACACACAGTTTGGGTTGAAAAAATGAGGTAAAAGGAATTTGTAAGTAGGAAGCAAAGAGATAGCTATTCAGGAGGATGAGATCTGAGGACAGAAGTTTGAAGCCAGCCAAGGCAGGAAAGTCCATGAGACTCCTTGAATTTCCTAACTCTCATTGGTGGTACCCTACAGCTTATAAAACATTACTTATAAAATCTTCTAAAGAAAATATATTTGAAAAAGTTTAATGTGTGTTTAAACTTTTTTAATGAATACATGTAGAAATTATATATTTTAACTAAGTCTTGATAAATATATAGATATATTTTTTGCCAGTCCTGTGGCTTGAACTCAGGGCCTGGGCACTGTCCCAGAGATGCTTTTGCTCAAGGCTAGCGCGCTACCACTTGAGCCACAGCACCACTTCTGGCCTTTTCTGTTTATGTGGTGTTGAGGAATTGAACCCAGGGTTTCATGCATGCAAGGCAAGTACTCTATCACTAAGCCACACTCCCAGCCCCATAGAAGAACTTTTATGCTGGTACTGGGACTTGAGCTCAGGACCTCTTGCATAGCATTGTAGCTGGGGCTGGTGCTCTGTCACTTCAACAGGAAGCACAGAAGAGATGCATCCTGAAGAAGAGCCTATCTCATAATGAACTTAAAAAAAGTGAAAAAGTATATGCCTGAGGTCAAGTCCCAATACTGCTAATAAAAAGGGGGGGGGGAAATCAACTTCATCTTCCAGGCATGGTGAGATGCACTTATGTTTGAGGGTGAGGCAGGATGATTGCAGGGGAATCTTGGAAAAATGTGTTCTTAATCTAGCTAGGTGTCATAGCTACCCAGGAGGCTGAGATGAGATCTGAGGATCGGAGTTCAAAGCCAACCTAAGCAGGAAAGCCCCTGAGACGCTTATCTCCACTTAACTACCTAAAAAAGCCAGAAGTGCAGCTGTGGCTAAAGTGGTAGAACACCAACCTTGAGCAAAAAAAGCTCAGGTACAGTGCCCAGACCCTGAGTTCAAGCCCTAGGATCAGCATACACACAAAAATCTAATTTAGGAATGTACTTTATTTACACTGTTTTTGGGATTTGGGGGAGTGTCCATGTTTTGTTTTGTTTCGTTTTGTCTTGCTTTGTTTTTGTTAATATTAGAGACTGAACTCAGGAAATCTTAGGTAGCCCTTTACTGCTTGAGCATGACTTCAGCCTTACATCAATTTCCCTCTCTCTCTCTCTTTTTTAATACGCAGCTAGTAAGGCTTGAACTCAAACCTTATAGCTCTCTCACTTGACTTTTTTACTCAAGGTTGGTACTCTACCATTTGAGCCATACCTCTCTGCCCTGGCTGGCTTTGAACCTCCATCCTTAGATATCTCAGATATCTCAGATCTCAGCTTCTTGAATAGCTAGGATGCCCTACTTGTGTATCATTAACCCTATCACTAACTTTAGCCAAGGTGTCGCTTAAATTCTCTTGCCTTTGCCTCCCTGGTGCTGGGGTCCCAGATAGGCACAAAGTGGCATCCTGAGTCTTAGTCTCATATTACAAGTCCTCACTCCTACCAAATCTTAATTGTCTTTGTGATGTTAGATGGATGACAGTGGACATCCAATTGTGCAATTAGTCACCTTTGATCCAGAGGCCTTTACAAAAATCTCTTTCATCATTATCCCTGAAATACAGCCAGTATGTGTTTTACATGATGTATGGAGCTCTTTCTTTTCACATTGTATCACCCTGAATTCTTCAACATCTTCTCTTCCAGATGAGAATGTTCCCTTATCACAAAGCCTGCTTCTCATTCTTAGCCACATGAGTAACATTTCTCAATACTGTTTGGATTGCTGGTTTAGAACAATTTTAATTAAAATGACAATTTCTTATAGTTTAGATTAAGAAAAAGAAGCAAAATATTGCCTGCAATGGCAACTGTGTGCTGGAAAGTATTTCTTATGCTTTAGCCATACACAAACAATTAGTTCATGGTATGTGATTATAAAATAACCAGATAAACTGTTTTTCCTTATAGGAGAAAATACTTGAAGATAATTTACAGGGTTTGGCTACATTTTTAGCTCCAGTTTATGAACAGTTTGCTCCGGAGGCTTACCAAAATCAGGTATGTTTTGGAACAGCGATCTGAAGCAAATTTATTTTGGGGTGGGTGCGATTATGGGGTGGGTAGACAGGTTTAAGCTCTGGAGCTTCTAGGTTTTTTTTTTTTTTTTTTTTGTCAGTCATGGGGCTTCAACTCTGGGCCTTGCCACTGTCCCTCAGCTCTTCAGCTCAAGCAAGTGCTCTACCACTTGAGCCACAGCCCCATTTCCGGTTTTCTGGTGGTTTTATTGGGGATAAGAGTCTCAGGGACTTTCCTGCCCGGGATGGCTTTGAACTGCGATCCTCAGATCTCAGCCTCCTAAGTACCTAGGATTACAGGCATGAGCCACTGGCATGTGGCTGGAACTCCTAGGCTTTATTACCAGCTTTTTTTGCCAATTAGTCAGAGATGGAATCTCAGACTCTGGTTATTACTATAATAATAATTATTATTATTCAAGGGAGAGTGTTACTGGAACATATCCACATTCCTATACAACGTATACTTCTCTCAGGGTTCCCTTATTCCCCTCCCCTTTTAAAGGGTTTCATTGTTCTATTTTGATCTCTTTTCATACATGCAAATATACTACTTTCCACATACTCATCTTTTTTTTTTTTTTTTTGCCAATCCTGGGGCTTGAACTCAGGGCCTGGGCACTGTCCCTGAGCTTCTTTTGTTCAAGGTTAGCACTGAGCCACAGCACCACTTATAGTTTTTTCTGTTTATGTGGTACTGTGGAATCAAACCCAGGGCTTCATACATGCTAGGCAAGCACTCTACCACTAAGCCTCATTCCTAGCCCCTATATATTTATCCTTGTAAGATCATCCTTCCTCCCACCCTACCCCAAAAGAACCTGCTTTTTTCCCCCCCATAATAGCCTATATTCATAGAGGTTGTTTATATAGCTTTCATATATAGTTTCAAAGTTTATATTTGAGCTTTCTTGGGGGTATGCTGGTCCTTGGGCTTGAACTGAGCCCCTGGGTGTTATCCCTGACCTGTTTTGCTCAAGGCCATTGTGCTACCACTACAGCTCCACTTCTGGATTTTTGGTAGCTAATTGGAGGTAAGAGTCTCATGGACTTTTCCTGCTCAGACTGGCTTCAAGCCTTGATCCTCAGATCTCAGCCTCCTTAGTAGCTAGGATTACAGATGCAAGCCACTGGTGCCCAGGTGTTTTCAATTTTTGATGGTACTGGTCCATATATATTGAGCAAGAAGGACAAAATATAGACAAAATATGTAGTCTTTGTCCTTAAAAAAATGATATTTAAGTGCTTGTACAACAGGGTTTCAATTCAGCAAATATCTGTAAGTCCTATGATTAATGCATTTTCTTTTTTGCTTTTATTCTGACCTTTCAAAAGTTTGTACTATATTGGGTACTCATGATGTGTTTGTCTCTATTCTTTTTTTTTAATCGCCCTTCCTAGCTTCTGCTGTTATGATGGAATAATTTACATGATTTTATCTTCAAATACGTTTTTTGTTTTTTTTATTTTTTTATTTTTATTTTTTGTCAGTCCTGGGGCCTGAACTTTGTGCCTGGGTGCTGTCCCTCAGCTCTTCAGCTCAAGGTGAGCGCTGTACCATTTGAGCCACAGCACCACTTCCGGCTTTTTCTGCTTATGAGGTACTGAGGAATTGAACCCAGGGCCTCATGCATGCAAAGCAAGCACTCTACCACTGAGCCACCTTCCCCAGTCCCTTTTTTTTTGGTTGGTGGTAGGGCTTGAACTCAGGACCTGGGCACTGTCCCTGAGCTCTTTTTCAAGGCTAGTGCTCTACCAGTTTGAGCTACAGCACCACTTCCAGTTTTCTGGTGGTTACTTGGAGGTAAGAGTTTCACACACTTTCCTGCTCAGGCTGGCTCGGAACTGTAATCCTCCTATCTCAGCCTCCTGAGAAACTAGGATTTCTGGTATGAGCCACCAGCACTCAGCCTCTTTTTTTTCTTTCTTTCCGTCTTTTTTTTTTTTAAGGTGGCATATGAAGATGTTGCTGGAGAGTGTCGTCTTGGTACCAAGAAAGGTCGTCCTTTTTCTGGGGTCACTTGCTGTCTGGACTTCTGTGCCCATTCTCACAGGGACATTCACAACATGCTTAATGGAAGCACTGTGGTACGTACTTGAGTTACTTAGGCTGGAGTTGGTAAGTAGATTGTTGCTGTGAGAAATTATTATCTGTGTGATGTTAAGTGTCTGATTATGTACAGGTTATCTTTTTTTTCTTTTTCTTTTTCTTTTTTTTTTGTCCATAGGGCGGCCCGATCTCTGGGCCTGGGCACTGTCCCTCAGCTCTTCAGCTCAAGGTGAGGACTCTACCACTTGAGCCACAGCACCACTTTCAGCTTTTTCTACTTATGTGGTGCTAAGGACTCATGCAGGGCCTCATGCCTGCAAGGCAAGCATTCTACCACTGAGCCACCTTCCCAGCCCCAGGTTATCTTTTTGATATGTGGATTTAAGGACCTCACTAGTCATGTATTTTTCATGCCGATTGGTTGGATCATTTTTTGAGATAGATTATTGCTATGAAAATATTGGAATGAGCAGAACACACAATTTGTCAGAGAAATAAGTTTATTTCAACTAGTTGTGTGTGTATGTGTGTATAAACATATATATGCATTACAATAAGTCATGCAAATTTAAAAACTTTTTTTTAAGTATTCAGTTGTTAAACAGAAGCATGCTTACTGCTGTTGGTTCAAGACTGTCATCCTAGCTCCTTGGAGATACTGAGATCTGAGGATCTTGGATTGAAACCAGTCTGTGAAGTGGAGTGATGGCTCAAGTAATAGAGTGCCAGCCTTGAGTGAAAAAGCTGTTTTATTTTTTGTTTGTTTTTTTATTTTTAAATCAGAACTCAAAATTTTATAGGAAACATTAGCAAGTTAGAATTATTCATAGTACACTTAAATATCCAAAAGTAATGTTCTATGGTAACTGAAGTATCTTCTCATACTTAAATACGATGGAATATAGAAATTTATAGTATCAAAATATCATCTGGCCGGGAGCTGGGGGCTCACACCTATAATCCTAGGTACTCAGGAGGCTGAGATCTAAGGATTGTGGTTCAAAACCATCCTATGCAGGAATGTCTGTGAGTCTCTTATCTCCAATTAACCACCAGAAAACTGGAAGTGGTGCTGTGGCTCAAGTGGTAGAGTACTACCTTGAGCTGAAGAGCTTAGGGACAGTGCCTAGACCTAGAGTTCAAGACCCACAACAGACCCCACCCCCACCCCCCAAAAAAAATATATATATATAAGTGGAGTGGCTCAAGTGCTAGAGCATAGCCCTTGATTGAAAAATACAAATTGGGACTATAAACTGACTTCAGAGAAAACAAATATATACAAACACACATTCACATACATACACATACACAATGGATCTATATGCATAGCTATTTGATAGTGATCATTTATTTGTAGTTGTGAAGCTAATCGAATTGAGTCAGTATGCCTACGTGATTAAAATATATTGACCCAAAATTAATGTGCTAGCAGCAATCAATTGAAAGTAAAATTTACAGGCTACTTCCATGAACGCGTCTGCTGTTTTCCCATCCTGTGTTCTTCTCTCAGGTCTGTACATTACTGGGAGAGAAAAACCGCGAGCCAGAGGGCATTCCTGAGGATGAGCAGTTCCATGTCCTCCCCCTGTACAAACTGGCAGACACTGATGAATTTGGTTCCCAGGAGGGGATAGAAGCCAAGATCAAGTCTGGGGCCATTCATGTCCTAAAGCCCTCCCTCACTAAAAGAACCCGTTTCGTTAATCCTGTGCCTCGTTGTGGAAAAACGAGGTCAAGGGCCTCCGCAGAGATCCTGGACGAGGTGGAGGAGGAGAAACCCCTGAAGAAAAAAGCAAGAGAAATCCACAGTAAGGGTTGGTCCCTATGTTATTAAAAGGTCTTGGGATCTGACCTTGCTCCTTCCTTACTTAAGGTTGAGGTATTATGAAGAAAAAAGTGCATATATGAATGAGTTTCTCTTGAATCTCATGGTATTGTAATGTAGTTTGTTTGGAATTGAGACATTGATATATTCCTACCTTTTTACCAGAACTAGTGGTCAACAAAATAGTTACCCAACACTTTTTTCCTCATAATTTTCTCTTTCCTTTTTTATTTTTCTTTCACCTAATAATTTTCCCGTGAATTCCTCATCCCTTTCTTCTCTTTGTTTTGATAGTGTTAATGGTGGTTGTTTTGGGGTTTTGGGATATGTGTGTATGTGTATTTTATTTTAGTTGATTGTTTTTCACTTTTTGTGATAGTACTGGGGTTTGAACTATGGGCCTCTCACTTCAGCTATATTCCACTCCCTTTCTGATTTAGGTTTTTTAGGATAGTCTTTTGTCCTAACCTGTTTTTTTTTTTTTAGGGCAGTCTCCCTATTTCCATCATCCAACTGGCTGATATTACATGCTCAGCTTGTTTTTTAGGATATCACTAACTTGTCTGATCTCTCAATTCTACCTGTCCTGTTTGTTTGGGAGGGAAGGAAGGCAGTTGAGGCAAGATGTCTCCATGATGCTCTGGCTAGCCTTGACCTCTTTGAAAACACAGGAGATAATGATGTGAAAGGCTTTCATTTACATTTAATTAAAAATGCTAATGAATGACAGGCACAGATGGCTCATGCGAGAAATCATAGCTACTTAGGAGGCTGAGATCTGAGGGTCACAGTTCAAAGCCAGTGTGGGCAGGAAAGTCCAGGAGACTCTTACCTCCAATTAGCCACCAGAAAACCAGAAATGCTGCTGTGGCTCAAAATGGTAGAGCACTAGCCTTGAGCTGAAGAGCTCAGGGACAGTGCTCAGGCCCAGAGTTCAAGACCTACGACCAACCAAAAAAAAAAAGAAAAAAGCCAATGGAAAGTTGCTGACAATACTGCATTTGAGTAAAGTCTAAAATCAAATGAAAGCCTGCAACATGGGCATTTGGGGAAATACTATTCCTGGCTGAAAAAAACAGCAAGTACATGGAAATATCATATATTTTAAGCAAAAAAAGAGATCAGATTAGCTGTACCAGAGACTAAGATAAGAATGGTAGGAAATGTGGTCCATGAGATGAAGGCATTGCTGGGTATTCATCTTGGATTGCACAGGCCTTTGTAAAGTCTTCAGCTTAGCTGAGAACCAGAAAAATGTCTTAATTGTAGGGAATACCAAAAAACATCTTGTACATAAATGTGGTTAAAACTAGAGGAAAAGGAATTTGGGAGATTGTTAAAAATAATAATAATCTAAAAACCTGTAATATAGACCTGAGCAAGCAGCTAGTGAGAAAATGAGAGATGACTAGTTCTAAGTGGCTCTGTGGCTCAAAGTGGTAGAGTGCTAGCTTTGAGCAAAAAGAGCCCAGGGACAGAGCTCATGCCCTAAGTTGATGTCACATGATCAGGAACAAAAGAAAAAAGAGTGTCTAAAATGCTGTAACATTGGAAACTGAAATGATGCTGTCATTATCACCTGTAACTGAATGGGAAAATAAGAACAGGTAGGAGTAATAAGAGATGTGAATTCAAGGGCCAGTTGCTTGTACCTGTAATCATAGCTGAGCTCTGAGGATCTGATTCTAAGCCAACACTTGAAGACAAGTGGAGGATCTGGTGGTGTGGCTCACGTAGCAAAGTGCCAGCAACAAAAGCTCAAGTTGAAGCCACAGCAGAAACTGCAGTTAAGAGATGATTTTGAAGGCAATAGCACTGAGAGAGCATATTTAAAGGCTTTGAAAAGCTGAGCACTAGTGACTCACAAATCTAATCCTAGCTACTCAGGAGGCTGAGATCTGAGGATCTCGGTTCAAAGCCATCCTGGACAGGAAAGTCTGTGAGATTTTTTTTTTTGGGGGGGGGAGTCCGATCGTGGGGCCTGACCTCTGGGCCTGGGCGCTGTCCCTCAGCTCTTCAGCTCAAAGCTAGCGCTCTACCACTTGAGCCACAGTGCCACTTCCGGCTTTTTTCTTTTTGATTATGTGGTGCTGAGGAATCGAACCCAGGGTCTCTTGCATGCAAGGCAAGCGCTCTACCACTGTGTGAGACTCTTACCTCCAATTAACCACCAGAAAATGGGAAGTGGCGCTGTGGCTCAAGTGGTAGAGCACTAGCCTTGAGCTGAAGAGCTCAGGGACAGAGCCCAGGCCCCAGAGTTCAAGCCTCACAACCGACCAAAAAAAATGAAAAAAAAAAAAAAAGAAAGAAAGAAAAAAAGAAAAGGATTTGAAGTATAAATGAAATGGTTAAAAAAAATTCAAGGGCCATTCCTAGGGATTTCTAATTTAATTTCAAAATTGAGTAGCAGCCTAAAAGAAATAGTAAGGGGCTAGGAAGGTGGCTCAGAGATAGAGCTCTTGCTTGCATGCATGAGGCCCTGGGTTCGATAAAAGGCGGAAGTGGCGCTGTGGCTCAAGTGGTAGAGCACTAGCTTTGAGCTGAAGAGCTGAGGGACAGCGCCCAGGCCCAGAGTTCAGCCCCATGACCAGACCCCCCATCCCCCTCCAAAAAAAAAAAATAGTAAGAACAAGATTGGATACATACAATACCAATGTCTGCCTAGCAAGCAAGAAGCCCTAAAGTCAATCTCCAGAATTCCCAGAAATAAGTACTAAAATGTCTGTTGGACTAAAACCAAGAAGGAAGTGGGCAACTTGAAAATACTGCTTATATATGAAAAGTAATTTAAAGATTGATAGAGTACCACCTAGCCTCGAGGCTCTGAGTTCAAACCCCACTATTGAAATACCGAGAAGCACCAATTTATCACCATTAGGTATAAAAATTAACTCTGACTCTTCTAGATGAAGTGAATTAATGAAGGACTGGAAGAATGGATTTCTTTGGGTTGGTTCTAAAAGGATTAGTTTTAGAAATTTCTTGAGAGAATATCTTAGTGATTTTATGCGTTCTGGACTGACCTCCAACTTATTTATTTATTTATTTATTTATTTATTTATTTATTTATTTATAACTCATTTATTTCTTTTTCCTTCCTAGTCATGTAATTACAGCCATGCTGTAATAAACAAGTTTTCAGTCATAATACTTAGAAATAAGTATTTCCTAAAATAAGTTTTCATAGTCATAATACTTAGAAGAAGATAAATACCAAAATATCAAATGGAGGTTATAATCCCAATATTCAAAAACTGTAGGACTAAGTAGTAGAATACTCAGTGATAAAGTGCTTGTCTAGCATGCATGAAGCCCTGGGTTTGATTCCCAATACGACACAACAATTGTCCTTTTTTTTTTTTTTTTTTTTTTTGGGTCCAGTCTTGGGGCCTGAACTCTGGGCCTGGGCTCTGTCCCTCAGCTCTTCAGCTCAAGGCTAGCGCTCTACCACTTGAGCCACAGCGCCACTTCCAACTTTCTTCTTTTTGCTTATGTGGTGCTGAGGAATCGAACCCAGGGCCTCGAGCATGCAAGGCAAGCGCTCTACCACTGAGCCACCTTCTCAGCTCTTGTCCTATTTTTCTGATAAGTATTTTTTATTTTAATTTTTGGAGTGTCTTAAGAAAACCTCAGACATTATATTTAGCTATGTCTCTTACTTAAAACTCTCTAATCCCTTGTCTTGCCTATTTCAACAATTGAAGAAATCATTGTCCTGGATTTCTGTCTGTTATTGGTTCTCTTCTGTTGTTGCTAGAGCAGAGTTAATGTCATATTTTTAACACCAGAGAGGGACTAATATCTAATTGACACATTTCATGTCTAGTATCACCTAATGTCTGATTCTGCTTTGTGCTTATTTTTTGTGATGTTAATACTGATTCCTGGGTCAGGCGTTGTCAGCCTGATTCAACCCTTATGTAATGATTCAAGAAACATCTTAATCTCTATGTTGTTAATTTTATTACAACAAATTTTGTCATTTCTTTTCTCTTACTTGCTTAATCATTTGTGCTTATTTTTCAGTTCTCAAAATACTAGTTTCTTAGTATCTTACTTTCTGAAATTTAATATGATTTTAGTCTCAGAAATGTTCTCACATAGTGCATATTTACTTTTTTATGTATTGTCAGTGCGTATTTATTTTTGACCCCAATCTAAATTGTAGAAACCCCTTACACCTGGTTTTTTTTTTTTATTGTCACAGTCCTAATTCTTTTAAACAGCAAAATGTTCTAGGCTTATATAATGCTGCCCCATATCTAAAATCATCCATTTCTCTGAGGAGTCTAAAGAAAAAAAAAAAAAGAATACATCATGGATTTATACTGATTTCCAAATTTAGAATTACAGGTTAGTACTGAGAATGTAGCTCAGGGATACAGTATGTGGTTAACACTTAAGAAGAATTCCCAATTTTCAAAAAAAAAAAAAAAGGAAGAAATATGCCAGGTAGGCCTTAGTTCTTCTCACTTTTATACCTATAACGCAGTTTTTAGAAGAAGCAATAATTCAGGCATTTTGTGCCATTTCTAATTGATATCCTTATATGTATGCTAATTGTTCATTTTTAAAAAATTGTTATTTTTGGTCCTAGATATCAAGCCCAGCACATTCAAGTTAATACGCTAGACAAGCTCCCTTCTACTGAACTATATCCCCTATCACTGGCTGTCCTTTTTTAGCTTCTTACATTATTTCACAGTCATCCTTACATATGATTGCTTGATATTAGAAACTGTATGCATCATATTTTTCCTACGGATTTACAAGTTTACCCATAAAGTTGGGCACCAGTGGCTCCTGCCTATAATCCTAGCCACTCAGGAGGCTGAGATCTGAGGATGGCAGTTCAAAACCAGTCTAGGCAGTAAAGTCACCGTGAGACTTAACCTCTAATCAACCACTCAAAAAACTGGAAGTGGAGCGATGGCTCAAAGTGGTAGAGTGCTAACCTTGATCAAAAGAGCTCAGGGACAGTGCCTAGGCCTTGAGTTCAAGCCCCACCACTGACAAAAGAAAAAAATTTTTTTAAAGTTTACCCGTGAGACTTAAAAAATACATTCAGCAAGGTCAATCAAACTCATTGCTCTTTTAAAAAATATTGTTTTTTCTTTTTCTTTCTTTTTTCTTTTTTGTTGGTTTGGGGCTTAAACTCTGGGTCTAGGTGCTGTCACTGAGCTCTTCTGCTCAAGGTGAGAGCTCTACCAATTGAGCCACCGCGCCACTTCCATTTTTCTGGTGGTTAATTGGAGATAAGAGTCTCAGGGATGGGGCTGGGAAGGTGGCTCAGTGGTAGAATGTTTGCCTTGCAAGCATGAAGCCCTGGGTTCGATTCCTTAGCACCACGTAAGCAGAAAAAGCTGGAAGTGGTACTGTGGCTTAAGGGGTAGAGCGCTAGCCCTAAGCAGAAGAGTTGAAGGACAGCGCCCAGGCCCAGAGTTCAGGCCCCAATGACTGACTCCCCCTCCCCCCCCAAAAAAAGCCTCAGGGACTTCCCTGCCCTATCTGGCTTTGAATCATATCCTCAGATTTCAGCCTTCTGAGTAGCTAGGATTATAGGCGTGAGCTACTGAGGCTTGCCTTAGAAAATCTTATACTAAGACACGGAGTTACATGCCTATGTCGTTGCCAACCCAGGCACAGCTAATGAGACTCTGGTTAGGGTCATAGCTCAAGTACTTCAATCCCCAGTAACAGGCATGTTTGTTGTTGTTTAACATCTTCCTTCCCTTTACTTATCTGTTTCAATTGGTCTCGTCACATGGTACACAGTGCTGTTCTCTTGAAGGTTTTTATAAAGTCACGTTCCCTGTTTGAGTCAGACTTGGAGCTGCTGAAGCTTACTCAGATGTACTGTTGTCTGCTTTCCAAAGCTCACTCCTTTACTCTCTGCAATTTGTTGTTCTTATGTATCCTCTCTCCCCCAAATTTAGAACTAACTCAGGATTGCTAAGCATGTTTTCTAACACTTCAGTGAGTCTTCCAGTATGTTGGTTGGTTTTAGGATCTTTCTGTAGGCCTAGGCCACCCTAGAATGTGATCTTCCTCTGTGTCACTATGATGACAGTCAACCATCGATTGAGATGCAGTCTTAAGTCTTAATGCTCAGCTTGCACAACTGCTATCCTATCCCATAATTGTTGTCTCCAAAGAAGCCAGTTAGAATCCTGAGCCACCGTGTCCAGTTAACAAATGAACTGTTTTTTCTTTTTCAAAATGAGATCATACAAGATCTAAATATCTTTAGATCACTTTTAGTATTTTGTTCTTTTAAACAATGAACAATAATAATTTTATTTAAAACTTTGCATTGACTTCTGATTGCTTCCCAGGGCAAGAATTCTCGAAGGGCTTAGGGTTGATAGTGTCACTAAATGGTAGAATACTTGCCTAACATGTGCTAGACCGTACATCCAGAGAGATTGTAAATGTTGTGGTCCTATTGGCCTCACTGCACCTTCCCTCATCTGGTGCTCTACCACTTGAGCCACATTTCCATTTGCAGCTTTTTGCTGATAGCTGGAGTTATTCAGACAACTCTAAAAGGTATTCCTCTATTCCATCCATTCTCACCCAGTGAAAGAAGCTACTAGGGCTGCTGGGGGATGGGCTGGAATCTCACAGCCTGGACAAGTGCTCCCCCCTCCTTTCCATAGCCAATACCCTTGCTTATTCTGAGCCTCCCACAGGTCCAGCTGAGCAGCTAACTTCTAGTCAACCCAACCAGCTGCTGCCATTAGTCACTTCCCGTCCTGTAGTAGAAGATGAGCTGCATTCTGAACCAGATGAGTCTCTCCTATCTGAAGACCTGTCAGCTGATGAAGAGAACCTGCCCGACATCGAGGAGTATTGGTCAGACAATGAGCCCATCTTCTTGGATCCCAATATTGGGGGTGTGGCAATAGCACCCACACATGGCTCCATTTTGATTGAGTGTGCAAGGCGAGAGCTTCATGCCACCACTGCTTTGATCCACCCCAACCGACTTTTACCTTGTCGCCTCTCCCTTGTATATTACCAGCACAAAAATCTGAATTTGCCCTTACATGGTTATGAACACAACAAGATTAAGTTTGAGGCTAAAGAAGCTAAGAATAAGAGAATGAAGATTTCTCATCCAAGTGACCTGGCAGCTAACTGTATTGAACAGTCCCCTGAAAGTGGAGTAAATGAATTGAGCCTAATTCCTTCTCATAAAACAATAACATTGACCCATGACAACGTTGTCACTGTTTCCCCTTACGCTCTCACACAGGTGGCTGGACCCTATAACCGTTGGGTCTGAAGGTGTACTCCCACCCCCTTTTAAATAATGCCTTTGGTAGTGCAGTGTATTTTTTCAAGGTGCTGTTTAAAGAAAGTTATGTTGTGGTTTACTATATCTTCATCTCCCCCATTTCAAGTCTGAGGTAAAAATTTTAAGAATGGGGTGGGTATTTAACTGTGACTATATTTTGAAAATTAGTAGAAGGTGCACATTTTAAGTAAAAATAAAATTTTTATAGTTTTAAATACATTCAGAAATGTTTTGGTTAGGTGTTAACCTTGATAGAGTCACTCAGTTTGGTGCTTTAAATTAAGTCTGTTTACTATGAATCAAGTCATTTTTAGAGGATTTTAACAGGTTCTTGTTCTGTGATGTAAAATCAAGACACAGTGTTAACTCTACACAGCCTCTGGTGCTTAACCACATCAACACAGTTAAAAATAAGCTGAATTATTATTTCATGGTGCCATTCGTTCTGACATCTTCCAATCATTGCTAGAAAACTGGCATGCTCCTTTGAATAAACCAATGAAAAGCTTTCTTTCCTTCCTAAACTTTTTTCCTGCATAAGTTTATTTGTTATTGTTAGTAATGGTTGGAGGCTGTTCATAAACTGTAAATATATAAATATATATTTTAAAAGCACTTTCTATTTTTAAAAGTAACTTGAAATAGTATAGAAGAATCCTAATGTCTATTGTTTGTGCATATTTGCATACAAAAGAAATCATTTATTGCTGTGTAGAGTTCCATGTTGTTGACTGTCATATATATTGAAAGCATATATATGGTTTATGTTCTTTGAATGTGTTCTTTCACATTACATTTTAGCTACTTATACAAAATAGTCAATCTCAAAATTGGAGTTAGATATCACCAATATTAGTGAGTGTTGGGATACTAAAATAGTGGTATCTTCTGATTTATTGAGGACCAGTGTCCCCAATAAATTATTTTCATCCCAGCCTTTTCAGTATATCCCATGAAAGATGTTTCCAGAAGGAGTTAGGACAAAATGGAATTCAGGAGAGTCAAATGCTTCTACTGTTTCAAGTTGATTAAATGATAAAATGGATCCAGAAATCTACCTATTCAATTTGCCTCGTTTCTTCAGAACTCATTCTGAAACGTTTGAAAAAATATGGTCCCTAGTTAAATGACAGGAATGATATTAGAGACCTGGCTTTGTCCACGAAAAGCCAATGTACTCAATGACCTTAGCTTATTGCATTTGAGAAAATGTAACTCAAATAAATTGCCTATGTTCTAGGTAATAGGAAAAATAGACATTCCCATTGGTTTATTGAAAAACAAAAAGGATTGCCCAAACAATCTTTAGAATACAAAGAACCTTCCATGAAATACTTGATTCTTTTAAAATGCAGAGGTGCTACAACACAAACTATCAGAATCTCGAGTATAGGAAAACCTAATGGTGCTTTTCCTTTGGAAATGCCATAGGAAGCCCACAACTGCTAACTCTCATCCTTTTTGGTGCAAAAGCAAATAGCTCCAACAAGCTCTCTAAAGAAAAATTCATTTGTAACTTATTAAAATAATATATGGTGCAAAATATTATTTAAAGCTTTTGACAAAATTCAAGTAAAGGAATACGAAGGGATTGTAAATAACAAAATGTCCATTAATAGACCATCATCTTATACAAGTAGAATTCTGCTTCTTGAATATGTAAAATGGGGTGTTCATTGAGTTTTAGGATTTTGTGTGCCTTAGATTTCCATTTAAAAATGTATTTTTTTTTAGCTTACACTTCTTATGTAAGTATATGAGTGATTGTTCAGCTGCTTCAATAAGATATTTACTGGTCTTACACATCAGGAATTCACCCTTTTAGATTTTTAGGCCTTAGCTCCCCCTAGAAATTGTTTCCTTACCAGATTTAATGGATGAAATTGCCACCATGGCTTTGTCCCTCCATCTTTCCATTCTTCCAGTGCATGAATGCCTGTGCAATTCAGTTGTTGATTTTGTTTTCCCCTGAATTATCGTCTATATCATAGTAAACCTTAAAATTTAAATCCTAAATAATTCCTTTGTGAAATACATATTTTAATAGCAAATTATCATGATCATAGATATATAGTAAGTTCAAATTTGTTTCTGACTTTAACTTTCTTAATGGCTAAACATTATACACCAATATTGATTAATAGGGCCGTTAGAATTTGTGAAGCTAGTTGCAATTTACCAAAACAAGTATGGGAACGTGCCGATTTCAAGTAAAATGTTTTCATTCTGTTTCTGTAATTAACATGATGAGTGGACTGCCTCAATCAATAATCCAGCTTTGGGAAACACACACTTCCTACTCTGTTGGAATTTCAGTAGTTTACCATCCCATTCATTCTCTGCCCTGTGGTTTTGTTTTTGTTTTGTTTTGTTTTTCAGTGTCTTGTAGGATTTGTGATTGTATGCTGGATACACTGCTTTAAAAAATGCTGTTTCTCATGAAGCAAGAAAATAAATTGGTTTGAAATTACATTTTCACCCATAAGACTTGTCATCTAACATTATTTCTATACTATCGGTCTTACTGTAATGGTTACCTATTCTCTTACCTCTTATAGTACTCAAGTTGTATTTTGTTGAGTCTTATAACCTTATAAACTATAATTATAGAATAACTTGTTACAGTCCCCTTAGATATCAAATTCCTCAAAATTCCATTTCTAATGCTATTAGGGATTTTTTTTTCTGCTTCCGGTGCTTGTCAACCTTACCTACATTTTGTTTCTAATTCATCCACACAGTGCCCAATTACACCTTGTCAATTAAACCTAATTGAGCTATATGGTGCAAAGTGATGGTATCTGAAAATATATAGTTGTAGGTAAGTTTTTGTATTATGTTTACATTTTAAATAACTCCAACTGCTTTATTACTCATTCTGCATGTGGATGAAGTAATTTCATTTGTTAAAATAAATAGAAGTGTAAGCTGGGTGCCAGTGGCTGTGTGCTTGTGGCTCACTCCTCTAATCCTAGCTACTCAAGAGGCTGAGATCTGAGGATCTAGGTTTGAAGCCAACCCCAAGCAAGAAAGTCCATGAGACTATCTCCAATTAACCACCAAAAAAGCTGAAATGGAGTTGTGATAGAGTGCTAGCCTTGAGCACAAGAGTTTTGGGATAGTGCCCAGGTCCTGAGTTAAAGCCCCAGTACTGAGTGGCACAAAAAATATACTTGTATGTGTGTGTGTGTATATATATATATATGTATATGTATATATATATTTAGAACTTTACTAGAAGAGATTCATAAGCAATTTACTTAAGACCTAACCCTGATTCATAATTAATTGAGTACATACCCTTGTGTAAATGAGCTACTGACTTCATTTATATGAAGTGGCCTACTTTCTAATGTTTGTAGTCACCTAATTATCATTGCACAGTTGCATGTAACAAATTTACCCAAGCCTAGTCTTTAAACAAACTACAATAACCTATTACGTTGGATGAAGTTATAATACTGCATGACAACTTCGATCAGTTGGGCACATTTCCTTTGAATGTGCCAACCCAATCAGCAGATGTATACAACCTTTATGTATAGCTACCTTCAACTTCAGAAATTGATGCATGGAAAACTTTTTCTTTCTAGATTCAATAAAATTGTGAAGTTTGTCAGTAGCAATTGCTAACAAAAGAATGAGGAAAGGTGATCAAGTAATAAATTCTCAGTGGTAGGTATTCAGTTGGGGCCCAGAGAGCAGATTTCAGTGTCAGTATGTAGTGAGATGTTAGACAGTTAAAGGCCATTTTGAGTTTAAGAGAACTTAAAAAATACAAACATACAAAAAATAAATGTAGCAAAAAAAAAGGGAAAAAGCATTTTTGGGGGGAGAAATTATTTTGGTACAAAAATAAAGCAATTACCTTATAATTTTTTCTTTTTTTCTGGAACTGGGGCTTGAACTCAGGAATTCATGGTGTCCCTTAGCTTATTGCTCTAGGCTAGCACCCTACATTTGAGCTGTGGACAACTCTGCCACCACCATGAATTTGCTTTCTTTTTCTTTTTTCTTTTTCTTTTCCTCTCCCTTAGCACAGAGTTTCAGGGACTATTACAAAGGAATTTAAGTTGACATTTCCTTGCTGCCAGTTCCATGAGCTTTGTGTGGGAATGAGCTTACTTTGACCTGTGAAGTTGTCCTGTTAAACTCATTCTTTTGTGGCAAAAATACTGGGCCATTTTGATAAGGATGTACCAAATGCTTATGTAGTAGACTTTCATTTTTCCCTGGAACATAGCATTCTATATACAGACTTAGAGATAATCAAGGGAAGGATATTTGCATTTTTTATATTCAGTATATTACCTAATGATGCTCATACAATACCTCCATTTCCCCCATGTCCCAGCAGTTGATGAGATGTGGCTTTCCACATAAATTGTGCCTATCTCCTCAACTTGTTAGTAAATATCTTGCTTCTTCACAAGTCAGCATAGCACACTCAAAGTAGAAGTAATAGAATCACTACTGATCGCAGAAAGGATCTGGAATTATCCAAAATCAAATCATGCTCCTTGTTGGGCTTTTCACAGCTTTGCAAAACGATTTGTCATCTGAGGCTTTGGAAGGCAACTGAGCAAGTCAGCAGAAGCTGAATTGGTGTATTTTCTTAGGATGTGTTAAAATTCTTGGGCATGTATTCCTTTCTTCGATTTGTTGAATAGCAACTGAATCCATCTATTTCCTTAGATGATTGAGCTAGCTTTTATGTAGAACATTAGGTTTGTCTGCATTGAACCCTACAAATTTTCACTTACTTCTTCATGTTTGTTTTCCTGGAGACAAGGTCTCACTCAGTATATTGCCCAGGCTGGCCTAGAACTTTTCCTGGTTTTATGCCATCTACCTCCCACGCAGGTGAATGCTATAGGCATAGACCACTGTGCCCAGCTTGAATGAGTTTGTTTTGTTGTAGTTGTTTTTTCTAAGTATCAACCAGTTACTATTATTTGCCCTAAGGCATTTTTTATACCCTAAATTATTCCAAAACTATCCCCTATTTTGCTTCTCTTTATTTCCCCATCTCTCTTAAGGGCCACATAGTATGGTCAATTTTATCTTATTGTTACATTCAAGTTAATTTTCCTAGCTTTAAGATGCCAGCATTAATCAATTCCTTATTTCCCTCCTCCTTCCCCAAATAATGCTTATCCTAGTTAGGTCTCTAGTTACCTTTCAGTTTGTTTAGCTGCAATTAGCCTTTAATGTTAAAACAGAACTTGGTCCAGCATAGACTGTTATAAAATAAAATTAGGTGTTATAACTCATCTCTTGTTAGAATGAGTTTGAAAACTGTTAGTAAATAGTGTAGACCTAGTTCTAAAAAGAGAGTCTGCCCCTAGCAGCTTTTTTTTTTTTTTTTTTTTTGTCGGTCGTGGGGCTTGAACTCTGGGCCTGGGCGCTATCCCTCAGCTCTTCAGCTCAAGGTGAGCGCTCTACCACTTGAGCTACAGCGCCACTTCCGGTTTTCTGGTGGTTTATTGGAGATAGGAGTCTCACGGTCTCTCCTGCCCGGGCTGGCTTTGAACCGCGATCCTCAGATCTCAGCCTCCTGAGTAGCTAGGATTACAGGCGTGAGCCACCAGCGCCCGGCCCCTAGCAGCTTTTATGTAAGACATTATCTCATATATTTTGCAGCTGTCAGAAAGATTTTCATCTTAGGAGGACAAGTATAGGAAAGTATTCTCCATTTGGCAAAGTATAAACTTGACAAGAAACACAGCTTGTTATTTTTTTCTGTTTCTCATTTTACTGAAGCTGGAAAATCAGTAAGTAAAGTTTCATTCTGTTCACTTCCTTAATCTTTTCCTTGCATCTTCAGAATCTGTGGTGGGCTGGGGTATAGCCCAGTAGTACAATGCTTGAGACCTGGATTCAATCCCCTGATCTGGGGAAGGGAGGGGAAATGGCAGGGATGGGAAGAAACAGAAATTACTAAACCAAGTACTATGGTACATGCTTGTTACCCCAGTTTTTATGGGGCAGGGAAAGGAGTTTGAGGCTGATGGGACTATATAACAAGACCCTATCTCTGAAAATCCAGTTTGTTGAATGTCAAATATAAATTTTCTGACTGTAGACTGAGTTGGTAATTAGATCTTATCTACAGATACAATTTCTTTGTGTTTATTTGTTTGTTTTTTAGTTCCCAATCACAATTTTTTGGGGGGGGAGGTTTCTTTTCCTAGGTCTTTAACTCAAGGCCTGGGCACTGTACCTGAGCATTCGTGCTCAAGGCTAGCACTCTATCACTTTGAACTACAGCTCCATTTCTGGCTTTTTGGTGATTAACTGAAGATAGGAGTCTCACAGACTTTCTTACCAAGGACAGCTTTGAACTGCAATCCTCATATCTCAGCCTTCTGATTAGCTAGGATTATAGACATGATCCACTGGCACATGACCTGTAAATGTAGTGATATAAATTTACTCCTTTGGAATTCTTTGGTAATATTGGTTATATTGAGAACTCGGGTTTGTTTTTTAAGTTTGAGTCTCTCCATGACGTAGAACTTGCTTGATTGGCTTCAGATTCATAAAGTATCTATTTCTCAGGTTCACCTGAACTTAAGATCTTTCTGTCTTTGCCACTTAGGTACTGGGATCACAAGGGTATGCCATCACATCCAGATAGTAAGAGGAACTATTATTCTATAATCCAGATGAGAATGTTATTTACACAAATGAAAACTAATAAGGAAATAGAAGCTCCTTAAAGCACTGTAGGGAAGTCTGGATGGTAAGGAGGGAATGTGGTGCTTTTATTAACAACTAAAGGTTCACACTGTACCCACTCAAAAGTAAGACATACTTTTAATAGGTCTTGTCTCTTATTTACACCAGTTGTCTGTAAGTTACGACTAATATGAAGAACTTAAAAGCAAGCTCAGTAATAATACAAATTGGCTACTGTGTTTTCTACTATGTAGGTTTTTAGGCTGTTTTTCTGCAAATGGTGAGACAGGGAACATCTTTTCCATTTTGAAGATGAGAAATATCCAGTAGCTATCCCAGGGCAGGCAGTAATTCAACCAATTCAGACTGCTAAGTGCATTTCTGTTTCAGGAATTGAATTAGCAGAGTGCTTCTGAATCCCGTCCCTTGATAAAAATGTCAGACCTGATCTAAAGTAATATAAAACCATGTCATTTATAAGACATGCTTCTGAAATATTTAGTTTCCATTATTTAGCCATATGAAAAATGTTTCCTCAAATTCCCTAGAATTCTGCATTAGGGCTTATATTTATGATCATTGATATTTTTCCCTTTTTTGAAAAGGCATATATACACACACTCATAATAAATATATTCCTTTACTAGTAAAACAGGAGATGTCTTCTAAATAATTTCTTCTAAATAGTTTTCTTTTTAATATCACCCTAAAAATGACTAGGGGCAACACCTCATAATCAAAATTCAGTGTATTATTTTTCTTTCAGTGTAGGTTTCTTGAAGGAAATGGTGCTAGGTTAACAATTTTAGTTCCCAGATCTTTGAAATAAAATGCAAGATGATTGCCATTTTTAGTAAAGTCTTTGGATTATTTGAATGTCTTTTTTGTTCTGCTTTCTTTTTAGCTACATAAAATCTGCTAGTCAAATGTTAAATATATGTTTGCTTAGAGAATTAAGAGATATACTGAGATGTATTTGTAAAGTTTTTAGTTACCCATTAATCTAGGTTATTTTAATAACCTATATAAAAAGGAAGGATATTTTGACTCTTCTATCAGTATATTTTGGGTCACAAGGGAAAAAAAACCCTGACCAAACAACCTTGAATATTCAAATAAGCCTCCTTTTTGATGACTTTTCTAAGTTTAGAAACTTCCTTTTCTCTATTTGTGTTATGACATAATAGCTATTTGTGCTATGAT
The DNA here is from genome assembly GCF_024711535.1 of Dipodomys merriami. Taxonomy (NCBI): domain Eukaryota; kingdom Metazoa; phylum Chordata; class Mammalia; order Rodentia; family Heteromyidae; genus Dipodomys; species Dipodomys merriami. The sequence goes on along the minus strand of NW_027202715.1, from coordinate 20,130,333 downwards.
AGAATGGCTGACTATATACAACTTTACAAAAACAGCTCTTTAAACAAAAAGATGAAATATTTTTATTGCAATGTATGGTCATATTTTTTTTAGCCTTTATGGAGATAATGTTGTGATAGATGCTTTAAGAGAAATATTTTTTCAGAAATGGTTTTATAGTATAAACAAAGGGCAGCTTTGAATCGTGATATGTGGGTGGATGGTGCTATTTGGGTTACTCAAAAAAAAAAAAAAAAAAGAGCAAAAAGATGGAGTGTTCCCTATAGAGAAACATGTTAGAGTACTTGGTAAAGATCTAAGCGCCAATCTCTAGCTTGTTGACTTTCATGCTATATGGTGACCTACCTACCACAGAGCATATTAATGGCTTGGTTTAAAGGAGGAGCCAGAATGTTTATTATCTTTGGTCAGATTCTTTACATTGAAACATAGTAGTGTTGAATTCCCTACACAGAAATATCAATGTCAGAGTTCATATTTGTGGTCTCTACCTGACTTCTCTCTTTGGAATATACTTACTATTTATTTTTGCCTTTGGATTTTTACTTTGGGAGATTCTTTTAACCTATTGCTGTCCTGCTGTATTATGTCTCATACATTGAAATGAATTCTTTTTTATTTGCTTTCTAAACACAAAATATCTGACTGAGTTCCTAACATGAGAAAAAAGTTAAAGAAAAAGCACTTCACCATGTATGGGGTGGGGGGGGGGATCATTTGTGATCATTTTACTATATGATTAATCTTTTAGTCCTCTGCAGACAAGGGAACACTTCCTTAAAGTACTTGAAGACTTGTGAGTTGGAATTGCATGTTACTTGAAAGATCTAATTAAGCTAAATTTTGGTGCACAGCAATTGTACATGAGTTCATGTTTATGTAGCAAAATGTACTGAAATGTACTTGTATTGAAATATACATGTAAAGATAGTTGTGAAAATTGTTTATTATATTTTCCTTGTGTGTCTCATTTGTCTAGAGCATAAAATTCCTTTTTTAAAAAATGTTCTAGTTAAATAAGGCAAAAGGAATTCTGTAATTGAAAATATATTTTAAATCTTTGTCATGAGTTTTTAAAAAGAAAAAACTATTACAAATTGTATCATTCCTGATGACACAGAACTTTGTGAGTGGTTTTAAATAAATTTTATACTTCTATTTTGTACCTTGTGGTCTTAATTTTTCTTTCATCTTCAAAACCACATTATAAAATGAAACATCCAATAAGATTTCTACATATTAATGATGGAGAACTTTGATTTGCAGGTGACAATGCTGTGTGTGTACATATGTGGGTGTGGGTGTATACTGGGGCTTGAACTCAGGGCCTGGATGCTGGCCTTGAGTTTCTTTTGCTCAAGACTAAGGCTCTACTACTTGATCCATAGCTCTATCTCAAAAATCCAAAAAAGTTAATTGATAGAGTATATTAAAGCCATTTGGTCAGGCACCTGTTGTTCATGACTATAATCTTAGCTACTTAAGAGTCTGAGATCTGGGCTGGGAAGTTGGCTCAGTAGTAGAGTGCTTGCCTCAAATGCATGAGGACCTGGGTTCAATTCCAATGCACCACATAAGCAGAAAAATGCTGAAGTGTCTCTGTGGCTCAAGAGGAAGGTCTGAGACATTTATCTCCAAATGCCAAAAAAAACCTGGAAGTAAAGCTATAGCTCAACTAGTAGAATGCCAGCCTTGAGAGAAAAAGCTAAACTTCCAGGCCATGAGTTGAGGTGTGTGCATGCACACACTCACAGATGTATACTCACACAAACACATACAAAAGACATTACCTAAGATTGAGATCCTTTTCAGACTAATTCCTAATCACAGCTTCACTTCACAGCGCCACTTCCTAATCTTTTCAGCGACTGGACTCTCTTGCAGGTTGGGAAGTTCAGAAGATCACAGAAATGAAAGACGGGAAATGTAAAGATTGTGGTGTGATGTGCCCCTGCAAAATCATTTCACCTTTACCAATCCTATTTGTTCAGTTATAAGGAGGTCTCTGTCCTTCAGTGTATTTGATTAAATCAAATTGGAGGCATGGCTCAAGTGATAGAACACCACCCATGAGCAAAAAAGCTGGTGAATATTTGAGGCCTAGTTTAATCCCCAGCACCAGGGTTTTTCATGAAAACTTGCTGGGGGGGTTCGGAAGGTGGGAGGCTCATTAGACCTTCAGAAAATCAAAGCAACCTCTTTGTTTTCTTTTTCTTCTTTCCAGACAGAAAAAAACAAAGGTAGAAAACATTGTTAGAATCACTAGCCTTTCTCCATTAGGGTTTTGTTTCCGTTTTTTGATCAATTTCTTCCCCTCCCTACCCCCCCTTGCTGTTTCTTCTTTCCTTCCTTTCTTCCTTTCCTTCTTCCCTTCTCTCTTTCACTGGTCAGGGCCTGGATGCTGTCTCAGCAGTTTTGCTCCAGGCTAGTGCTCTACCACTTGAGCCACAGCTCCACTTCCAGTCTTTGGTGACACTGGAGACAAGAGTCATAGACTTTCCCGCCCATACCGGTTATACAGTGATCTTCAGATCTTAGCCTCCTGAATAACTAAGGTTACAGGCATGAACCTCCAGGTGCCTGGATTTAGGTTGTGTTTCCAAAATGAGAATATCAGACAAGAGAGATTAAGGGAAAAGAAATTAATTTATCATTGCGATATAAGAATTCCATCCAGCCGGGCGCTGGTGGCTCACGCCTGTAATCCTAGCTACTCAGGAGGCTGAGATCTGAGGATCGCGGTTCAAAGCCAGCCCGGGCAAGAGAGACCGTGAGACTCCTATCCAATAAACCACCAGAAAACCGGAAGTGGCGCTGTGGCTCAAGTGGTAGAGCGCTCGCCTTGAGCTGAAGAGCTGAGGGACAGCGCCCAAGCCCAGAGTTCAAGCCCCATGACCGACCAAAAAAAAAAAAAAAAAAAGAATTCCATCCACAGTACTGCCAACAAAACAACAAAACAGTCGTTACTCAATGATGGAAAAAATATTCCATAACTCTGAGATGTAGTTGAATGCTAGTCCCTGATCTAGAATGTACAAAGCCCAGGGTTCAATCCAACATGGAGGGGGGCGGGGGCAGAATTCTGTGGCCTTTTGAAAACTTCGATTCAATTCCATGCTTGGTCTCACATTTCAAGAATAAAACCTATTTCTCTGAAGTTTTTAGAGCAAAAGCAGAAACAGCCAAATTCATTAAAAATTGAGGGTTTTATTTCTGTGCACCACTAAAGGATTTAAAATCAACTTCCTTCTTCCAGGAGGGACTCAACATTCAGCTAAAACACTGTCTACCACTTTCTTAGACTTAAGTTGGGCCTATGTTGTATTGCTATCAATGTAGTAGCCTGTTTCTATGGGGTGTGTGGAAGGTATTTGCTATATGCTAAAGATATTAAATTTTCCACCTCCATAATATTTATTATTTGTTAATTTAGCGCTAGTACTGGGTCATGAACTCAGGGTCTTGGGTTCTTTTTTTTTTTTTTTTTTTGGGTCCGGTCATGGGGCCTGAACTCGGGGCCTGGGCACTGTCCCTCAGCTCTTCAGCTCAAGGCTAGCACTCTACCACTTGAACCACAGCGCCACTTCCGGCTTTTTTTCTTTTTGCTTATGTGGTGCTGAGGAATCGAACCCAGGGCCTCATGCTTGCAAGGCAAGCGCTCTACCACTGAGCCACCTTCCCAGCCCCTGGGACTTGGGTTCTTGCTTGCTTTTTTTCACTCAATGCTGGTGTTCTACCACCTGAGTTATACCTCCACTTTGTCATGACTCGTTTTAAGAATTTTATTAGTGACTGGACTGTAATGCTAGCTACTTAGGAAACTGAGATGTAAGGATGCCAGTTCAAATCCAGCTATGGCAGAAAAGTTTATCAGCTTACCTGCAGTTAACCACCAAAAGTTGGAAGTGGCTCTGTGGCTCAAGCGGTAGGCACCAGCCTTAATCCTTGAGCCTTAATGTTCATTAAGGACTATCTAGATTATCTATGGAGAGTTGTAGGAGAGGATTATTTATTTATTTATTTATTTAATGTTTTCTTTACTGGGGCTTGAACTTGGCCTAGGCACTGTCCCAGATGTCTTTTGGTCAAGGATAGTGCTCTACCACTGTGAGCAACAGCCCTACTTCTGGTTTTCTGGTCGTTAGTTTAAGGTAAGAGTTTCAGGCTGGCTTTGAACTACAATTCTCATATCTCAGACTCCTGAGAAGCTAAGATTACAAATGTGAGCCAACAGCACTTAGCCTAGTAGAAGATTTATTTATTTATTTATTGCTGGTTGTGGGGCCTGAACTCTCGGCCTGGGCGCTGTCCCTCAGCTCTTCAGCTCAAGGCTAGCACTCTACCATTTGAGCCACAGAGCCACTTCTGGCTTTTTCTGCTTTATGTGGTGCTGAGGAATGAAACCCAGGGACTCATGCATGCAAGGCAAGCACTCTACCACTGAGCCACCTAACCAGCCCTAGAGGATTTTTTAGAATATAATTTTATCATTACTATTAAGGTGTTGCATAGAAAGAGCGTTACCATTTCACTTAGTCATGTAATGAGTGCAATTCAATTGTTTTTGGACAATATCCTTCCTTTGCTTTCAGTAGGTGAGGATTTTTGCTCCATGGTTGTAGCCATCAAGCATGAGGTGAATTTTCTTTTTCACTGTGTAAACCAAGGTGTTTTCAAACTCAATCTTCCTGTCTCAGCCCTCAAGTGCTGGATTATACAAGTGCAATTATTGCATTAGGCTTAATCAGGTAAATGTCTATGAAAATAAAAACAAAGATTAGGGGCTGGGAAGGTGGCTCAGTGATAGAGCACTTGCCTTGCATGCATGAAGCCCTGGGTTCAATTCCTCAGCACCACATAAGCAAAAAAAAAAAAGCCGGAAGTAGTGCTGTGGCTCAAGTGATAGAGTGCTAGCCGTGAGCTGAAGAGCTGAGGGACAGCACCCAGGCCCAGAGTTCAGGCCCCACGACCGGACCCCCCCAAAATAAATAAATAAATAAAAATAAATAAAACAAAGATTAATAGCTGAAAAATTGTGCCTTATATCCATAATCTTAGCTATAGGGTGAGGTGATCTGAGGATTGAGGTTCAAAGCCATCCCAGGCAGGAAAGTCAATGAGACTCTTCAATTAACTACATAAGAAAAGGAGGGAGGGGAAAAAAAAGATATAACTCAATACTAGAAGAAATTAGATTTATTTATTTATTTAATTTTGCCAGTCCTGGGGCTTGAACTTGGGTCTTAGGTACTATCCCTGTGCTTCTTTTGCTCAAGGCTAGCACTCTACCACTTGAGGTACAGCAACACTTCTGGCTTTTTCTGGTACTTTTTGTGGTACTTTTTGTGGTACTGTGGAATTGAACCCAGGGCTTCATGCATGCTACACAAGCACTATACTGCTAAGACACATTTCCAGCCTAGTATTATTATTATTTTTTTTTTTTTGAGTTCAGTCGTGGGGCCTGAACTCTGGGCTTGAGTGTTGTCCCTCAGCTCTTCAGCTCAAGGCTAGCACTCTACCACTTAAGCCATAGCACCACTTCTGGCTTTTTTCTTCATATGGTGCTGAGGAATCGAACCCAGGGCCTCATGCATGCAAGGCAAGCACTCTACCACTGAGCCACCTTCCCAGCCCCTAGAATTATTTTAGAATCCAGTTTAGTTTACAAAAATGAGTGACCAGGGCTATAATTTGTTACTTTTGATAACTGCTAGGGTATTTCCTTTGAGACTTTGTGTGTATGCTGGGTCTTGGGGCTTGCGCTTAGGACTTGGGCGCTGTCCCTGAGGGTTTTTTTTTTTTTTTTTGCTCTCAGCTAACACTACCACTTGAGCAGCAGCTCCATTTCTGGTTTTTTGTTTTTGTTTTTGTTTCGGTTAATCGGAGATAAGAGTCTCCCTGACTTTCCTGGCCCTATGGAAGACCTCAGTTTGAAGCCATCTAAGGGAAGGAAAGTCCATGAAACTCAGTCTCCAAAAAAAAAAAAAAAAAACAGCAAAAACGCCAGGCTGGAGGTGTGCCTCAAGTGCTTGCCAGAATAAGAGCCCCTGAGTTCAAACTTCTGTACTACCACTAAGGAGAGCTGGTCTGGCCAGCGCCATCTTGGCCACATGGTTGATGGTAGGGTGTGACATCTTGTCTTCATGGCGAGGGCAGGTGACATCCCAGCCTCCCAGATGATAGGTGAGCCTGAATCCCTGGAGGCAGGGGCTGGGGCTTGTCAGTCCTGGTGCCTGGGACTGGAGTTTCCTGTGACCCTGACCAGACCCTATTTAGGCCTGGAGCTGCTCAGGCACCTTGACACCATGCACATGTCTCTGTGATCGCGTCCTGTCTCCTGTCTCTTCTCCGCTCACCATTGGTGTCCCACTTCAGCTCTCCAACAGAGCTGATCCTAGCCCCGGAATTGGTTTGTTGGTATTGTTTTTGTTCTTTCTTTCCTTTCTGGCCTTCATGGTTCAATATCCTAACAGTGTCAAGTGTATGTGTTGGCTTCTGGTCTTTGAGACATGCAGTGGCCAGCCTTTTAAGAAAGACTCCCGATTCCACCTTTCAAAATGTGGTTTCTCTGTTTTCTTGCCCTGCCCACTGCGGCAAAGAAATTCCAGCCTGGCGCAGGTGCAGTGGACACAGACGTTCATAATCCCAGCTACTAAGGAAGGCAAAGGCGAAATGAGCCCAAGAGCCCAAGAGGTCGAGGCCTAGCAGCTCATCATGGTGAGGACACAAAACTCCCTTTACAAGCACAAAACTCCATTTTAAAAGCAACCAAAATGATATATGGTGAACTGTGTGTTAACATGTATTATAGCTCAATGTAAACAGCAGCTGTCACCATATATTTTTTTCAATTAATTGTAGCTGAAACAAAACAAAATGGCGACGGGCTGCCTAGGTCACGTGACCACCGTTTTGTCTCCTTCCCAGGCTTTTTCCTCGGCGCGGGCTTCCAGGCACGTCGCCGCCCATTGTTCAGCGAAGCCAAGGTAACTTCTCAGGCGCGCTCCCATTCTAGCGGTGTAGTCCGAGGGACGAGTTTCAAGAGAGCGAGCCGGGGAGCGCGCACGTATGACGTCAGGCCGTAAGCGTCATTCCTTCAGCTGCTGGGGTGGGGGAACGGCGTGGAACGAGACGGGGAAGTTGGCGCATGCGCGCACGGCTGACGGGTTTGAAATGGCTTCGGTGTTAGCCGGGACCCGACTCAGGTGAAGGTTTGGTTAACGTGTGGTTAGAGCAACGGGTGGCGGAGCCAAGGTTTCTAACATCTTAGCGGATGCTCAGAAGGGTCGGGGGTGCCGGTTTTGGTGACCCAGTAGCCGCAGGCCGGCGACGGCGGGGCTCTCGTGGGACCGAGGCGGGAGGGACGCGGTCCCTTTTGTGCGGGTCGGAGCAGGCCCCGCGCGGCCTCCCCTCCCCCGCCGCCGCGCTCCCGGCCCCGCGGCCGCCCGCGCCCCTTGGCCTCGCTCCCCGAAGGCCGCTCCGTCTCGTCCGCACGGACAAGGTGTTAGCCCGGCGGCTTCCGGGGCGGGGGAGGGGTGAAGGGAGGCGCCGGGATTGGGGTGGCGGGGATGGAGGCGCCCCGTGAGGCCTGGCGTCTGCCTAGTCCCGGGCTGTGAGTATCCCGGGTTAGCGCTTCCCCCGGCGGGAAGCTGGGGCGGCCGATCCCGTCTTCCCGGGTCTGCGCCTGGCCCGCAGGCAGCTGGGGCCGGAGGAAGATGGATGGCCGCGCTCCTGCGCGTCGGTCGGAGGGAGTGGTGGCAAACATGCCGGGAGATGCGCGCACCGAGAGCGTCGCGGTTTCTGGGCTTGATTTTCCTTCCTGGGGAGGAAGAGGGTCTTCTCCGAGGGTTCTGAAGGACGCATGGGTTATCCTTAACCTCTCCTCAGCGGAGCAGCCGGGGGGGGGGGGAAGAAGACCCTAATGGTGATCCCCCTCCCTCCCTCCCCTTTCCAGAAAGTAGAGATGATCGTTACTAAAAGGGTCTTCTATTTTTATTTGGGGGTGGGTGTGTCTCATGCCAATTTCCCTTCATTGGTTTCATTTCGACTGGATGAGTTTCCATTCCCTCGCCCAGAGAAAAACACGCAGCCTATGTAAAACTCTAACCACCAGGTAGATAACGGCAGATGGTTTTCTGTCTAAATGTGATGGTTTGTAGTCATGGAGGGAAGTACCTTTCTTTGAAGTCTACCCCCTTAATACTTTAAAAAAAAAAAAGTACTTTTGGCGACTCAGTTGATGTAAGATTTTTTTTTTTTTGCCTTATTTCAAATGTTATAGTTATTTCTATTGAGGAAGTCCTTGATACACTATTCCAGATACCCTTTGGTGAGGTTGAACTTTGAAACATGGATCCTTTCTTAATAGATCGCTGCTATAGAAGAGAAACAGTGAAGGTTTTTTCCCCCCTTGCATCATGGCTCAGTTTGGAGGACAGAAGAATCCGCCCTGGGCTACTCAGTTTACAGCCACTGCAGTATCACAGCCAGGTCAGCTACTGTAAACTCGTGGTAAGGGGGGGGGGGTGCGCGCTGGGGAGCCCTCTCATGACTGTGTTGATTTAGGCTGTGCATGATAAGGCAAAATATTTACAAATGATGTGTCCCAAATGGTGTGCCCTTTATTTGTGAAGATTTACTATGTTGTCCAGCCTGGCTTGGAAACATTACATATTCTAGTCTGGCCTCAAACTGGTGTCCTGCTTAGACCTCCTGAGTGCTTGTACCACACCCAGCTCAAAAGGAAGGGGGTAGGGGCAATGTATATATTTCAAGCTCTTAAAATAGTTTCACAGTTTTTTTAGTTATTTGGGGGAGGAGGAAGGGAGGCTTGGGGCTTTAACTCAGTGCCTGGGCACTGTCCTTGAGCCTCTGTGCTCAATGCTAGCACCCTACCACTTGAGCCACAGTGCCACTTCCAACTTTTTCTGTTTATGTGGTACTGAGGAATCAAACCCAGGGCTTCATGCATGCTAGGCAAGCCCTCTACCACTAAGCCACATTCCTTGTCCTTATAGTGTATTTAATTACTCTTGAATAACATAAATCGTATTTCATTCAGATCTAATATTTCTCCATGTTAAATTATAAGAAACTTAGAATTGACTTGATTTGCTGAAACAGGAACTGGAAGTATTAACAACTTCTGTGCTTCCAGAAGCAAGTTTTATGTTGCCATGCTTTGATAAACTAAGCATGTTTAGCTCAACAGCATACATTTTGTTTTAAATTCATGTTTCTGTTGTATCAATAAAGTAGTTGTATGGTAGTATTCTATTATCTATAGCTCTTAACATTTATGTTGTAATTATTTGTATGTATGTTACAGACATTAGTTTTTAAGACTGAGCAAAAGAGACATCAAAGGTTTATTGATTTTGTCAAAAAATAGTAAACATGTCTCCCCTTTCTGAAATTTGTAGATATTCCAAATGTAAACATATAAATATATAAAATGCATTTATTACTATCTACTGGTGCTGTTTGAAATTACTTCTGGATAGTCTTGGACATACCATTAATCAGAATTCTTCAAAATCTGAGGTTTTGCTGACACACAGTTCTCTTCAGTGAGTAGGGAAGTATTTTTAGCATCCAGTCTTAGTTTTCTTTTTTTTTTTTTTTTTTGGGTCCGGTTGTGGAGCCTGAACTCTGGGCCTGGGCACAGTCCCGCAGCTCTTCAGCTCAAGGCTAGCGCTCTACCACTTGAGCCACAGTGCCACTTCTGGCTTTTTTCTTTTTGCTTATGTGGTGCTGAGGAATCGAACCCAGGGCCTCATGCATGCAAGGCAAGCGCTTTACCACTGAGCCACCTTCCCAGCCCTTAGTTTTCTTATAAAAATTGAAGAGTAGGTTCCAGTGATGCTGCTTTAAATAAAATATCTAGCTTTGGGGCTGGGAAGGTAACTCAGTGATAGAGCGACAGCGCCCAGGCCCCACGACCGGACACCCCCCCCCCCCAAAAAAAAAAATCTAGCTTTGAGGTGCTGTATTTTGGCCTAAATGCTGAATAATATTTTCTCGTTTGCTTTGTGACTTAACTTTTGTGACTAATCATTTTCTCATCATTAGAGGGAATTGTCAGAACTAAGCAAATTTCTGTGTAAGTTAAATTTATTTATGTATTATTTGCTGGTCCTTGGGCTTGAACTCAGCTTGGACACTGTTCTTGAGCCTCTCTGTGCTCAAGGTGAGTGCTCTACAACTTGATCCACATCGCCATTTCTGACTTTTTTGAGTAGTTTATTGGAGATAAGAATCTCACAGACTTTCCAGCCCAGGCTGGCTTCAAACCACTATCCTCAAATCTCAGCCTCCTGATTAGTTAGGGTTACAAGCATAAGCCACAGGCACAGGGCTTGATTGATTGATTGATTGTCAGTTGTGGGCCTTGAACTCTGGGCTTGGGAGCTGTCCCTGAGCTCTTAAGCTCAAGGCTAGCACTGTACCATTTGAGCCACAGCACCACTTCAGTTTTCTGGTGGTTAATTGGAGATAAGAATCTCATGGACTTTTCTGCCCAGGCTAGTTTTGAACCGAGATCCTCAGGTCTGAGCCTCCTGAGTAGCTAGGATTACAGGTGTGAGCCATCAGCGCCCAGCGTTAAATTTATTTTTGGTTTTTGAGCATTGTACCTGATTTTAAGAGATTTTTTTTTCTTTAGTTATTTTTCAAGTAGAGGCTTTCATTTTTGCCTGAGACAGTTCTCTAACCTGATACTCCTACATACAGCCTCTTTTGGAGCTGGGATCATAATAGGCATACCTCAGCCATATCCAACTAAGAGTATATTTTCACATGTGTGTTTATGTGTGCATGCTAGTACTATTGCTTGAACTTGGGGCCTGGAACTCTGATTTTTTACTCACAGCTGGCACTGTATCACTTGAGCCATACCTCAAGCTACCTAAATACGATTTTTTTTCTTCTTTTTTGGGGAAGCTGGTCCTAGGGCTTGTACTCAGGGCCTGAGTTCAAGGCTTTTCTGCTGGAGCTAGCTTCAAACTACCTCAGATCTCAGTATGCTGTAGTTTAGGATTACTGATGTGTTCTAGCAGTACCTGGGAACATTTTAAGCTAAATGTAATTGCTAATTTTTTTGTTAACAGCTTCAAATATAATTTGAAGGGAAAAAGGTCAGCAAAACACATGAAAAATATTTCTTCAACCTGAGTATCTATCATCTTAGTTACTCAGAATGCTGAGGCCTGGAGGATTTTGATTCAAATCCAGCCCTGGCAGAATAATCTGTGAGATTTTATCTTCACTTTAAAAAGCAAAATGCCAGAGTAGAGGTATGGCTCACATGGTCGAATAGCTCGCTGTGAGCAAAAACGTGGAGTAGGAGCACAAGGCCTTGAGTTCAGGCCTTGGTACTCCCCTATCCCCTATTTAAAGAAAAAAGTCATAGCTAAGTGCTGTAATCATCTCCACTTGGAAGGTTAAGTTTGGGAGGATGACAGTTCAAGGCCAGTCTGAATATGCACTTAAGACGCCTTCTCAGTCAATTGCTGTATGCAGTCATCCCAGCTGCCTGGGTAGCTGAGATCAAGAGAATTGTGGTTCCATATTAGACTGGACAGAAGAGTTACTGGTATTTCCATCAATGGAAGAAACTGGGTATGGTGACAGACACCTGTCATTCCACCTAGGATGAGAAGTGTCAAGCTAGTGGGTCAAAAGCAAAGCAAAACAAAAGAACAACCACAGGGTTGCAGTCAGGTTCCACCCTGATCAAAATGTGAGCATAGCTGGGAGACAGTGGCTCCCATCTATAATCCTAGTTACTCAGGAGGCTGAAATGTGGAGAATCAAGATTCAAAAACTATCTCCAATTACCTAGTAAAATGCTGAAAAAGCATGGCTCAAGTGGTAGAGTACCAGCTGTGGGGGAAAAAAAGGCTAGAGAGAGTTTGAAGCTCTTCAAGTCCCTATATACTAGCACATACAAATAACCAGAGCAAGAAGAAAGGGCTGGCGTTATTGCTTAGTGATAGAGCACCTGCCTAGAAAGTGCAAGGCCCTGAGTTAAAACCCCAGTACTGTCCTCCCTCCACCCCCACCTAAATAAAGATTTCGTCAAAATATTAACATAGGACTGATAGCATTCTCAAGTGGTAGAGTGCCAGGCATGAGCAAGAAAGTTAAGCAACAGCCACGTCCTGAGTTCTTGTCTGGGTACTAACACACATGCCCAAACGAATAATAGTTTAGATGCCACTTTCACTTTTTTTTTTAAGCAACCACTGGAATACTCCAGATATATCAGTATTTGAGGAGACTTATAACATCGATCATATAGTATAAAAAGTGTAACAGAGTTGTTCAACTCAGAGTACTTTTTTTTTCCTTTAGTGTTGCTGGGAATTGACACAGGACTTAGTACAAACAAGACAGGTGTTTTACCATACCACTGAACTGTACCCTCATCTCCCTTTAAATGATACTTTTGTTCTTTGTGCCTGTATTTCTGATTCTGTTTCTTCTAAGAACGATACAGAAATTGCCATTCTTTTTTCTTTTTGCAATACTGGGGCTTGAACTCAGGGCCTCTTACTCTTGTTCACTTTTCTACTCAAGGCTAGCATTCTACCATAGTACTTCTAACTCTTTTTTTTGGGGGGGGGGGTGTCAGTCATGGGCTTGAACTCAGGTCCTGGGTGCTGTCCCTGAGCCTCTTTGTGCTCAAGCCTAGCACTCTTATCACTTGAACCACTGTGTCACTTTGGATTTGTGAGTGGTTTATTAGAGATGAGACTTTCCTGCCTGGGCTAGCTTCAAACTGCAATCCTCAGATCTCAGCCTCTCTGATTAGCTAGGATAATAGGCTTGAGCACAATTCTGGCTTTTGGGCTGGAGTCTTAGTGACTTTTTTTTTTTTTTTTTTTTTTTTTGGGTCCGGTCGTGGGGCCTGAACTCTGGGCCTGGGCACTGTCCCTCAGCTCTTCAGCTCAAGGCTAGCACTCTACCACTTGAGCCACAGCGCCACTTCCGGCTTTTTTTTTATGTGGTGCTGAGGAATCGAACCCAGGGCCTCGAGCATGCAAGGCAAGTGCTCTACCACTGAGCCACCTTCCCAGCCCGTCTTAGTGACTTTTCTGCCCCTACTAGCTTCAAACTTATCTTCCAGTTCTTTCTTGCTCTCAGCTTCCTGGGTAGCTAAGATTATAGATGTAGCCAGAGTCTTCCAACTTAATATTAAGTCAATGATAATAAATATTTTCAGTCATTGGGTTCTATCATATGGGCTTAGTTAGAACAGAATCTGGAGCAGGGTGCTGGTGCCTCACACCTGTAATCCTATCTACACAGAAGTCTTAGATCTGAGGATTAAAGTTCAGACTAGGCAGAAAACTCCTTGAAACTCAGCTCCAATTAAACACCAAAAAGCCAGAAATGCAGCTGTGGCTCAAGTGGAGGAGTGCTAGCCTTTAGCATGAAAGCTCAGAGACAATGCCTAGGCTCTCAGTTCAAGCCCCAGCCCCGGCACTAAAAGAAAAAATTAATCTTGAAGGCTGCAGCAGATTGTCCAAGGAGGTGTTTGATTCTAAGAAAGTTATCTTTCAATACGTGACACTGTAGATGCTTTGTACATAGTTGTATTCTTTTTTGTTGGTCATGGGGCTTGAACTCGGGGTCTGGACTCTGTCCCTAAACTCTTTAGGTCAAGGGTAGTGTTCTACCACTTGGAGCCACAGTGCCACTTCTGGTTTTCTGGTGGTTAATTGGAGTTAATGGTTGCATGGGGACTGTCCTGCCTGGGCTGGCCTTGAACTTCAATCTTCATATCTCATCCTCATGAATAGCTACGATTATAGGTGTGAGCCACCAGCACCTGGCTATACTTTATTCTTATACAGAAAAAAGTTTGTACATATTCACTATAATAGACACAGTACTCTTGTTAAAAAATTTTGACCTGAGTTTGGTTCATACTGTTGATGCAGACTCTTTGAATATAGACAACTGGTTTCATGTCTTTTGAATATCCATTGGTGAATTATATGGTAGTTCTATTTTAATTTTTTGAGGTACTTCCATACTGTTTCCATGATACTAATAATCTACATTCCAACGAACAGTCTGCAAGTGTTCCACATCCTTATCAGCAGTTGTTAACCATTTGTTTTTATGCCTACATGCATGTCTGTTTAAATTGCATGAGCTTACTCCCACTTGCTGCTGGGGATCAAACTCAGAGTATTGCTTATGCTAGGCAAGCATTGCACCACTGAACACTAATAACTAGTCTGTGTTTGCCTTTTTTTTTTTTTGGTCAGTTGTGGGGCTTGAACTCTAGGCCTGGGTGCTCTCGGAGCTCTTCAGCTCAAGGCGAGCACTCTACCACTTGAGCCACGGCGCCACTTCTGGTTTTCTGGTGGTTAATTAGAGATAAGAGTTTCATGGACTTTCCTGCCCGGGCTGGCTTTGAATTGTGATCCTCAGATCTGAGCCTCCTGAGTAGCTAGGATTACAGGTGTGAATTACCGGTACCCGGCTATTATATCACTTTTGAGGAATACTTATTCAGGTCCTTTGTCTAGGTACTAATAAGGTTATTTATCGTTGTACTGTTGAATTATTTTTTATGTATGTTTTGTTTTTTTGTGCCAGTTCTGGGGCTTGAACCTCAGGGCCTGTGTACTATCCCTGTGCTTTTTTTTGGTCAAAGTTAGTATTCTTTTTTTTTTTGTCATCAGTCCTGGGGTTTGAACTGTACCACTTGAGCCACAGTCCCGCTTCCAGTTTTCTGAGTGGTTTATTGGAGATGAGAGTCTCATGGACTTTCCTGCCCGGGCTGGCTTTGAACTGCAATCCTCAGCTCTCAGTCTCCTGAGTAGCTAGGATTACAGGCCCATCTCAAAGCTAGTATTCTACCACTTGAGCCACAGCTCCACTTCTGGCTTTTTTTGAGCAGTTTATTGGAAATAAGAGTCTTACAGACTTTCCTGCCCAGGTTGGCTTCTAACCTTGATCCTTAGATGTCAACCTCCAGAATATCTGAGATTGCAGGTGTGAGTTACCAGCACCTGACTGGTTTTTTGTTGTTGTTGTTTTGTTGGTTGTGGGCCTTCAACTCTGGGCTTGGGCGCTGTCCTTCAGCTCTTCAGCTCAAGGTTAGCACTCTACCACTTGAGCCATAGTGCCACTTCTTGTGGTTTATTGAAGGGAAGAGTCTCATGGACTTTCCTGCCCTGGCTGGCTTTGAACCATGATCCTTAGAGCTCAGCTTCCTGAGTAGCTAGGATTACAGGCGTCAGCCACCGGCACCCAGGTTGTTTTGTGTGTGTTTTTCTTTTCTTTTTCTTTTTTTTTTATGAGTGATGGTCTCCCTGTGTAGCTAGCTAGTCTCAGTTGAATTCAGCAGCACCACTGAAATTCTGTAGTAATTAAGCTCTCATGGAAAATTGATGGAAGGAAGCAAAATAATCTTGGTTTCTCCTTACCCCCTTTAATGTCATTTTAGCTGCACTAGGTGTTCAGCAGCCATCACTTCTTGGAGCATCTCCTACCATTTATACCCAGCAGACTGCCTTGGCAGCAGCAGGCCTGACCACACAAACACCAGCAAACTATCAGTTAACACAAACTGCAGCATTACAGCAACAAGCTGCTGCTGCTGCAGCTGCATTGCAACAGGTGGGCTTTTAATAAGTTAATGTGTGACATAAACTATAAATCTGAGTAGCTAGAACAAGGAATATGTGACTATCTTAATGATTTTTTTCATGGTAAATTTAACATGTAAGAAAAAATACTGTATATGCCTAGCATATATGGGAAAGTAGAATTACATACTGAAAATTCACATATTGTTATTTGAAAAAAATTCAACTTTAGCTATTCTAAAAAGTTTGTTTTTGACTATATATTTTAATGTAAGAATGTTACTTTTGAGAATGTATAAAACTAACACATTTTTCATTGAATAACCCGATTTTTTTCATCTTTCAGCAATATTCACAACCTCAGCAGGCCTTGTATAGTGTGCAGCAACAGGTTAGTTTATATTTCCCATGCCAAATTTTTATTATTTTTTTACTGCTAATCCTGGGCCATGAACTCAGGACCTGGGCACTGCTGCTGAGCTTTTCTTGCTCAAGGCTGGCACTGTACCACTTGAGTTACAGTTTCACTTCTGGCTTAATTGGGAATAGAGTTTCATAGACTTTCCCACCTGGGTTGGCTTGAAACTGTGATCTTCATATCAGCTTCTGGAGTTGCTTGAGTGGTGTGAGCCACTTGTCCCTGGTTAAAACTATTTTGAGCCAGGCGTTGGTGACTCAGGCCTACAATCCTAGCTACTCAGGAGACTGAGATCTGCCGATCAAGGTTCCAAGCCAGCCCTGGCAAGAAAGTCTGTGAGACTCTTATCTTCAATAAACCACTCAGAAAATCAGAAGTAGTGCTGTGGCTCAAGTGGTAGAGCTCTAGAGCTGAAGAGCTGTGGGATAGTGCCCAGGCCGAGTTCAAGTCCCATGACCGACCTCCTCCACCCAAAAAAAATTGTTTTGAATTAGAACTGCATACGGATTGTTAGGCTTATATTTGTATTCTGTAGTTTATTTTTCATCCTTCACATGAGTTGTTTTCTTTCTAGTAAACAAAAGATCTTACTGTTGCCATGAAGGTTATATCTCAATGTGTATATACTCATATACCTAGGTAACTGCCTAGGGCAAATCTGACCACTTAATATGAGTGTGTCTCATTTCAGGCATATATATATGAACTGGATGGCCAGGACTTTCTGTTTTTTTTTTTTTTTATTGTTTTTTTTCCTTCCTTTTTTTTTTATTAGTCGTGGGCCTGGGCACTATCCATGAGCTCTTTCTTTTCTACCACTTTGAGCCACAGCACCGCTTCTAGTTTTCTGGTGGTTATTTAGAGAGGACAGTCTCATGGTCTTTCCTGTCCAAGCTGTCTTTGAACTAGGATCCTCAGAAATCAGGTGTGAAACTTAATTAAATTTAGCTAAGTGTTTGCTTTGGAACAAATTACTTCTATGTATCAGATTTGCAGATGCTTAAAAAGTTGTAGCTAGTCTTATAACAAATGGTATGTTATTTATTATGTTATATTATTAAAAAAAATAATGTAGTGTTTAAGAGGCAATTTTCTGCTAGGCCTGATAGTACAGAACTGTAATCATAGATCTTGCCAAGAATAAGACAGGAGGATGGTAAATTCAAGGCTGGCTTGGGCTTTATCATAAAAGACTCACAATAGGGCTGGGAAGTTGGCTCAGTGGTAGAGTGCTTGCCTCGCATGCATGAGGCCCTGGGTTTGATTCCTCAGCACCACATAAGCAGAAAAAAGCTGGAAGTGGTGCTGTGGCTCAAGTGGTAGGTGCTAGCCTTGAGGCTTGATCTGAAGAGCTGAGAGCCAGCACCCAGGCCCAGAGTTCAGCCGCCACGACCACCACCACCCATCAACAACAACAACAAAAAGGCTCAATAAAATTAAAAGGTATGGCCTGGGAAGGTGGTAGAGTGCTTGCCTTGCATGCATGAGGCCTTGGGTTTGATTTCTCAGCACCACATAAGCAGAAAAGGTCGGAAGTGGCACCATGGCTCAAGTGGTAATGCTGTAGTCTTGAGCTAAAGAGCTGAGGGACAGCGCCCAAGCCCAGAGTCCAGGCCCCACAACTAATCAAAAAAAAAAAAAAAAAAAGCAAAAGGTATATTTTCTTCTTTTCTTTTTTTTTTCTTCTTTCTTTTTTCTTTTTTGCCAATCCTGGGGCTTGGATTCAGGGCCTGGGCACTGTAACTGAGTTTCTTTTGTTCAAGGCTAGCCACAGTGCCACTTCTAGCTTTTCTGTTTATGTGGTGCTGAGGAATCAAACCCAGGGCTTCATGGATATTAGGCATTCTACCACTAAGCCACATTTCCGACCCTAAAAGGTATTTTTCTGTGAAGCAGTTCTGATTGATTCTTTTTTATTTTTATTTCTTTCAGTTACAGCAGCCTCAGCAGACCATTTTAACACAGGTTAGTTTCCTGGGTTTTTAATTATTCATTTATTTTGATATCTGAATAAAGAGGACAACTGAAATTTTAATTCTATCCTATATCTTCATTCAAATTTCTGTGATTATATATTGCTAAGTAAATATAGGAATGTGTTATGCTAGTTTGAGTGTTTTGCATACGTGCCAAGCTATTATAAAGTATGAAATCTTACTATAACTTAAAACTTTTTTTTGGCTTTTTCTGTAGTATTTGGGTTTGTACTTAGGGATCTGTGCTTCTTTCACATTATCTTTTTCCTTTTTTATTTTATTTTCTTTTTTAGTATTGCGTTATGAAATATAGATCGCTCTCTAAGCAAGTGTCTTACTATTTGAGTTATGTAACCTGTCTCATATTTTCTTTATAGGAAATAAAAGAATTTTTTATTTTTTGCATGTGTGAACTAGAGTTTGAAGTGGGTCTCATGCTTGCTAGCCAGGCACCTCTAGCTTCTTTCCTGTATTTTGTTTGTTTTTTTTTTGTTGTTGTTTTTTTGGTCAGTTATGGAGCTTGAACTCTAGGCCTGGGCACTGTCCCTCAGCTCAAGGCTAGCCCTCTACTACTTGAGCTACAGCACCACTTACAATTTTCTGGTGGCTTATTGGAGACAAGAGTCTCATGGACCTGGGTGCCTGTGGCTCACGCCTGTAATCCTAGCTACTCAGGAGGCTGAGATCTGAGGATCTTGGTTCAAAGCCAGCCCGGGCAGGAAAATCCGTGAAATTCTTTTTTTTTTTTTTTTTTTTTTGGGAGGGGTCTAGTCATGGGGCCTGAACTCTGGGCCTGGGTGTTGTCCCTCAGTTCTTCAGCTCAAGGCTAGCGCTCTACCACTTGAGCCACAGTGCCACTTCTGGCTTTTTTCTTTTTGCTTATGTGGTGCTGAGGAATGGAACCCAGGGCCTCAGGCATGCAAGGCAAGCGCTCTACCACTGAGCCACCTTCCCAGCCCCTGAAATTCTTATCTCCAATAAATCACTCAGAAAACTGGAAGTGGCCGGGCGCTGGTGGCTCACGCCTGTAATCCTAGCTACTCAGGAGGCTGAGATCTGAGGATCCCGGTTCAAAGCCAGACCGGGCAGGAGAGACCGTGAGACTCCTATCTCCAATAAACCACCAGAAAACCGGAAGTGGCGCTGTAGCTCAAGTGGTAGAGCGCTCGCCTTGAGCTGAAGAGCTGAGGGACAGCGCCCAGGCCCAGAGTTCAAGCCCCACGACCGACAAAAAAAAAAAAAAAAAAAAGAAAACTGGAAGTGGTGCAGTGGCTCAAGTGGTAGAGCGTTAGCCTTAAGCTGAGGTTCAACTTGTAGGCCCAGAGTTCAAGTCCCATGACCAACAATAATAAAAAATTGGCATGTTAGTGATTGAAGATATAGTGCAGAAGAAAAGACAATGCTTAACATTTATGAGGACTGGAAGTTTGTTTTTTATTTTGTTTTGTTTTTTGTTTTTTGCCAGTGCTGGAGCTTGAACTCAGGGCCTGAGCACTGTCCCTCAGCTCTTCAGCTCAAGGCTAATGTTCTACCATTTGAGCTTCAGCACCACTTGAGGCTTTTTTTTTTTCTTTGTATGTGCTTCTGAGGAACCAAACCAGGACTTCATGCATGCTAGGGGCAAGCACTCCACCACTAAACCACGTTCTCAGCTCCTTGGTTTGTTTTTGATTTTTTGGTTCTTCTCTTTGCACTAGTGTTTGAGTACAGGGCTTTGTACTTACTATTCCTGGTGCTCTGCTGCTTGAGCCACACTAATAGCCCTTTTATTTCTTTTTGTTGTTATTGATTGTGGGGTTTGAACCCTGGGCCTGAGGTCTGTCCCTCAGCTCTTCAGCTCAAGGCTAATATTCTACCACTTGAGCTTCAGTACCACTTCCGGTTTTCTGTTGGTTAATTGGAGGTAAGGGTCTCCTGGACTTTCTTGCTGGTGCTGGCTTTGAACCGTGATTCTCAGATCTCAGCCTCCTGAGTAGCTAGGATTACAGGTTTGAGCCACCAGTGCTCACAATTTTACTGATTACTATTATTTTCTGCCAGTCCTGGGGCTTGAATTCAGGGCCTGGGTGCTGAACCTGACTTCTTTCACTCAAGGCTAGTGCCCTGTGACTTGGACCACAGCTCTACCTCAGGCTTTTTTAGTATTTAATTGGAGTTAAGAATCTTATGTAGGGCTGGAAAGGTGGCTCAGTGGTAGAGCGCTTGCCTTGCATGCCTGAGGCCCTGGGTTCGCTTCCTCAGCACCACATAAGCAAAAAAAGAAAAAGAAAAAGAATCTTATGTATTTTCCTGCCCAGCATCCTCATATTTCAGTCTCATGAGTTGCTACTATTATAGACAGGAGCCACTAGGCACTAGTGATTTTTATTTTGGGGGGGTGGGGGGGTCATGGGGCTTGAACTCTGAGTCTGGGCACTGTCTCTCAGCTCTTCAGGTCCAGCTAGCGCTCTACCACTTGATCCACAGCGCCACTTCCAGTTTTCTGGTGGTTTATTAGAGATAAGAGTCTCACAGACTTCCTGCTGGGGCTGGCTTTAAGCCACGATCCCCAGATCTCAGCCTCCTGAGTAGCTAGGATTACAGGTGTGAGCCACCCACACCTGGTTTACCCCTAGATTTTAATGTATAGCATTACCATATGTTTGTGCACCTAACAGAATTTTGTCACATTCTTTTAAGCCATTTTCTGCTTGTTAACTGTATAAAGACAAGGTATGGGCTATATTTGGCCTAGAGACCATAGTTTCCTGACCTGGAATGTTTTCATGTTATGAAATTGTAATGAAATCTACTAGGCAGTTTTAAAAAGGAAATGACTTCCTCTCCCCCTCCCCCCATTGCCAGTACTGGGGCTTGAACTCAGTACCTGGGTATTGTCCCTTAGCTTTGTCATCCAAGATTGCTACTCTGCCACTTGAGCTACACTTCTACCCTGGTGTGTATGTGTGCGCATGCACGCATGTGTGTGTTCTTTTCTTTTGGTGCCAGTACCAAGGCTTGGTCTCAGAGCCTCATACTCTCTTTGCTAATGGCTGGCACTCTTCTGCTTAAGCTTTGAATCCAGTTCTGTATTTAGCTGATTAATTGGAGATTGAACCTTAAGGACTTTTCTGTCCAGGCTGATCCTGGACAGAAGATCCTCAGATCTTAGCCTCCTGAGTAGCTGGCATTACAGAGTGCTAGTAGCACCAGGTTGCTAGAGTGGATTTTGAATTTCTACTCAATAACTAATGTTTTTGAAACTTAGTATACCTTTTTTCTTGGTATGGACTATTAAAACACTTATTTAACTTGTTGATGAAATAGGTTGAAAATAATTTAGTTTTTCAGATTTGATTCTAAACAGTTTTTTACAAATTTTTATGTTAGTGTTTTAATGTGATAATTGATTTTGTTTGCTAGCCAGCGGTTGCACTGCCTACGAGCCTTAGCCTGTCTACTCCTCAGCCTGCAGCACAGATAACCGTATCATATCCAACACCACGGTCCAGTCAGCAACAAACTCAGCCTCAGAAACAGCGAGTTTTCACAGGAGTGGTTACAAAGCTACATGATACCTTTGGATTTGTGGATGAAGATGTATTCTTTCAGCTTAGGTAAACTTTATTTGATGTTGGTAGATAGTTTCCTTTTTTAAAAAATTAAATTTATTTTTTAAAATTACCTTTACAAAGGAGTTTCAATTTTTAACACGTCAGTTTATGAGTAAAATGTATCTTTATCAGTGTCATCCTTTCTATTAGTCTCCTGACAGATTCATGTATTTGGTATAGAATATTCAATTGTGGTAAGGATTTATAATTTAACTGTAATTTGTGCATATGTACTGGTCTTGGGGCTTGAACCTACTGGTCCTGCCCACTGCCTCTCGGCTTTTGTGCTCATAGTTTCTTAGGCAGCTGGGCTTTGGTGTCTGTAATCCTAGTTATTCAGGAGGCTGAGATCTAAGGGTCATGGTTTAAAACCAGCCTGGGCAGGAAGGTCCCTGAGACACTTATCTTCAGTTACCACCAGAAAACCAGAAGTGGAGCTGTGGTAGAGCACTAGCCTTGTGCAAGAAAACTCATGGACAGTACCTAGACCCTGAATTCAAGCCCCATGACAAAAAAAAAAAAAGTCTTACAGGTTTTACTTTCTGGGCTAGTTTCAAACCATGATCTTCAGATCTCAGCCTCCTAAGTAGCTAGGATTACTAGCATGACCTACTGGTGCAAGCTTGTACTTCTTTAATCATTTAGTTTGCCTATGTTTTTATCTCTGCCTTTGTTTGAGTATTAAATAACTGATGAAGGTGAATTCCTTATAAATGTTTTATCAGAGTTAAGTGACATTTCTGTTGATACTCATGGAGTTGGATGGGGGTTGAAATAGTATTAGGCTTTTGAAAATCTGACCTTGTGTTTGACTTATCTTATGAGACAGATTGTTAACTTTTTTTTAGGCTAGTGTTCTACCACTTGAGCCACAGCACCACTTCCGGCTTTTTTTTTTTGCTTATGTGGTGCTGAGGAATCGAACCCAGGGCCTCATGCATGCAAGGCAAGCGCTCTACCACTGAGCCACCTTCCCAGCCCCAGATTGTTAACTTTTTTAATTGTATAATATTATGATCAAAAGATTGATGGAATAACATTCACAGTAGTACTTAAGTAGCTTAGTCGTGTAGCAAGAAACTTGAACTTCCTTAGATACTTCAAGTCTGTTTCTATTGATGTGCCTTAGGATTATTGTATTTGGGAAATATAATACTGTTCAAGATTTTTCTCTAGTTGGACTTCCTATTTTTCAAATCTCTGTCTTATTCAAAGCAAATCACACTCTAGGATTAGAAAATACTGTAAGGGCTGGGAAGGTAGCTCAGTGGTACAGTGCTTGCCTTGCAAGCATGAAGTCCTGGGTTCCATTCCTCAGCACCACATAAGCAGAAAAAGCCAAAAGATGTGGTGTGGCTCAAGTGGTAGAGTGATAGCCTTTAGCTAAAGAAATGAGGGACATCTGGGCGCCCCGGTGGCTCACACCTGTAACTAGCTACTCAGGAGGCTGAGATCTGAGGATCACGGTTCAAAGCCAGCCTGGGCAGAAAAGTCCGTGAGACTCTTATCTCCAATAAAACCACTAGAAAACCAGAAGTGGCGCTGTGGCTCAAGTGGTAGAGCACTTGCCTTGAGCTATAGAGCACAGGGATAGCGCCCAAGCCCAGAGGTCAAGCCCCACGACCGACTCCCCCTAAAAAAGAGCTGAGAGACAGTGCCCAGGTCCAGAGTTCAGGCCCCATGACCGACAAAAAAGAAAAGTACTGTAGACTGGGGGACATAATACTGTTTGTTTATAGAAGGTAAAACATGCCAGGTGCCACTGGCTCATGCTTGTAATCCTAGTTACTAAGAAGGCTGAGATCTGAGGATCATGGTTCAAAGCCCACCAAGACAGGAAAGTCCATGAGACTCTTATTTCCAATTAACCACCAGAAAACCCGCTATGGCTCAAGTGGTAGAGCACTCACCTGGAGCTGAAGAGCTTAGGGATAGTGTCCAGGCCCAGAGTTCAAGCCCCACAAACACAAAAAAGAAAAAGAAAAGGTAAAACATTAGTTTTGAAATTTTTTTGTTTTTGTTTTTTATTTGTATTGGGCTAGTCCTGGGGCATGAAGTCAGGGCCTGGGTACTGTCCCTGAGCTTTCGTGCTCAAGGCTAGCACTCTACTCCTTGAGCCACAAGTCTACTTCTGTTTTTTGGGGGGTCCTTATTTGGAAATGAGTCTCACAGACTTTCCTCCCTAAAGTGGCTTTGGACACTATTCCCCAGATTTCAGCTTCATGAGTAGCTAAAATGGCAGGTACAAGCCTTGTGCCCAGCTCAGTTTTGAAGATTTTTCAAGCCTCTTGTTTGAGAGGGGGGTGGAGGGTAGAGTGTAGGGAGAGGTAGAGACAGTTGTGGGGTTTGAAATCTGGGCATTCCATGTGATAGAGAGTCACTACAAGACCTCAGCCAATAATGTACTTTCTTAAAAAGCTTGCTAGGAAGCCAGGCACCAGCAGCTCACACCTGTAATCCTAGCTACTCTGGAGGCTGAGATATGAGGATTGTAGTTCAAAGCCAGCCCAGGCAGGAATGTCCTTGAGACTCTTATCTCTAATTAACCATCAAAAAATGGGAAGTGTAGCTGTGGCTTATGTGGTAGAGCACTTGCCTTGAGCTAAAAAGCTGAGGGCCCCAGGCCCAGAGTTTAAGTCCCATGATTGACCAAAAAAAAACTTGCTAGGCTTTCATTTCAGGTATATACTTTAAATACTATGCACATAGTATTATAGATGCTTGCTCTTTTGTATAAATTTTTGTATATGTGGGAACTTCTTTTGAGTTTCTATTTTTTTTTCTAGCGCTGTCAAAGGGAAAACCCCCCAAGTGGGTGACAGAGTATTGGTTGAAGCTACTTATAATCCTAATATGCCTTTTAAGTGGAATGCACAAAGAATACAAACACTACCAAATCAGGTACATGAAACAATCATGTTAGTATAAAAACTTGATAATTGAGTCTTCTGATTACAAGGGAATTTATTTTTTCTTTTTTTAATTTTTTTCCCCCCTTAAGAATCAGTCCCAAACTCAGCCTTTACTGAAGACTCCTCCTGCTGTACTTCAGCCAATTGCACCACAGACAACATTTGGTGTTCAGGCTCAGCCCCAGCCTCAATCACTTCTACAGGCTCAGATTTCAGCAGCTTCTATTACACCACTGTTGCAGACTCAGCCACAGCCTCTCTTACAGCAGCCACAGCAGAAAGGTATTGTATTCAGTATGTCTTTTGTTTTTGTTTCTGCCTAACGTAAAATGATACAAGTTATAATGATTATATACTTTTAGTTACAGATAAAAAACAGAGATTTTAAGAAAACCTGAAAGGAAGCTTAAATGCCTTTAATGTATTTCAGAAGAAGTGTGTTTTACTTTACTTACAGTGATGAGAACAACTTCAGGGATATAGAAATACTTTATAGACTTGATTCCTTTTTTTCTGCTTTCATCAGAAATTTGTTGTGATCCTTCTACTTCAGCTTCCCCAGTTCTGGGATTATGTATCACCACTATCACCACTCCTAACTTGAAAGGTCAATGTGAGTGTGAGTGTGTGAGTGTGTGTGTGTGTGCGTGTGTGTGCGTGCGCGCGCGCGCGTGTGTGTGCATGGCAGCATTAGAGCTTGAAATCATGTCTAGAACACTCTTAGTTTTTCACTCAAGAAGGCTGATGTTCTACCACTTGAGCCTACACTTCTGGCTTTTTTTCTGGTCAATTGGAGATGTGTCTTATAGACTTTACTGCCTTTTCTGGCTTTGAACAATGATTCTCAGATTTTAGTCTCGTAAGTAGTTAGGCTTATAGGCATAAATCATCAGTGCCCAGCTTTCCATTGCTTTCTTTTACAGTTAGTCCCAGGGAACATGTTACTAAATTGAAAACTGCTTGTATGTTTCCAGGGTAACATTTTGTTTTTTTAGGAGACAGGTAATTGAGTTTTTCCTGACACAAATTGCCAAGCAGTACTTCAAATGAGCACTGTAGAACTGGGGCATGGCTCAAGTGGTATGCCGCATGATCCAAGCCTAGTGACCTCTCCCAAAAAAAAAGAGAAAAAAGAACACAATAGTGCATTACATACAAGGAATTAATATCTTCATCATAAAGTAGTAACAGAATAATAGTCTTATGTATAGAATGGTGAATGTCATATATCATGTTAATGGGAAGAATGAATTTATGCTTCATGTTTCTTATTTTGTGAAATGTAGTACTTCTGTTTACCTTAGACCTTTAAAGACTTTTAAACCTTTAAAATAATGAGATTAATCATATTTTAAAGAAAAATATCTTCCTTGCACAACGATGAAATGTTGAAAGTGAACATTTTAAATCTTTGATTATGAAGGACTCATTTGTCCATAATTATTTTAAATTTGTACTGTGCCTAGGAAGTAGAAAATAAAACATAAGGTTTTAAAATGCATTTTTAAACTTTCAATTTTGGGAAATATTCATGACGTAGTACATTGTCAGCTTCAATAATAGTAAATTTTCCTAACTTTAGTTAAACAGTTTTAGTGATTCCAGTTATTTGGCTGGCTCTGTAATTCAACCATGTAATTAATGCTATTGAACTTTTTTTAACAAGTTAAATTTTTTTCTGTATCTTTCAAAGCTGGTTTATTGCAGCCTCCTGTTCGCATAGTTTCACAGCCCCAACCAACACGAAGGTTAGATCCACCTTCTAGATTTTCAGGAAGGAATGACAGAGGGGATCAAGTACCTAACAGGAAAGATGACCGAAGGTATGTTGTAAAAATGCCCTAGGATGGTGGAGAGGACTGCACAAAAATGTGAAGTACTAGTATCACTGAACTGTACACTTAGAAATGGTAAAGATGGTAAATTGTATAACATATATTGCCACAATTTAAGAGTTTTCTGTGAAATTTTGTTTACATTACCTAGTAAATGTATCTCATTAAAGAACTCTTCCATAATACTAAAAGTATTACTAATTTAAAAATAATTTGCTTTAAGTCGTGAAAGGGAAAGAGAAAGACGTAGATCCAGAGAAAGATCACCTCAGAGGAAACGTTCCCGGGAGAGATCTCCTCGAAGAGAGAGAGAGCGATCACCTCGGAGAGTTCGACGTGTTGTTCCACGTTACACAGTGCAATTTTCCAAGTTTTCTCTAGATTGGTAGGTTCCTTTTCTTCCAATTATTTTGTAAATTATTAGTCACATAGTTTAACTAGGTATACAGTGTGGTATTAGCTTTTCTTCAAAATTCACTTACTGATATTTAGTGTGTTTGCTTAAGGGCACAAATGTAATTTGAAATTATTTTCTCGACAGAGCATTATTTTTCTATACCACTAATAATACCAGTTATTAGTTTGGTGCTGATGGCTCATGCTTATAATCCTAGCTATAGCTACTCAGGAGGCTGAGATTTGAGGATCGTGGTTTGAAATCAGCCCTAGTGGGAAAGTCTATGAGACTCTGATCTCCAGTTAATCACCAAAAAGCTGGAAGTAGAGCTGTGGCTCAAGTAGTAGAGTGCTACTCTTGAGCAAAACAGCTCAGGGATAGCACCCAGAAAACAAATTCAAGCCCCAGATCAGGCATGGGGAAAAAAAGAATGCCAGTTACTTCAGAAGGAGCCTTCTAGAGGAAATTCTTTTGTAATAACATTGTTCCTTAAAGTTAATATCATTTAAGATCCAGGTCTATTGATTAATGTTAAATTTTTGAATAATCTTTCGTGGTAAAATAATAAACCAATTGGTCTTTAGCTATGGCAGTGTACTGTAATATAGAAACAGACATATAATGTGTGTTTGTGTACATCATATAAATAACATTCAGACTTTGAAATGAAACATTGGAGCAGGTTACTAAGAAGTTCTGACCATATGCATAATTTCATATCAACTTGGAGAATTACTCCTAGTAAGTTGCATTCATAATCTAAAGCACTTAATACCCAGCATGTGGCAATTACAGATTTTCCATAAAATAATGATAGTGGGTTGTCTTGGCAACTATGAATAGATTGATTGTTGGAAAAAAATTGCCAGTATAATAAGAAAAATTTTAAAACAGTGGTCAATGCATTTTATTGGCTTTTTTCTGTAATCCAAGCTACTCTGGAGGTAGAGATCAGAAGGTTTGTAGTTCAACACCAGTCCTGGCAAAATGTTAATGAGATCCCCAGCTTAACAAGAAGTTGGGGATGAGGACTTCTACCTGTAAGCCAGCCTTTTGAGTGGCTATAAAATTAATTTTCAGCCTACTGAATGTTGGATTATAGTTGTGTACTATCAGGCTCAGCTATGAAAAACTGAGCTTTAACCCACTGTTACCAGTATTAAATGCTATTCTGAGAAGAGTAGGTACAAAGGATATGAACTTGAATAGTTTTCTAGCTTTTTAAAAAGTTAGACCTTCATAGTTCATTTAACTTCTTTTAAGTCAGTCCCCATCCAGCTAATCCCCATTTTAAACTTTCATCTCTAGTTACGGAAATGAAAGTTTTCTTATATGATTATAATAGATGGCATTGTATTTTTGAAGAAATATTATAATGACAATATAGTTAGCTTTTCATCAATGGTTGTTTTCCACTTTATTTCTTAAGCTTTTATTTATTTATTTATTTATTTATGTCGGTCCTGGGCCTTGAACTCTGGGCCTGAGAGCTGTCCCTCAGCTCTTCAGCTCAAGACTAGCGCTCTACCACTTGAGCTACAGCACCACTTCCAGTTTTCTGGTGGCTTATTGGAGATAAGAGTTTCACGGACTTTCCTGCCTGGGCTGGCTTCAAACCACAATCCTCAGATCTCAGCCTCCTGAGTAATTAGGATTACAGGCATGAGCCACCGGTTCCTGGCTTCTTGAGGTTTTTTTTTTTGGTTTTTTTTTTTTGGGTCCAGTCATCGGGCCTGAACTCTGGGCTTGGGCACTGTCCCTCAGCTCTTCAGCTTAAGGCTAGCACTCTACCACTTGAGCCACAGTGCCACTTCCGGCTTTTTTCTTTTTTCTTATGTGGTGCTGAGGAATCAAACCCAGGGCCTCATGCATGCAAGGCAAGTACTCTACCACTGAGCCATCTTCCCAGCCCTTCTTAAGCTTTTAATTGGTACCTCTCCACCTTTTCCCAGATGGATTTACCTTTGTCTATCCTTTGAAACTTTTGCTTCTTAAGCCGGGCTCTGGTGGCTCACGCCTGTAATCCTAGCTACTCAGGAGACTGAGATCTGAGGATCGCGGTTCAAAGCCAGCCCGGGCAGGAAAGACCGTGAGACGCCTATCTCCAATAAACCACTAGAAAACCGGAAGTGGCACTGTAGCTCAAGTGGTAGAGCGCTCACCTTGAGCTGAAGAGCTGAGGGACAGCGCCCAGGCCCAGAGTTCAAGCCCCATGACCGACAAAAAAAAAAAAAAAAAAGTTTTGCTTCTTAGTAAAATGGAAGTCATCTTTAAAAATACCTGCCAGATTTTAAAATGCAAAAACTTTACCCTCTTTATTAGTAAGCAGGTATATGTCATAATCTTTCACATAGTAAGGGATGTGATATTCCAAATAACATTTGGGCTTTGCTTTCACATGCATTTATTTACTATTGAATGTATGTATGAGCTAGGAGCTTACTGTAGAGTAAAAAAAAAAATTTTTTTTCCCCAGCTCTGGGGCTTAAACTCAGGGCCTGGCCACTATCCCTAAGCTTCTTTTTGCTCAAGGCTAGCACTCTATCACCAGGCTTTTTCTGTTAATGTGGTACTGAGGAATTGAATGAACCCAGGGTTTCATGCATCCTAGGCAAGCACTCTTCCACTAAGCCACATTCCCAGCTCCCAATATTGTATTTTTTATTCATTGTATAAATTTGATTGAGGGGCACTCAGATACAAACTGGGTACGTACTGTTATCCTGATATGCATTTTGTTGTTGGTGATGGTGGTTGTGGGGCTTGAATGCTGGGACTGGGTACAGCCCCTGAGCTCTTCAGCTCAAGGCTAATGCTCTACCACTTGAGCCACAGCACCACTTTGGTTTTCTGGTGGTTTTATTGGAGATAGGAATCTCACAGACTTTCCTGCCCAGTCTGGCTTTGAACTGAGATTCTCAGATCTCAGCCTCTTGAGTAGGATTATAGGCATGAGCCACAGATGCCCAACTGCATTTCTTTTATGAACTGTAATGTTTTTAATTAATGCATACTTTTTTTTTTTTTTTTTTTTTTTTTTTTTTTTTTTTTGTCGGTCATGGGGCTTGAACTCCAGGCCTGGGCGCTGTCCCTCAGCTCTTCAGCTCAAGGCGAGCGCTCTACCACTTGAGCTACAGCGCCACTTCCGGTTTTCTGGTGGTTTATTGGAGATAGGAGTCTCATGGTCTCTCCTGCCCGGGCTGGCTTTGAACCGCGATCCTCAGATCTCAGCCTCCTGAGTAGCTAGGATTACAGGCGTGAGCCACCAGCGCCCGGCTAATGCATACTTTTTAACTGAGGCAGAACTGCTTTTGTTCTGTTCTCTGGAGTTGTGTTACAGTTAATTCATTTGGAAGGGTCTTATCTAAAGAATTATAAGGTAGACATAGAAATCGAAGAGTAAAAGTAACACTTAAAATGGAGTATACAAATTGCTGGTTCCAGGGTTTGAACTCTGTGCCTTGTGGTTGCTCAGCTTACTTGCTTGCTTTACTAGTGAATCATGCCTTCAGTCTGGTTTTTTGCTGCTAATTTTTGGAGATGGAGTCTTTCAGGCTTGTTTTGCTTAGTCTGGCTTTGAACTATAGTCTCTGAATCTCAGCCTCCTGATTAGCTAGGACACTGGCACTTGGCCATAAATTTGATATTCATATGTTTTTCTACAGATATATAGCTTGTTAATACTTGTCCATTTTCATCTTGCTGATTTTTATTTTGGGTTATATATTTAGCTTCAGTATGAAATGAATGTTTGTAAATCCTTTGGTATTAAGGGTGTTCATTACTTTATCTGTTTTTCAGTCCTAGTTGTGACATGATGGAACTAAGGCGCCGTTATCAGAATTTATATATACCTAGTGACTTTTTTGATGCTCAGTTTACGTGGGTGGATGCTTTCCCTTTGTCAAGACCATTTCAGCTGGGAAATTACTGCAATTTCTATGTAATGCACAGAGAAGTAGAATCTTTAGAAAAAAATATGGCCATTCTTGATCCACCGGATGCTGACCACTTATACAGTGCAAAGGTTTGTATTCCACCACCATATAACAGCTTGACTTTTTATTAGTTATTAGTGATAAGACAATATATGGGAAATTTTTAGGAACTAGTGATTAGGTAAAAGACCTGAATACCTAAGTTTTTCTTCTTTGCCTGATTGTATCTTGGTTACTTACACAATTTAAATTTTTTGTTGTTGGTGGTGGTAGGGCCTCAGCTCTTCAGCTCAAGGCTAGCGCTCTATCATTGAACCACAGTGCCACTTCCAGCTTTTTCTGCTTATGTGGTGCTGAGGAATTGAACCCAGGGCCTCATGTATACAAGGCAAGCACTCTACCTCTGAGCCACCTTCCCAGCCCCCACAATTTAATTTTAATTTAATTTCTCAACCCCAAATCTGAAGCTATAAAACAGTAGCTATTGTTTTAAACATTTCAGACTTCATAGAAATATGAAGTAAAGCTGATTCTATTGAGTATTACATATGCCTTCCTATAGCCTAAGATAAAAATTTAATGTTGGGTGAATGTACTACATAATAGTCTTCAGAGTGATACCCAGTATGTTGCTTAGCATTAGTTTCCTCTCTTCCTTCCCCTTCCTCTCCTACCTCCTTCCCTTTTTTTTTTTGTTGGTCATGGGGCCTGAGCACTGTCCCTCAGCTCTTCAGCTCAAGGCTAGCGCCCTACTACTTGAGCCAAAGCACCACTTCCAGCCTTTTCTGCTTATGTGGTGCTGAGGAATCAAACCCAGGGCCTCATGCATGCAAGGCAAGCACTCTACCACGGAGCCACCTTCCCAGCCCCCCTCCTTCCCTTTTTTGTGCTTAATTGGAGATAAGATTTTCACTGTCTTTGCTACAGGAGCTGGCTTCAAAATTTATCCTCAGATCTCAGCCTCCTCAGTAGCTAGGTTTATATGTGTGTCCACTGGTGCCTCCAGCTTGTTTGGTTGTGCTGGTTATTTTTAAGGTAGGGTCTTGCTTCCTCCCTGAGGGTGAGCCTGAGCTACCATCCACTTGCTTGCTTTTGTTTTATTTATGTATATAAATAAAGGATCTTGAACTCTAGGGTCTGGGCATTCTCTTAGTTTTTTTGCTCAAGGTTGGTACTCTGCCACTTGAGCCATACCTCCACTTCTAGCTTTTTGCTGATTAACTTCCAAAGATGAGAGTCTCACTTTTCTGTTGGCTTGTACCCTGATCTTAGCTTCCTGAAAAGCTAGGATTACAGGCATGAGCCACTGGCATCCACCTTTACCTGCTTTGTATGCAACTGTGCTCAACATCTTTGCATCGAGGTATAATCTCATAGACTTTTTCTTTAATCTTAATCTTTGTAGTCTTAGCCCCCTAACCAACTAGCATTATATGTATGAGCCACCAGTGACAAGCTTGGAGTGGGGTTTTTATTGGTTTTGTTTTCTGTTTTTTTGGTGTGCATGTGTGTGTTTGTGTACACGTGCACATGCTAGCACTGGAGCTTGATTTCAGGCCTAATACTCTCTTTTTGCTTTTTTCACTCAAGGTTAGTGCTATACTTCCATTCCCAGCTTTTTCTGATTAACTAGAAATAAGCATCTCATGGATTTTTCTGCTCAGACTGGTTCATACACTGACCCTCAGATCTTTGCTTCCTGAGTAACTAGGATTATAGGCATGAATAAATGACAACATTAAGATTTCAGCTTCCTGAGTACCTAGCATTCAGGTGTGAGCCACCAGTGCCTGGCTGATTTTGTTTTTTGTTTGTTTTGGGGGACATTTTGTTATATACCTTATAGCTAATCTGGAATTCATGATTTTCCTGCCTAAACCTGCATAGTAGTAGATTACAGACTTGAGCCATTGTACAACTTTCTTTTGTTTTAAAACATTGATCTAAAAGTCATGTTTTGAAAAGTTAAAGCTTTATAAGGTATCTAATCCATTTTAAAATAGCATTATATTCCATTTTAGTTTTTAAAAACAATCTAATATGTAAGTTTAGTAAGTTTAGTAGTACTTCTCTTTCTTTTACATTGCTTTAGACTTTTGACAGGATTGAATTGTTTGACTATAATAGGTAATGCTGATGGCTAGCCCTAGTATGGAAGATTTGTATCATAAGTCATGTGCTCTTGCTGAAGACCCACAAGAACTTCGAGACGGATTTCAGCATCCTGCTAGACTTGTTAAGGTATAATGAAACATTTTAGGTGTATATTCTAATGTGTGTGTATGTGTACATAATTTTAAAACTTCATTTTTTAACGATTTTAAATATTCTTAAAGCAACATGTTTTTAATTTTATGAAAAGTTTTAATATTAAGGTACAGTGCTAGCCTTGAGCACAGAGAGGCTCAGGGACAGTGCCCAGGCCCTGAGTTCAAGCTCCAGGACTAACAAAAACAAAATAAAATATTATTAAGGTACAAGTGAGTCAGTCATGTAGCTGTTTTTCTTATTGCTGATTATGACCAGATCTTTTGTTTGTTTGTTTGTTTTTTGGGTCCAGTTGTGGGGCCTGAACTCTGGGCCTGGGCGCTGTCCCTCAGCTTTTCAGCTCAAGGCTAGCGCTCTACCACTTGAGCCACAGCGCCACTTCCGGCTTTTTTCTTTTTGCTTATGTGGTGCTGAGGAATCGAACCCAGGGCCTCATGCATGCAAGGCAAGCACTCTACCACTGAGCCACCTTCCCAGCCCGACCAGATCTTATTTTACATAACTAATTTGTTATTTTGTTGTATTTGTACTAAAGTGTTAATGATAATGGGATTCAGTTTTTTTGGATGCTGTTCAAGTTCAAATTATAGCTTGTTTTTTAAAAATAGCTCTTTATTATGAAGTATTTTAAGGATGAGTTATGATGTGTAAATCCTATTCCATTGCTGAAATGCAGTGTGGAATACAATGAACTCTGAACTCTTCCTTGACTAACAGATACCAGAGGTAGTAAAAATGATATTGGGAAAGTTTGTACCTTTCCTTTTCAAGTATTTATTTGTAATGTAATAGATACGTAATATATGTAAATGATTGTGTGTTTTGACTTAGTTTTTAGTGGGCATGAAAGGCAAGGATGAAGCCATGGCCATTGGAGGCCACTGGTCTCCTTCGTTGGATGGACCAGACCCAGAAAAGGATCCCTCTGTGTTGATTAAGACTGCTATTCGTTGTTGTAAGGCCCTGACAGGCATTGATCTAAGTGTATGCACACAATGGTAAGTATTGATTCATTTCTGTATTAGAAATGTTTTTGTAATAGTTTACATGGAGGTTCTTTTCAATCAGCCTTTTCCCCTTATTTTAGCAACATTCATCATGCAGGTAATCTCAAAAGAAAATCCCCACCTATAGCAAAAATTTACTTGGTGCCAAAAAATGTTTTTGGGGGGGAAAGGATTAAGAACTAATCAAATAAACTGAAAGTTTAAATGTTTCATTATGCTGTACTATTAAAGTTGGATGTATGTTGAAAATACTTTTCATTTCATGTATAGCTGGAGAAGATCGTCAAGAGAGAACTTCATTTCATTTTAATTCTTTTGTTACAAAATGGTGTAGTTGCTGGTTATTTTTGTTCAGCCATATTTTCTCTTGAGGCTTATTTGTCGTGTGTATTTTGGTATATTTCTTGACTTAATTGAGCATATTCTTTTTTTAGCACATGAAATCTGAATGGCTATCCAGCTTCTTCAGGTATTCTCTAAAATATGGGTAGCTGTGTCATCAAACTTGAAAATGCCTTGTGGGAGCATATTCTTTTACCTAATAAAATATTGTACAAATGTACCAAAAGAGGAACTATGGCTTCTATAATTTTTTTTTCTTTAGACCAACTTCAAGTTCTTGCAGCAAAATTTCTTTACTTGATGTGCTACAAGTGAACTAGGGTCTTTAAAATGTATATTAGAATTTTTTTTCCAACATGCTTCTTCCCTTGCAACAGGTACCGTTTTGCAGAGATTCGCTACCATCGCCCTGAGGAGACCCACAAGGGGCGTACAGTTCCAGCTCATGTGGAGACAGTGGTTTTATTTTTCCCGGATGTTTGGCATTGCCTTCCCACCCGCTCAGAGTGGGAAACCCTCTCCCGAGGATACAAGCAGCAGCTGGTCGAGAAGCTTCAGGGTGAACGCAAGGAGGCTGATGGAGAACAGGCACTGAACGCTAATCCCTTTTTCTATTTCCGCTTCTCACAGGCACAGGAACACAGGCACAAATGCACATCACACACTACATAACAAACACACATGGAGGAACATAACTGGTAACAACGACTGGTAATCCAGCTTTCAGTAGTATAGTTGTATATTCTTTTCTCTGAAAATTCTGTCTATTATGCTAACTTTAAAGTGCTGAGACCTCAAAAGAAAATAAGTTGTGCTTAAGTTGCACAGAATTTTGTTTTTATCATAGGTCTAGTTGCTGGAATCTGGGACCAGTTGTTGAGCAAGATTCAGTATTAAGCCATTTTAAACATTTTGCCATTTTCTAAAATTTTAAAAATTTTCTCTTTCACGGTCATCAGTTCTAGTCATGGATATTTGAAATTGGACAACCACAAGTCTGAGAGATTTGAAATTTCAGGCTATGTGGCAACGTCTTTGGTATATTTCAAAGGTCTCACTAAATCAATCTTTGGGTGGCTTGAAAATTGGGGCAAAATCACACACTGTGTGGTTAGTGGAGACCGGCAGTGTTTGTGCATCCCTGATATCCTTTGTGTTGTAATTTATCACCCTTTTGTGTTTCACAGATCTGGCTTTGATTGGCTGATGAGTGTCTTTGTGATCAGTTAAAAGTGGTAGAATGTATGTACGTGGACTTGCCTAAATAATAACTTTAGGAGAAGACAATCTGAAACATTTGTGACCTTGCACAGATCAGCAACAGACTTTTAAAAATAAATTACCTGTATTTTAAAGTTTTAGAATAGTAATTATGTTCTTAACTTTGTATGATAGGATGAAGAAGAAAAGGATGATGGTGAAGCTAAAGAAATTTCCACTCCTACCCATTGGTCTAAACTCGATCCAAAGACTATGAAGGTATCTTGAAAAACTTTTTTTTGTTGTTGTTGGTTATGGGGCTTGAACTCGGGGCCTGAGCGCTGTCCCTCAGCTCTACAGCTCAAGGCGAGCGCTCTACCACTTGAGCTACAGCGCCACTTCCGGTTTTCTGAGTGTTTATTGGAGATAAGAGTTTCATGGACTTTCCTGCCTGGGTTGGCTTTGACCCTCGATCCTCAGATCTCAGCCTCCAGAGTAGCTAGGATTACAGGCATGAGCCACCGGCACCCGGCTTTGAAAAACTTTTTTTTTTTTTTTTTTGGTCAGTCCTGGGGCCTGAACTCTGGGCCTGGACGTTGTCCCTCAGCTCTTTAGCTGAAGGCTAGCACTCTACCACTAGAGCATCAGCCCCACTTCTGGCTTTTTCTGCTTATGTGGTGCCGAGGAATCGAATCCAAGGCCTCATGCATGCAAGGCAAGCACTCTACCACTGAGCCACCTTCCCAGCCTCTTTGAAAAACATTTTTAACTTTTATTTTAAAATATCTGAATAGGAATGAGCAATGTTAATTAGACTGACGACTGTGTGTGTTTTTGCACATGCATGTGTGCCTTAGTACTGAGGCTTGAACTCAGATCATTGTGCTCTCAGCTTTTTGACTCATGACTGACCCTACCACTTGAGCCAAGCCTTCACTTGTGGCTATCTGCTGGTAACAGGAAATCAAGGTCTCCTAGATTTGTCTGTCCTGACTGGCTTTGAACCTTGATCTTCAAATCTCTCAGTCTCCTAAGATTATAGGTGTGGAGTTACCAGTGCCTGGCTTTAGGGTATTTTTTTTTCAAGGAGGAAACTGCTAACTTTATATAACTACTATATTTTTATATTTGTACATATATGTATATATGTGTAAGTTGAAAGGTAACTATATGTCAGTTCAATATCTGGGATGCCTGTGATATACACATGCCTGTGTTATTAGTAATGCTGATTTTTGGTTTGGGAACTGACAGAAGGCAGGATTTTTGTGCCTAAAGTAACTTAAACTCAAGGAGATAGATGGAAAAATGTATTTTTTCTTTTTCTTTTTTCTTTTTATACTGGATCAATAGAAATACCAGGTTTATCATGAAAACCAACTATGTCAGATATTGAATTTCTATTGCACTGTCCTTTGAACGAAAAATGTATTTTTTAAACAAAGGAAAAATGATGTTTAAATTTAAAATAAAAGACATGTATCTAAACTGGAGTTAAACATTTTAAGAACATTTTAGAAACCTTTTTTGGGGGTGGAGGGTGCAGATCTTGGGGTTTGAACTCAGGACCTGGGCACTGTCTTTGATTTTCTTTTGCTTAGGCTAGTACTCTTAATTACTTGAGCCACAGCACCACTTCTAGGTTTTTTGGTAGTTTAGTGGAGATAAGAGTTTCAGGGCTGGGAAGCTGGCTCAGTGGTAGAGCGCTTGCCTTGCATGCCTGAGGCCCTGGGTTCGATTCCTCAGCACCACATAAGCAAAAAGAAAAAAGCCGGAAGTGGTGCTGTGGCTTAATTGGTAGAAGTGGCGCTGTGCCTTAAGTGGTAGAGCGCTAGCGTTGAGCTGAAGAGCTGAGGGACAGCACCCAGGCCCAGAATTCAGGCCCCACGACCAGAACAACAACAAAAAAAAGAGTTTCACAGACTTTTCTGCCCAGGCTGGCTTAGAACTATGATCCTCACAT
Source organism: Dipodomys merriami (assembly GCF_024711535.1). Taxonomy (NCBI): domain Eukaryota; kingdom Metazoa; phylum Chordata; class Mammalia; order Rodentia; family Heteromyidae; genus Dipodomys; species Dipodomys merriami. Next base: position 20,092,873 of record NW_027202715.1, on the reverse strand, counting down.
CTCACCTTCCTGAGTAGCTAGGATTACAGATGTGAGCCTCCAGTGCCTGGCTTAAAAACTTTCTTTAACCTTCACTAGTTCTACTTTCCAATGTATCTGCACCATTTGTCTCTTTTCACTTTTGTATTTCTTTGCCTATAATGTGACTAATACATCTGAGCCTGTAGATGAATATTATTTTCTACTACAGTTTATTTAGCATAGAAAAGTTGACTTTTGTTTTCAGTTTTGGAGTCTTTTATGATTCTTGGAGTGTTTTTTTGTTTGTTTTGTACTGATCTTAGGGCTTGAACTTAGGGCCTATCCCTTAGCTTTTTTATTCAATCCTGGTACTTTACCACATGAGCCACAGTTCTGCTTTGGACTTTTTGGCTGAGATCTACGGATCAGGTTCCCTACTAGCCTGGGAAGGAAAGTCCATTGAGACTTTTTTTTTCTTCTTTCTTTTTGCCAGTCCTGAGGCTTGATTGAATTCTAGGCTTGGGAAGTATCCCTGAGCTCCTTTTGCTCAAGGCTAGCAATCTACTAGCCACAAAACCACTTCTAGGTTTTTCTGTGGTTTAGTTAGAGATGAGGCTCATGACTTTCCTGCCACACTGGCTTCTAACTGTAGTCCTCAGATTTCAGCCTCCTGAATAGCCTAGGGTTACAGGTATGAGCCATTAGCACCCGCTCCTTTTTCTTTTTTCTTTTTCTTTTTTTTTTTTTCAGTTGTGGGGCTTGAACTCTGGGCCTGAGAGCTGTCCATCAGCTCTTCAGCTCCAGGCTAGCGCTCTACCACTTGAGCTACAGCGCCACTTCCAGTTTTCTGGTGTTTTATTGGAGATAAGAGTTTCACAGACTGCCCAGGCTGGCTTTGAACCAAGATCCTCAGATCTCAGCCTCCTGTCTAGCTAGGATTTCAGGCGTGAGTCTCTGGTGCCTGGCAGCACCCGCTCCTTGAGACTCCAGTTAATCACCAAAAAGCCAGAAGTGGAGCTATGGCTCAAGTGGTAGAGCACCAGCCTTGAGTGAAAAAGCGCAGTGATAATGCCCAGGCCTGAGTTTTAAGTCCCAGTACTAGCACAAAAAATAATATACATCAGGCAGAATGTAATTACAATTTGGAGCTATCCCATTTTTCTTTTGTGTTTTTTTCACACTGAATATAATTAGGTAAATGACCTCCGAAAAGAATTAGAAAGTCGAGCTCTTAGTTCCAAAGGATTAAAATCACAGTTAATAGCTCGACTGACAAAACAACTGAAAGTAGAAGAACAAAAAGAAGAACAGAAGGAGTTAGAGAAATCTGAAAAAGAGGAGGAGGAAGAGGATGATAGGAAATCTGAAGATGATAAAGAGGTATGTAATTAACATTTAAGTATTGTATTAATGCTACTTATTGGTCTTTATGGGGTTCTTTTTTTTTTTTTTTTTTGGTCGGTCATGGGGCTTTTTTAACTCCGGGCCTGGGCGCTGTCCCTCAGCTCTTCAGCTCAAGGCAAGCGCTCTACCACTTGAGCTACAGCGCCACTTCCGGTTTTCTGGTGGTTTTTATTGGAGATAGGAGTCTCACGGTCTCTCCTGCCCGGGCTGGCTTTGAACCGCGATCCTCAAATCTCAGCCTCCTGAGTAGCTAGGATTACAGGCGTGAGCCACCAGCGCCCGGCTTTTATGGGGTTCTTAAGTCAATATATATGACTTAAGTTGTATTTGTGTATATAGTTAGAGTGAAGTATAATTTGTTTTTTTTTTTTTTTGTAATTTATCTTTATTTAATTACTTAATTTAATTTTGCATTAGTGGGGTTGAAGTCCAGCACTTGTGTTAGGCTGGTGATACATTTCTTAAACCATACCTCCAGGCTGGCTTTATGCTGGTTATTTTGGAGATGAAACCTAGCTATGTTTTCTGCCCAGACTAGCTTTGAACCATGCTACTTTTTTTTTTTTTTTTTTTTAAATTTGAGAACATACTGTACAGAGGGGTTACAATTACATGGGCAGGATAATGCATACATTTCTTACCAAGCATTGCAGCCTCCTCCTTTGTTTACCCTTCACCTCCCTTCCCAGCCTCCCCCCTCCCCCCCTAGTGAAGTATAATGTACATGTAGTAAAAACAGACTTTTTGTATGGTGGTACTAAAGATTGAACTCAGGATCTCACACTTGGCAGGCAGGTATTTACACCTCTGATGTTTTTTGTTTATTTTTGCTGGTCCTAGGGCTTCAACTCAAGGCCTGGGTGTTGTCCCTGAGCGTCTTTTGTTCAAGACTTTGCTCTAGCACAGTACCCCTTGAACCACAGCTCCACTTTCAGGTTTTTTGGTGGTTCATTGGAGATAAGAGCCTTAATTGGAGATAAGATCCTTGCATACTTTCTTGCCCCAGCTGGCTTTGAATTGTGATTCTCAGATCTTAGCCTCCTGGGTAGCTAAGATTACAAGTATGAGCCATAGGCTCCTGGGTTTTTTGGTGCGGGGAAAGAAGGAGAGGGGAGGAGTGTGCAGGGTATGGGGCAAGTGTTGAACTCGGGGCCTGGGTGCTCCCCCTGAGCTCTTTCACTCAGTACTAGAGATCTACCACTTTGAGCCACAGCTCTACTTCTGATTGTCTGGAGATAAGAGGCTGGTTTTTGGTTTGGATATGTATGTTACTTTAGGTGTCAGAATTCAGGAAGATCCAATTACTATATAACAACTCTATTTTCTCAAAATTCTCTAGTTTATGTGTAATCTCGGTGTAGGTTAGAAATTTTTTCCTTCTTGGTAGGTAGTTTCTTATAATTGAAAATATAAAAGAGAATTAGGAGCCATAAAAGCTACTACTACCTTTAGGAAGCTTGGCTTTTATTTGTTTTTCAATCCTTTATGCTAAACTTAATTACCTTAAAAGGTCATGAGGAGTTTGCCTTTTTCCTTAATATACATGTTTTATATACATATGTGTTATACATGAAGATTAAATCATGACTTATAATTTCAAACAATAGGAAGAAGAAAGAAAACGTCAAGAGGAAATGGAACGTCAGCGTCGAGAAAGAAGATACATTTTACCGGATGAACCAGCCATCATTGTTCATCCAAATTGGGCTGCAAAAAGTGGCAAATTTGATTGTAGCATCATGTCTTTGAGTGTCCTGTTGGACTACAGATTAGAGGATAACAAAGAACATTCATTTGAGGTAATGTTTTAAGTTTAACTTAAGTAATGGCCACAATTGCAGCTGGTTAATATATCTTAAATTTATTTATTTTTTGAAAAATTATTTATCGCTTTTATTATCTTTAAATAGTTATACAGGACAAAGGCGTTTCAGGTGAACATGTCAATTTATGGTACATGCATGTTGATCAGTTTCTTCCCCATTATTTTTGTTGTTGTTCTTTCTCACTGGGAAAACATCAGCTGGTTTGTTACTCAAGCGTTTCCTACAGACTCACCTTTATTAATTTCATTCTTACATCTATGTCCTGTCTATGTGTCTGTAAATATCTGGAGTGTGTGTGTGTATGTTTGTGTGTGTGTATGTGTGGCACTGGGGTTTGAACCTCACACTGACTAGGTTGGCATTCTATCACTTGATTCATGCCTCTAATAAGGCTTTTTGCTATTTATTCTCAAGATAGAATCTAGTGAACTTTTTTGTTTGTTTTTTGGGGGGGTCTGGTCTTGGGGCCTGAACTCTGGGCCTAGGCGCTGTCCCTCAGCTCTTCAGCTCAAGGCTAGTGCTCTACCACTTGAGCCACAGCACCACTTCTGGCTTTTTTCTTTTTGCTTATGTGGTGCTGAGGAATCGAACCCAGGGCCTCATGCATTCAAGGCAAGCGCTCTACCACTGAACCACCTTCCCAGCCCTCTAGTGAACTTTTTTAAGATCCTCCAGATCTAGGTTTACAGATGGCGAGCCACCAACATGCTGTTGAATTTAAATTTTTTTTTTTTTTTCCAATTCCTGAGGCTTGAAGTCAGGGCCTGCGCACTGTCCCTGAGCTTCTGCCCAAGGCTAGCACTCTACCACCTGAGCCAAAGAGCCACTTCTGGCTTTTTCTGTGTATGTGGTACTGAGGAATGGAACCCAGGGCTTCATGCATGCTAGGCAAGCACTCTATCACTGAGCCACCTTCCCAGGCCCAATTTTTTTTTCCTAAGAAAACCCCCCAAAACTTTGTTTCCATTTCCTGGAATTAATTTCAATAAATATTATTTTATATGATTAGAGGCACAGAGGAATCATGAGTTTGTATTCCTCTTCTTTTTTTTTTTCGTCTAGTGGTGGGGCCTGAACTCTGGGCCTGGGCGCTGTCCCTCAGCTCTTCAGCTCAAGGCTAGGGCTCTACCCCTTGAGCCACAGCGCCACTTCCGGCTTTTTTTCTTTTTGCTTATGTGGTGCTGGGGAATTGAACCCAGGGCCTTATGCATGCATACAAGGCAAGTGTTCTACCACTGAGCCACTTTCCCAGCCCCGAGTCCCTAAATTCTTAATCCAAGGTTAGGTTTCATTCTTTTTTTTTTTCCTAAGTCTATTTCTTTTTTGTTTGTTTTTTTATCAGTCATGGGACTTAAACTCAAGGCCTAGGTACTGTCTCTGAGCTCTTTAGAGCCATAGCTCCATTTACTTCTAAGGCTATTTCTTGGGAAATGTGTTCTTTTATTAGCATGTCAAGAAATGCAGAATAATCCTGGCCCTGGTTGCTCATGCCTGTACTTAGCTATTGCAGAGGCCTGAGATCTAATGATCATGTTTCAAAGCCAGCCGAAGCAGAAAATTCCCAAAGACTCTTATTGACAGCTAACCAGCAAACAGCCAGAAGTGTGGAGGTAGTTGTAAGGCTCAAGTAATGAGTGCCAGCATTAGCCTTGTCAGCACCTAGCACACATGAGGCCTTGTGTTTAGACTCTAGTGCTACAAAACAAAAATCACAGTTGCCTAAGTTTTTATTAGCTTATATTAATTTTTTTTTATGTGTCTATTTATTTACATTTCTTTTGTGCCGATGCTGGGGCTTGAACTCAGAGCCGGGTACTGTCCTTGAGTTTTTGTTTTAAATCAAGACTAGTGCTCTACCACTTGAGTCACAGCTCCACTTACAGCTTTTTGGGTGCTTAATTCGAGATAAGAGTCTCACAGACTTTCCTGCCCTAGCTGGCTTTGAACTGTGACCCCCAGATCTCAGCCTCCTGTGTAGCTAGGATTATAGGCATGAGATACACCTGGCTTGGTGATTTAATTTTTTCTGGTACCTGAATTTGTACTCAGAGTTCATATTATTAGGCTCCTTCACTCACAATTGATGCTCTAGTGCTTGGGCCATACCTCCAAAGCAGCTTTTGGTAATTAATTGAAGATGGAATCTCATGGATTTTTTTTTTTTTTTTTTTGTCAGACATGGGGCTTGAACTCAGGGTTGGGTGCTATCCCTGAGCTTTTTTTGTTCAAGGCTAGCGGTCTACCAGTTTGAGCTACAGAGTCATCTTCCAGTTTTCTTGAGGTTAATTGAAGATAATAGGCTCACAGACTTTCCTGCCTGGACTGGCTTTAAACTATGAGTAGCTAGGGTTGTAGGCGTGAGCCATTGGTGCCCAATTCTCATGGACTTTTATTTCCCTGGCTGCTTTCAAACCTGGAATCTCCAGGACTCAGCTTCCTGAGTAGCTAGAATTAGAGGTATGAGCCATAAGCACCAAACTACATCTTGGGTTTTTGACATGTAGCCCAGGCTGGCCTGAAAATCTAGATCTTCTTGCCTTTGCCTCCCAAATGTAGCAATTATCTGCCACCATTCAGTGTATTGTTATTCCTTTTTTGGGGGGGGGCTCCGTTCGTGGGGCCTGAACTCTGGCCCTGGGTGCTGTCCCTCAGCTCTTCAGCTCAAGGCTAGTACTCTACCACTTGAGCCACAGTACCACTTCCGGCTTTTTTCTTTTTTGCTTATGTGGTGCTGAGGAATCGAACCCAGGGCCTCGAGCATGCAAGGCAAGTGCTCTACCACTGAGCCACCTTCCCAGCCCTTGTTATTCCTTATGATAAGTAAAATAGTTTTACCATAGATTACACATCTGATAGCTGTGGTCAATCATTTCACATTTGTAGGTTCTTTGTTGTTGTTTTGTTTTTGTTGGTTGTGGGGCTTAAACTCAGGGCCTGGGTACTGTCCCTGAGCTTTCTTGATCAAAGCTAGTATGAGCACAGCGCCATTTCCAGTTTTCTGGGGGTTAATTGCAGATAGGAGTCTCAGACTTTCCTACCTGGGCTGAAGTAGATAGGATTACAGATGTGAGCCACTGGCACCCAGCAAGTTTGTAGATGTTTTATAATCACATTTATTGACAGCCTTACATAGAAATTGTTTATAATTTTAGGGTCATGAGTATCTTATATCTCTTCTATTCACCCTGCATAGAAATAATGCACATTCCTTACTTAGGGTTTAAAATTTTTTACCTAAAATATTCTATCATTTATTTCTTTGCTGTGTTCTGATAGTTTTTAGATCTCACCTGATGAGAGATTACTATGTGACTACTCTTTTCTATAATACTAGCTTATTCTGTTTGCTAGCTTTCTTAGATATGGGAGATATTTCTGATTAGTTTACTTAATATTGTATCCCCAGTGCCTACGAGCACAACTTCTGGTAATTGGTAGGTATTTTATTAAAAACTTGAATGAATAGAGTATATTTGACATGAGGATTCATGCTATATTAGTTTGTCTTTAATTTCCACATATACCCCTGCTGGGGTTTGAGCTCAGTACGTGGTGCTCTTTCTTGGCGATCACAGCAGGCTATCTGCCACTTGAGCCCTGCCTCTACTTTTTTACTGGTTAATTAGAGATAAGTGTCTAAAATATTTGTCTGTTTTGGCTGGCTTTGCACTTAAGTCCTTTGATCTCAGCATCCTAAGTAGTTATGATTATAGGCTATACCTAGCTAATGTAAATGTTACTTGTTTCAAGGTACCATCTCAAAGTAGAGATCTTCCTACCTTGTTCTTCATCTATCTCCCTCCTCCCAGTTGTGATTATAAGCATTGCCATGATACCTAGCCAAAATTTGTGCATTTTTACTGGTTGTAGTAATCTCATCTTTTCTACTGTTAAATTTTCCATATAAGGGTTATTTTTTATACTATGTTACTTAAATTTCACTATAAATATTTATGTCTTTGAAACGTTCTTTGAGCTGGGTCATACTCTTGTATGCTAGGAAGAGAGCTGAGGCAGGAAGACCATGACTTAGAGACTAGACTGGGCTCTATTGCAAGTGAACACAGACTTTTTAAATATGTTCTTTTTATTTTTATTTATTTTTTTGGGTCCGGTCGTGGGTCTGAACTCTGGGCCTGGGCGCTGTCCCTCAGCTCTTCAGCTCAAGGCTAGCTCTTTAACACTTGAGCCACAGTGCCACTTCCGGCTTTTTTTTTTCTTTTTGCTTATGTGGTACTGAGGAATCGAACCCAGGGCCTCAGGCATGCAAGGCAAGCGATCTACCACTGAGCCACCTTCCTATCCCTTAAATATGTTCTTTTGAAAATTTGAGTCTCATTTTACATCAATGACTAAAAAAAACTACGTAATTGTTAGCTATGGTCAAGTTTTCATTTATTTATTTATTTATTTTTATTTTTGGTCGGTCGTGGGGCTAGAACTCTGAGCCTGGGCGCTGTCCCTCAGCTCTTCAGCTTAAATGTTAGCCCTTTACCGCTTGAGCCACAGCCACAGCACCATGTCTGGTTTTCTGAGTGGTTTATTGGAGATAAGAGTCTCATAGAGTTTCCTGCCCAGAATGGCTTTGAACAGTGATCTTCAGATCTCAGCCCTCCTAAGTAGCTAGGATTACAGGGTGAGCCACCAATGCCCAGCTTGATAAATTATTAACTGCTGGGTTTATTCAGTATTTGTTTTGAATTTGTCTGGGTTAATGTTTATATCTTTTTGTAGGTTTCATTGTTTGCAGAACTTTTCAATGAAATGCTTCAAAGGGATTTTGGTGTCAGGATATACAAGTCATTACTCTCTCTTCCTGAAAAAGAAGACAAAAAAGAAAAAGATAAGAAAAATAAAAAAGATGAGAGGAAAGATAAAAAAGAAGAGAGAGATGATGAAAATGATGAGCCAAAACCCAAAAGGAGAAAATCAGGAGATGATAAAGACAAAAAAGAAGACAGAGATGAAAGGAAGGTCTGTAATTATTTTCACCATTTGTAATGTACTTTAAATGGTGTTTCTGCTTGTTTTTGTGTGTATCCTAGGGCTTAAACTCTGGTCCTGTAGTGCTGTTACTGAGAGCTTCTTTTGCTCAAGGCTTAGCCCTCTACCACTTCAGCCACTTCTGACTTTTTTTTGAGTAGCTTATTGAAGATAAGTGTCTTACGGATTTTTCTTTTCTTTATCTTTTTTTTTTTTTTTTTTTTTTTTTTTTTTATTTTATTTTTGGTCCGGTCATGAGGCCTGAACTCTGGGCCTGGGCACTGTCCCTCAGCTCTTCAGCTCAAGGCTAGTGCTCTACCTCTTGAGCCACAGCGTCACTTCCGGCTTTTTTCTTTTTGCTTATGTGGTGCTGAGGAATTGAACCCAGGGCCTCAGGCATGCAAGGCAAGCGCTCTACCACTGAGCCACCTTCCCAGCCCCTTATCTTTTTTTTTTTTGGTCCAGTGTGGGTCCTGAACTCTGGGCCTGGGCGCTGTCCCTCAGCTCTTCAGCTCAAGGCTAGCGTTCTACCACTTGAGCCACAGCGCCACCTCCGGCTTTTTTCCTTTTTTGCTTATGTGGTGCTGAGGAATCGAACCCAGGGCCTCATGTATGCAAGGCAAGCGCTCTACCACTGAGCCGCCTTCCCAGCCCCTCTTACGGATTTTTCTGCCTAGGCTGGCTTCCAACCACAATCTTCTGGATTTCACCCTCCTGAGTAGCTAAAATTACAGGTGTGAGCCACCAAGGCCTACCCAGAAGTTTTTTATTGCAATCCTCACAGGTTGTAAGGAAGTGTTGTTGTTGTTGTTGTTGTTGTTGTTGTTTTTCTATTAATTTGGTAGAAATGTAAAAGAAAAGCTGAAAGATTTTAAGAAATATGTCTTTCAATTAGCCCTACATTAATATCTATAGCTAATAACATGATAGTTTATTCCATTCTTAGTGTTATAAGAAATTTATGTTTTGAAATTGTTCAAGTAAATAAATTGAATATTCTTAATGTTTTCTGTTTTCATTTGGTTTGGTATCGTGTGTGTGTGTGTGTGTGTGTGTGTGTGTGTGTGTGTGTGTGTGTGTGTGTGTGTGTGTGTGTGTGTGTGTGTGTGTGTGTGTGTGTGTGTGTGTGTGTGTGTGTGTATGAGAGAGAGAGAGAGAGAGAGAGAGATGGGGCTTGAACTCTGGGCCTGGGCACTGTCTCTCTGCTCTTCAGCTGAAGTCAAGCACTCTACCACTTAAGCCACAGTGCTACTTCCTGTTTTCTGGTGGTTTAGTGGACATAAGAGTCTCAGGGACTTTCCTGCCTGGACAGGCTTTGAACAACTATCCTCAGATCTCAGCCTCCTGAGTAGCTAGTATTACAGGTGTGAACCACTGGCGCCCAGCTGGTATCTTTCTTAAATTCAGACCATTTTAAATTGTAGAAAGAAGATAAAAGAAAAGATGATTCTAAAGATGATGATGAAACAGAAGAAGATAATAATCAAGATGAATATGACCCAATGGAGGCAGAAGAAGCTGAGGATGAAGAAGATGGTATGTTTCTATTTTAATTCCTTCTTAGGTTTGGGGGGGGGATAGGTGTGGGGCACGGGGAGTTTCACTGTGTTCTATCCTTTTGCCTCTCTTTTTTTGGGGGGGGGGTCCGGTCGTGGGTCCTGAACCCTGGGCCTGGGCGCTATCCCTCAGCTCTTCATCTCAAGGCTAGCGCTCTACTGCTTGAGCCATAGTGCCATTTCCGGCTTTTTTTTCTTTTTGTTTATGTGGTGCTGAGGAATCAAACCCAGGGCCTCATGCACGCAAGGCAAGCACTCTACCACTGAGCCACCTTCCCAGCCCCCATGTTCTATACTTTTGTTGAGACAGTCTCACTGTGTAGCCCAGGCCAGCCTAAAACTCAGTTTTTGCCTCACCCTCTCAACTTCCATGTGCTAGGATTACAGTCCTGTCCTATATCGCCACCTTCTTGCCCCTCTTCTACCCCCTTCCCTCTGGAAACATGGTATTATTATGTGGCCCAAGTTCACCTGAAATTCAAAATTCTTTTTCTACAACAGACATATATATCATCTTGACTAACTTGAAAAACATTTCTTTGGTGAATATTATTGCAATGGATGTCTTTTTGCCCAGGCTGGCTTCAAACTTTGAGAGTCTCATGTTCCTGCTGGGGCTGGTTGAACCATGATCCTCAGATCTCAGCCTCCTGAGCTAGGATTATGGGTGTGAGCCACCAATGCCCTGCTCCTTCCTTCCTTGTAAAATGTGGAATGCTTCATTCTATCATCCTTGCACTGAGGCAATGCTAATCTGCTCTGTACTATTCCAGAGTTAGTATATGTGCTGCTAAAGTGAGCTTTATTAATTCTTTTTTTTTTCCCCCCAGTTGTGGGGCTTGGGCACTGTCTCCAAGCTCTTCAGCACAAGGCTAGTGCTGTGCCACTTGAGCTATAGTGCCACGTCCAGTTTTCTGGTCGTTTATTGGAGATAAAGAGTCTCACAGACTTTACTGCCCAGGCTGGCTTTGAACTGTGATACTCAGATTTCAGCCTCCTGAGTAGCCAGGATTACAGGCATGAGCCACCAGTGCTGGCTATCAATTCTTTTACATTTATACTTTTACTGCTTTGGTGGTCTTGTCCATTTTAGTCTTTATGCCATCTACATATATTTATATCATACTTATCTCTGAGCTTTCCATATTCATTCATCTCCTTGACATCTTCATCTCTAGATATCAGACACTTCAAAATAAACATGTCTAAAACTGAAATCCTATCCACTTTCCCCCAAAATTTTATGAAAGCCCCCCAAAAAATGCTTAGTCTTACTCAGTTCTTTTTATCTATATTTTTAATAATTTTTGTTAGCATATATTAGCTATACCAAGGGGGGTTCATTGTTTCCCCAGTTCATTTGATCACAATTTCATCTTTCTAGTTTCTCAGGATGACACCCAAAAATCATCTTTTTCATATTTTTTTTTTTTTTTTTTTTTTATTTTTTTTTTTTTTTAATCCGGTCATGGGCCTGAACTCTAGGCCTGGGCACTGTCCTTCAGCTCTTCAGCTCAAGGCTAGCGCTCTACCATTTGAGCCACAGCGCCACTTCCAGCTTTTTTTTTCTGCTTATGTGGTACTGAGGAATCGAACCCAGGGCCTCATGCATGCAAGGCAAGCGCTCTACCACTGAGCCACCTTCCCAGCCCCTCTTTTTCATATTTTTATAATACTTTTTTTTTTTTTTTTTTTGTCGGTCGTGGGACTTGAACTCTGGGCCTGGGCGCTATCCCTTAGCTCTTCAGCTCAAGGCGAGCGCTCTACCACTTGAGCTACAGCGCCACTTCCGGTTTTCTGGTGGTTTATTGGAGATAGGAGTCTCACGGTCTCTCCTGCCCGGGCTGGCTTTGAACCGGGATCCTCAGATCTCAGCCTCCTGAGTAGCTAGGATTACAGGCGTGAGCCACCAGCGCCCTGCTCATTTTTTTTATAATACTTTACATTCACTTTATCAAGAAGTCACATCAGCTCTTAATTTCAAAATATTTCCAGAATCTGATGACTCTTCATAGCTAACACTAGTTCAAGCCACATTATACAGTAGATTGATTACAGATGTGAGCTACAGGCACCCGGATTACAGTAGACATTTGGTATCCACAAGTATAGTGTTTGTTCTAAGGAGAAGCTGTAGAAGAAAAACTGAGGAAGTTCAGTTTGCATAGAGTTCAATACTGCACTGTAGATCCTTGACTCATTTTTCTCTAATACTACCCAGCTTACACTAAGTATACATGTTGCCTTTCAATCAACTTACAATTTTCACTTTATTACATTAACATTGAACTTTTACTTTGCTTTTTGGGTATCATTTTCATTGTGGAAGGTACATTTTCATGATACTGATATGTATTAATGGATTCTGGCTGCTGTTATTTGTTTTACAGATCGGGATGAAGAAGAAATAAACAAAAGAGATGACAAAAGAGATATCAACAGATATTGCAAGGAGAGGCCATCTAAAGATAAGGTAGTTATTGAACATTGTATTCTTTTATTTCTTTTTATTTATTATTATTATTATTATTTGTTGTTGTTGTTGGTGGTCGTGGGGCTTGAACTCTGCGCCTAGGTGCTGTCCCTCAGCTCTTCAGCTCTAGGAGAGTGCTCTACCACTTGAGCCAGAGCGCCACTTCCAGCTTTTTCACTTATGTGGTACTAAGGAATCAAACCCAGGACATCATGCGTGCAAGGCAAGCACTCTACCACTGAGCCACCTTCCCAGCCCCTTATTTATTATTTTTATGCCAGTTCTAGGGCTTGTATTTGAAACCCTAGGTACTATCTTTGATCTTTTGTGTTCAAGGCTTCCTGCTTTACCACTTGAGCCACAGCTCCACTTCCAGCTTTTTGGTAGTTAATTGGAGTAAGCGTCTCATGGATTTTCCAGCCTGGGCTGGCTTTGAACTACGATATCCTTAGATCTCAGCCTCCTAACTAGCTAGTATTACAGGTATGAGCCACCAGCTCTAGATTGTCAAAAAAAATTTCTTTTTAAGAAAAATACTACAAAAAGGTGCTGTGGCTCAAGTGGTAGAGCGTTAGCCTTGAGCTAAAGAGCTTGAGGGACAGCACCCAGGCCCAGAGTTCAAGCTCCATGACTGACCTTCTCCCCCCAACCCCCAAAAAAATGTTAAGCTGGGTCCTGGTGGTTCACGACTGTAAATCCTAGCTACTTAGGAGACTGAGATCTGATGATCTCAGTTCAAATCCAGCCTGCACAGGAAAGTCCTTGAGACTCTTATCTCAAATTAACCACCAGAACACTGGAAGTGGTTCAAGTGGTAGAACAATGGCCTTGAGCTGAAGAGCTCAAGGACAGAGCCCAGGCCCAGAATTCAAGCCCCATGACTACTACCACCCAAAAACAACAAAATGCAATAAATGTGTACCAACAGCTCATGCCAATAAACCTAGTTATTCAGGAGATTAAAATCTGAGGATTGATGTTCATATCCAGCTAGGTAGAAAAGTCAAGTCTAAGTCACTCATCTCCATTTAACCATCAAAAAGCAGAGCTAAAGATGTGACTCAAGTCATAGAGTACCATAGAGAGCTTGAGGCCCTGAGTTTAAGACTCGGGGCAGGCACCATTAAAAAAAAAAAAAGGTTAAGTTTAGTGCTATTATATGGACATAGTCTCACTTTTGTGTGTATGTATGTGTGTGTGTGTGTCTGTCTGTCGGTTGGGGTTTTGAACTCTGGGCTGGGCGCTGTTCTTGAGCTCTTCAGCTCTCAGCTCAAGGCAAGTTTGAGTCACAGCACCACTTCTGGTTTTCTGGTGGTTAATTGGAGGTAAGAGTCTCAGGAACTTTCCTGCCCAGACTGGCTTTGAACCACAATCCTCAGATCTCACTCTTCTGAGTAGCTAGGATTACAGGCATGAGCCACTGGCATCTGGCTAGTCTCATATATTTTAACAGTAATAAATTTTGCAATATATCATCTTTTGCATTTTCTATAGGAAAAAGAAAAGACTCAGATGGTCACAATTAACAGAGATCTATTAATGGCCTTTGTTTACTTTGATCAAAGCCATTGTGGTTACCTTCTTGAAAAGGATTTAGAAGAAATACTATATACTCTTGGACTACATCTTTCTCGAGCTCAGGTAATGTATCCTATGAGTTTAAAATGAAATCCTTTTTTGGCAAGTTTTCTTTTTTCCCCTCCTTACACGCTTTTGGAGAATATAACCTAGGGACTCATTCCTGCTACACAAGTGTTATACCACTGAGAAACACCAGTGGCCTTAGTCAATAAATTTTTTTCTTCCCTGCCAATACTGAGGCTTAAACTCAGGGCCTCATGTTCTCTTTCACTCATGCCTAAAATTTTACTTGAGCCACATTTTGTAGTCCAAATCCCAGTAACTTTTAAGAATTTGCTATCCAAAAGAAGAATATATCATCGTATAGATTGTTTTTCTTTTTCTATTTTGGTCATGGGGCTTGAACTCTGGCCCTGGGCTCTGTCCCTGAGCTGCTTTTGTACAGAGCTAGCATTCTACCATTTGAGCCACAGTGCCACTTCTGGCTTTTTCTGTTTATGTGGTACTCAGGAATGGCTTCATGCATGCTAGACAAGCACTCTACCACTAAGCCATACTCCCAGACCTTTTTTTTTTTTTAAAAAAAAAAAGGCCTTTAGCTCTCTTTTTGTCTGGATATCCTTAGACTAGAGTTTTGTTTTGTTTTGAAGGGAAGAAGGGGACCTGCAATATAACTATAATTTATGCTAGTGTGAAACTCGTGGTCTTCCTGTTTCAACCTTCTGAGTACTGGGATTAGATAAATGTAGCACCAGGGCTGGGAAGGTGGCTCAGTGGTAGAGCGCTTGCCTTGCATGCCTGAGGCCTTGGGTTCGATTCCCCAGCACCACATAAGCAAAAAGAAAAAAGCCGGAAGTGACGCTGTGGCTCAAGTGGTAGAGCGCTAGCCTTGAGCTGAAGAGCTGAGGGACAGCGCCCCACGACCGGACCCGAAAAAAGAAAAAAGAAAATATACCACCAAATGCTGTATACCTGCATCTTTTATAGTTTTTTTCAAGTCTGGCCCTCTACTTTTTTATATATATTTATTTATTTATTTTTATTTTATTTTTTTTAGTCTTTTGGCCAGTCCTGGGGCTTGAATTCAGGGCCTGGGCACTGTCCCTGGGCTTCTTTTGCTCAAGGTTAGTGCTCTACCACTTTGAGCCACAGTGCTACTTCCAGCTTTTTCTGTTTATGTGGTACTGAGGAATCAAACCCAGGCCTTCATACATGCTACATAAGCACTCTACCACTAAGCCACATTCCCAGCCCTTTTTTTATTTAGTAATATTATTAAGTAGTTGTACAAAGGGGTTACAATTTTATAAGTTGTAAGTACAGTTCTTTCCTCCTCCCATTCTTACATTCAAGTTAAATACTTTTTTATTTTTTTATATTTTATGAAAATAGGAAGTGGCTCTGTAGCTCAAGTGATAGAACGCTAGCCTTGAGCTGAAGAGCTGAGGGACAGTGCTCAGGCCCAGAGTTCAAGCCCCACAACCACCAAAAAAAAAAAAAAAGAAAGAAAAGAAAATCTGTATATTTTATGAAAATAGGTCATTCTTTATAGTTGCATAGTATTTTATTATAGCTATAACATAATTAATTTACTCCCATCTGCTGGTAATTCTTATTTTATGAAATTATAAACCATACTGTAATCAACATCCTTCTACTTTTTTTGTTTGTTTGTTTGGTTGGTTGCTTGTGGGTCTTGAACTCTGGGCTTGGGCATTGTCCCTGCACTCTTCAGCTCAAGGTGAGCACTCTACCGCTTGAGCCACAGCACCACTTCCAGTTTTCTAGTTGGTTTACTGGAGATAAGAGTCTCTTGGACTGCCGGGCGCTGGTGGCTCACGCCTGTAATCCTAGCTACTCAGGAGGCTGAGATCTGAGGATCGCGGTTCAAAGCCAACCCGGGCAGGAAAGACCGTGAGACTCCTATCTCCAATAAACCACCAGAAAACCGGAAGTGGCGCTGTAGCTCAAGTGGTAGAGCGCTCGCCTTGAGCTGAAGAGCTGAGGGACAGCGCCCAGGCCCAGAGTTCAAGCCCCACGACCGACAAAAAAAAAAAAAGAGTCTCTTGGACTTTCCAGCCAGGGCTGGCTTTGAACCAAGATCCTCAGATCTCAGCCTCCTGATTATTAGGATTACAGGTGTGAGCCACCGGCGTACCGCTTCTACATTTTTTTGTATGTTGGTATTTTTGTCAATATGAGGCTCTTTTGTTTATTTTTTTCTTTTCTGTCAGTCATGGGGCCTCAGCTCTGGGCCTGGGCACTGCCCCTGAGCATTTCATCTCAAGACTAGCACTCTACCACTTGAGCCAACACGCCACTTCTGGATTTTTCTGTTTATGTGGTGCTGAGGAATCGAACCCAGGGTCTCATGCATGCAAGGCAAGCGCTCTACCCAGGAACCACCTTCCCAGCCCCAGTGTGATACTCTTTAACACCTAAATGTTTTTTGAAAGAATAAACTTGGGTCTCCAATTATAAAGAAAATACTAAAAATTTTAATTTCCCTAATTAGTTATCCAAGAAATTACTATCCAAGGAAACAGTTTCTATAGACATTAATCATTTGTAGAAATCAAAACACAGTTGTAGGAGAAGCAAAGGTTGTGTTTTCAGGCTGGAAATGTCACAGCCTGGAGAACATTTATCTGTTTTTTGTTTTTTTGTTTTTTTCGTCCTGGAGCTCGAACTCTGGGCCTGGGCACTGCCCCTCAACTCTTCAGCTCAAGGCTAGTACTCTATCAGTACTAGAGTACTAGCCATAGTGCCACTTCTGGCTCTTACTGTGTATGTGGTGCTGAGGAATCGAACCCAGGGGCTCATGCTTGTGAGGCAGACACTGTACCACTGAGCTACCTTCCCGGCCCCCAGAACATTTATCTACTATGCTAAGTTTCCCAGGTTCACTCCCCAGTTCCACCACAAAAAAATACATCCTATTAATTTCTTCTTAACTTGCTTACATATAATAGGTAAAGAAGCTTCTTAATAAAGTAGTCCTCCGTGAATCGTGCTTTTATCGGAAATTAACTGATACCTCAAAAGATGAAGAAAACCATGAAGAGTCTGAATCACTGCAAGAGGATATGCTAGGTTTGAGTATATTAACATTCTTTTGCTTTTACTTTGCTTTGCCTTGTTCTTTGAGAGATAGATTTCACTGTGTTGCCAAGTTATCCTTGATCTTTAGATCTTTGCACCTCAACCTCCCAGGTGTCTTCCTTTTAAATAATATATTTCCAATAAATAAATATATTTATTAATATGTAACAAACAAAATACAATAATTGAAAGGATGTTCTATTAAATATATTATCCCTACTTAATAGCCATACTAAGATACAGTATCTTTCATATTATAGGAAATAGGTTGTTACTTCCAACACCAACAGTTAAACAGGAACTTAAGGATGTAGAGGAAAATGTAGGACTCATTGTGTACAATGGTGCAATGGTTGATGTAGGAAGCCTCTTGCAAAAATTGGAGAAGAGTGAAAAAGTAAGAGCTGAAGTAGAACAGAAGCTACAGCTACTAGAAGAAAAAACAGGTGAGAGACAGCATTGTTCATATTAATACTTTTAAAACCGTTTTGAGATATTTCATGCATACATTTTCTATTATCTAGGCTTGACATTTACCTTGTAGCCTTTTTTTTTTTTTTTTGGTCCTGGGGTTGGTCAGTCGTGGGGCTTGAGCTCTGGGCTTGGGCACTGTCCCTGTGCTCTTCAGCTCAAGGTGAGTGCTCTACAGCTTGAGCCACAGCACCACTTCCAGTTTTCTGGTGGTTTATTGGAGATAAGAGTCTCATGGACCTGCCCTGGCTGGCTTTGAACTGCCATCCTCAAATCTCAGCTTCTTAAGTAGCTAGGATTACAGGTGTGAGCCACTGGCTCAGAGTTTTAATATTTTTAATTTCAGCCTTATATTGGAAATTTAGAGGTTAAAATGATGTTTTTTTTTATTTTTTTAACAGATGAAGATGAAAAAACCATATTAAATTTGGAGATTTCTAACAAAAGCCTCTCTGGTGAACTCAAAGAGGTTAAAAAGGACCTTAGTCAATTACAAGAAAATTTAAAGGTTTCAGAAAACATGAATTTGCAATTTGAAAACCAGCTGAACAAGACAATCAGAAACCTGTCCACAGTAATGGATGAAATACATACTGTTCTCAAGAAGGTTAGAAATTTTGTACTTTGAACATTTTTGTGTTTTTTTTTTTTTTTTTCCAGTCATGGAGCCTGAACCCTGGGCCTGAGTACTATCCCTGAGCTCTCCTTGCTCAGGGCTACCGCTCTACCATTTTGACCCATAGATCCATTTCTGGTTTTCTGGTGATTAATTGGAGATAACTTTCTTGCCCCAGCTGGCTTCAAACCAGAAACCTCAGATCTCAGCTTTCTGAATAGCTAGGATTACAGGCGTGAGCCACCAGCAGCACTCTGCTTATTTTTGTCCATTTTAAAAATTGATTTCCTAATTTGGGGAGGGGAAGGGAAAAACAAATTGTTTAAACAGGGATATAGGTGGACCCATTGCAACAATGAGATGTACAAGATGTTATGTTGAAAAAAGTACTCCAGGGCTCCAAATTTGATCTTCATTAATGCACACCTAAAATTGATCAGTATCATCCACAATGTAAAAAAATAAATGCAGGGGGCGGGGAAGGGGGTGGATGGGAAGGGGAAACTTTCAAAGGAGGAGGCAACGATGCTTGATAAGAAATGTACTCATTACCTTGCTCATGTAATTGTAGCCCCTCTGTATGGTATTTTCACAATAAAAAACGAAAATAAAAAATTGATTTCCTATATTTTAATGTATTTTAATATTACTATGCTCTTGTAGTTTTTCCTAGAAGCAAATAATGATAATGACTGCATTCCATCCTTCATGAAACTTACAAAAACCATTCTGCATAATTTATATGTGTCTCTTTTTTTTCTTTTTGGTGGTTGTGGGCCTTGAACTCTGGGCCTAAGTGCTGTCCCCTCAGCTCTTCAGCTCAAGGCTAGCGCTCTACCACTTGAGCTACAGTGCCACTTCCGGTTTTTTGGTGGTTTATTGGAGATAAGAGGCTCATGGACTTTCCTGCCTAGGCTGGCTTTGAACCGAGATCCTCAGATCTCAGCCTCCTGAGTAGCTAGGATTATAGGCATGAGCCACCGGCACCCATATGTGTCTCTTAAAGCCAACTTTGGGTTGGCGTTGCTGTAGCTCAGTCAGTGGAAGAATTAAGAATGTGTGTAAGCATGTACTTGTAATGGAATGTTCCTGGATTAAATGCCCAGAATGACAAATGAAAAGAAATAGTTTTAAACATAGCATTGAGGAAATTTTTGGCACCAAACTATTAAAATTAATTCATTAATATTTATCAATAAAAACATTTTGTAACAATACCATTGTAAGATGGCTTCAATTCAGTTAAGAGAATCTAATGTACTTTTTCTTTATCCTGTTTTGTAGGATAACGTAAAGAATGAAGACAAAGATCAAAAATCCAAGGAGAATGGTGCAAGTGTATGATAATATTTGTGTTGTGATGTGGAATGTTGTTAAATAATGTACATATAAAATCATGATACAAGAGTGTTTGAAGGTGATGCATGTTTGATTTTAGTAGTATAAATATGTTAGTTCAAATGATGTATAAAGTTTTATGAATGTGAGTCTGCTTTTGAAAATTGCTTGTAATTTCTAGCATTCAAATTATTAAACACTCCTTGAGTGTAATAATTTTGCATTGCAAAATGTTTTAGGATGAACTTTGTTATGGTTTTAAGCTCAATAAAGTTCATCAATTTAATTGACAGTATTTAATTACCAAATGCCTTTTATTGAAATGTCTGGAATATTTTATTTATAGAATTATTGTTATTAGCATTTTGTTTTGTTTTAATTTTTGTGCTGGTCCTGCGGCTTGCTTGAACTCAGGGCCTGGGTACTGTCGTTGAACTTTTTATTTTTTTTCCTCAAGGCTAGTGTTCTACCACTGGAGCTCCAGCTCCACTGTCAGCTTTTTGCTGGTTACTATCCTGCCTGAGCTGGCTTCAAACATCAGATCTCAATCTCCTAAGTAGGTAGCTAAGATTACAGATAAGAGCAACACGTGCCTGGCTGTTACTAGTTTTTTAATATTTAAAATTTTTCAGCACAAATCATAAAATAGCATACTACTTAATTTCTTCAAGTTTTTCAACAAGAAATATTTTTATTCTCCACCCGAAAAATATCTCCTTGTTGTTAGTTTACAAAAGCACTTATTAAAAATTAGTCCATATGAAAGGTGGTAGTATATTAAACACTTAGAAAACAATACACAACTAGTGTGATTATATTTGTTGGGGCTTATATAAAATCAATAGCCTAATGGTAATAGTACTGCATTTAACTAATTGTTCAAACTTCCTAGATTAGAACAATTTGCTTTTAATTTAAAAGGATTTTTTTTTTCAAGAAACTGTTACATCAAATGTACAGTTCAGTAACAAGCCAGTAGAGGTCAGTATGCTGCCTTAAGCCCTCAATTATTATTATTATTTTATTTTTTTAATCTTCCTTTAGAATTTCAGTAGATGTATGTTGAGTTTAAAAGGAAGGAAATGCCTTGTTAGTGATTTTCACCAGCAGATGAAGTTACCTTTCAGAGTATATTTAGCAATGACTATAGATAGAAATGCTATTAGGTATACTATTATATTATGTAAGAGCTGCTGACATAATTGGTAAAAGCTAAGGATGGTCCTAACACCCTAAGCTGTATAAAACACATACCTCTACCAGGAATTTTTCAGCCCTAAATGCCAGTTTGAGAAACCCTATTATAATGTAATATAGGGTTAAATGATACTTGGTTTTCAAGTTTTACTCATGAAAACTTAGTCTAGTGGATGATTAAATGTTTTGTATTTTTAAAGTTCTTAGTGGATGTTTTGCTTTTCCTAAAAATATATGCTATATTAGAGTATATCATATTTTGTTTTGTTTTACTTTATTTTACTTTGATAGAGTAATGGCCAAGTATTCCAAACAGGTGAAATATGAGAATATATAGTTCCACGTTACTTAATAGGATCAACATTGCTAAAGATAGGATTAAAATACCTCAAATTTTTGCAGACCACTTTTGTGTTAAACTGGTGTTTCAGTTTGTAGGGCTTGTTTAACCTCTCTTAAAACCAGATTGCTGATTGATAATTATATTGCTATTGTGTAAATGTTTCTCTATCTTTTATGTAAAATGAAATATTAAAGTGATTTTTAAAGTTTTCTGAACAGAAAATATTGAAGATAAACTTTTGTTTACTTTTTGGGCCAGTCCCTGAGCTTCATCTCAGGCCTGCCTGGGTGCTGTCCCTAAGCTTTTGTGCTCAAGGCTAGCACTCTACTGCTTAAGCTACAGCTCCACTTCTGGTGCTTTGGTGGTTAATTAGAGATAAGAATCCTATGGACTGGGGCTGGGAAGGTGGCTCAGTGGTAGAGCGCTTGCCTTGCATGCCAGAGGCCCTGGGTTCGATTCCTCAGCACCACATAAGCAAAAAGAAAAAAAAGCGGGAAGTGGCGGTGTGGCTCAAGTGGTAGAGCGCTAGCCTTGAGCTGAAGAGCTGAGGGACAGCACCCAGGCCCAGAGTTCAGGCCCCATGACCAGACCAAAAAAAAAAAAAGAATCCTATGGACTCTAGGCTCATGCCTATACTCCTAACTGCTCAGGAGGCTGAGATCTAAGCATCACAGTTCAGAGCCAGCCCAGGCAGGAAAGTCTGTGAGACTTATCTCTAATAAACCACTAGAAAACCAGAAGTGGCGCTGTGGCTCAAGTGGTAGAGCACTCTCCTTGAGCTGAAAAGTGCAAGGACAACACCCAAGCACAGAGTTCAAGCCCCATGATCGACCGAAAAAAAAAAAAAAGAATCCCACAGGCTTTACTGCCCCAGCTGGCTTGGAACTGCAGTCCTCAGATTTCAGCCTCTTGATTACAGGAGTAAGCCACTAGCACCTAGCACTAGAGATGAACTTTTAACTAAAAGAAAGTAGTAGTGAAGCCTAGTGCCTGTGGCTCACATCTGTAATCCTAGCTACTCAGGAGGCTGAGATCTGAGGATTGTGGTTCAAAGCCAGCCTGGGCAGGAAAGTCCATGAGATTCTTATCTCCAATTAACAACCAGAAAATGGGAAGTGGCACTGTGGCTCAAGTGGTAGAATGCTAGCCTTGAGCTGAAGAGCTGAGGGAGAGCACCCAGGCCCAGAGTTCAAGGCTACAGATGACCAAAAAAAAGAAAAAATTAGTAAAGGGCACTCATTGCTTAAAACTGTAGTCTTAGCTATTAGGATGCTGAAATAGGGAGGATCTGTGTTCAAGGCCAGTGCAGGCAGAAAAATTCATAAGACCCCCTTCTCAACTGAGAAGTAGGCCCAGTGGCAGATGCCCTGTTATCCTAGGTACGATAGGAAGTCTAAAATCGGCAGATCACAGCCCAGGCTTATAATCAAGCAGGAAATGAGGACTTATCTCAAAAATAACCACCACAGAAAAAGTATAGGGCCATGGCTCAGCCATAAGAGCAAGCAGTTGCCTAGCACAAGGTCCTGAGTTCAAATCCCAAACCACCACCAATAATAATAAGAACAAAGCTCCTTTAAGAAAGAGTATCTTCTAGCTGGGCACTTGCCTGTAATCCTAGCTACTCAGAAGGCTGAGATACAAGGAATATGGTTCAAAGCCATTCCAGATTGGGAGGGGGGGTGGAGAGTGTGTGTGTGTGTGTGTGTGTGTGTGTGTGTGTGTGAGAGAGAGAGAGAGAGAGAGAGAGAGAGTGTGTGTGTGTGTGTGTGTGTGTGTGTGTGTGTGTGTGTGTGTGTGTGTGTGTGTGTGTGTGTGTGTGTGTGTGTGTGTGTGTGTGTGTGTGTGTGTGTGTGTGTGTGTGTGTGTGTGTGTCCTGGGACTTGAACTTAGGGCCTGGGCACTATCCCTGAGCTGCTTTTTACTCAAGGATAGCACTCCACCACTTGAGCCACAGTGCCACTTCTGGCTTTTTCTGTTGATGTGGTACTAAGGAATGGAACCCAGGGCTTCATGCATGCTAGGCAAGCCCTCTACCACTAAGCAACATTCTCAGCCCTTTGTGTGAAATTCTTTTTCTCCACAGAAAAACTGGATATAAGCTATGGTTCAAAGTGGTACAGTGCTAGCTTTGAACAAAAAAACTCAAGGAGGCTGGGAAGGTGGCTCAGAGGTAGAGCGCTTGCCTTGCATGCCAGAGGCCCTGGGTTCGATTCCTCAGCACCACATAAGAAAAAAGAAAAAAGCCGGAAGTGGCCCTGTGGCTCAAGTGGTAGAGTGCTCGCCTTGAGCTGAAGAGCTGAGGGACAGCGCCCAGGCCCAGAGTTCAGGCCCCACGACCGGACCCCCCACCCAAAAAAAAAAAAAAAAAAAAACTCAGGGAGAGTTCCCAGGCCCTGAGTTCAAGCCTCATGACCTACCAAAAAACAACAACAAAAAAAAAACCTGGAGTTATGTCATTGATAGAAGCTTGCCTAAGCTTATGTAAAGTCCTGAATTCCTTGTCCAGATCTGCAGAAAGAGAGGCTTATTTTCACCTCTGATCATGTTACGTTAGAATAAAGTTGGGATAATAGAGGGAGGAAATAATAATGTTGTTTTTGATTAAATAATTTCATAGAAGAAGAAACGATGAATTAACTATTTTCGTGCTGGGGGTTAAAACTAGGGCTTTATTGCTCCATTACTGACTGAGCTACATCCTCAGCCCTGGTTCTGGGAACAAGTGCACACTTCATGCATAGGTGGACAAGTGTTCCACCACTGAGTTACATTCCTAGCTCCAAATTGTTTCTGTTAAGGAGCAAATAGAGTGAATTATTGAGAATATTTCAGGTAATACATTAACCAATAATTTATTGGCTAAATTAGGAGACTTTTGAGAGAAAAGGTACCAAGAATAATAATGATAATATAGACATAAATCAAGAATAGCCTAAGGCAAACTGGAATATATGGTCTTAGTGATTTTTTTGGGGGGAAGGGGTCAGTTCTAGGGCTTGAACTCTGGGCTTGGGCAGTGTCCCTCAGCTCTTCAGCTCAAGGCGAGCGCTCTACTGCTTGAGCTACAGCACCACTTCCGGTTTTCTGCTGGTTTATTGGAGATAAGAGTCTCATGGACTTTCCTGCCTGGGCTGGCTTTGAATGTGATCCTCAGATCTCAGCCTCCTGAGTAGCTAGGAGTACAGCCGAGTCACCGGCACCCAGCTGCATTTATTTATTTTTAAATTTTTTTATTGTGAAAATACTGTGCAGAGGGGTTACAATTACATGGGCAAGGTTATGAGTACATTTCTTATCAAGCATTGTTGCCTGCTCCTCTGTTTCCTCTTCCCATCCCTTCTAAACCCCCCCCTCCTTCTCCCCTTCTCTCCCCTCCCACCCTGCATTTATTTTTTTACATTGTGGATGATACTGATCCATTTTGGGTGTTCACTAGTTGAAAGTAAGCTTTAGGCTTGTACATTAATGAAGATCAAATTTGGAGCCCTGGAGTACTTTTGACAAAAATCATGTATTTTTAAGTTTCCTGTGTGTTCAAGGGGATATTTGATAAGAGCACTGCTTAAGGGGCTGGGAAGGTGGCCCAGTGGTAGAGTGCTTGCCTTGCATGCATGAGGCCCTGGGTTCAATTCCTCAGCACCACATAAGCAAAAAAAAGCCGGAAGTGGTACTGTGGCTCAAGTGGTAGAGCGCTAGCCTTGAGCTGAAGAGCTGAGGGACAGCGCCCAGGCCCAGAGTTCAGGCCCCACAACCGGACCCAAAAAAAAAAAAAAAAAAAAAAGCACTGCTTAACTTACTGAATCATCTTTTTATTCATCCTTGTTAAAGGTAGAGTCTGAATACATTTATACCTTTGGAAAGCATACTAGTTTCCAAACTAGTAGGCATCTGAATCACATAAAAGCCTTGTTAAAACAGATTGCTGGGGCCTCCTAGCCCCAGACTTTGGTTCAGGTTAGAGCCTAAGAATTGCATTTCTAACACATTTGGAGAAGCTCCAAACTAAGGTATGTTACAGGCATGAGTCACCAGTGTCCAGTTTAGTTAATGTTTTGTTCATGTAAACTCACCTAACTTCAAGTTGAATAAAATCAAATCCAGCATTAAGTGCATTTGGAATAAAATAAACCCAACAATTCTAAAGCTAAACCTTCAATTCCACAGTTTATTCCCATTTTAAAGCTGTGTCATGTTAACTTAGTGTTAATTTAGTTACTTGGGCCCTCCATAAGTCTGCAGATAAAGATCACCTTAGTATTCTGAGCCTCAAAACCAGCCCGGGCAGGAAAATCCGTAAGACACTTATCTCCAATAAACCTCTAGAAAACGGGAAGTGGCACTATGGCTCAAGTGGTAGAGCACTAGCCTTGAGCTGAAGAGCTGAGAGACAGTACCCAGACCCAGAGTTCAAGCCCCACAACCGATAAAAACAAAAAAATCTGTTCCTTTTTTATTTTTTTTTTGTTGGGCCTGGGCACTGACCCTGAGCTTTTTCTGCTCAAAGTTAGCACTGTACCACTTTGAGCCCAGGGCCAGTTCTGGCTTTCTGGTGGGTAAAAAGTGGTGTCATGGACTTCATTGCCTGGGCTGGCTTCCTACTGTTATCCTCATATCTCAGCCTCCTTAGTAGCTAGGTTACAAAAGTGAGCTACCAGCGCGTCTGTTCATTTTGAAGGTATTTAAACTTAACAGCTATTTGGGGTGGAGGGGTTCATGTGTGGCTCAGTGGTTGAATAAGCAGCACGTGCTTTACTTAGCTCTGTTAACTCTGGATTCCATCTCTTATTACCAAAAAGTCTATAAATTTTTGGAATTACTTTTTTGTATTGTGCTCTTGACATTGGTCCATTTCACCGGCCTTAGAGTCCTTCATGCCCTAAAGGGAGTATCAAAGAATGTCATATAATCACTTAAGTTTTTTCACCTTTATTGCATTAGCACTACAGTTTCATTACCATAAAGAGGGTGAATGTTTATATGAGTTTGTCCTAATTTATAGATTTAGAAACCTTATTTAACACCTTTTTTTTTTTTTAATGTTCTTTTGGGGGCTGGGAAGGTGGCTCAGTAGTAGAGTGCTTGCCTTGAATGCATGAGGCCCTTGGTTTGATTCTTCAGCACCACATAAGCAGATAAAGCCGGAAGTGGGACTGATGCTCAAGTGGTAGAGCTCTAGTCTACAGCTGAAAAGCTGAGGGAGAGCGCCTAGGCCCAGAGTTCAGGCCCCACGACCAACAAAAAGAAAAATGTTCTTTTGAGTTCCAAAATCTGATGCAAATTTTGTCTTTGGCTACTGTTTTGGTTCTAACCATAGTAAACTGATACCTTAGTGTTGCTGGCAAATGAAACTGTAAAAGCACAGAGAATAATTTTAAATGTGGTATGTTAAAGGCCATTTATTTTTAGCTTTAAGTAGTTGTAAGAGGGGTTTCAGTTCAACATGTCAGTTTATGACAGGGCTTAAAGTATGGCTTAAGTAGTGTGCCTATCAAATGTGAGGCCCAGAATTCAAAGAGGAAAAAAATCCCAAGTTTTATTAAAACCCAAACTTTATTAAAACACTGACCTTGGAGTTAAAAATGTTAAAATATCTTAATCTACAGAGACCAAGGGACAGGGTATCTACTGGAAGTGCTTCCCTCAGATGGATAAGGCCCTGCTGTTAGCTCCCCAGTACCTCAAAACAGACTAAATAGGACGAATTTGAAACTGAATCATGATCATTTTAAATTTTCCACCTCAAGATTAATCAGAAACAAATCAGTCTTCAATAACAAATTCTTTAGAAGATTATGTTGGAGTTTGAAATTTTGATATAGCAGGGGAAACGGTCATTTTATATTCTCTATTCTAAAAATGAGAAAATGTAGCTCCTAAAAAATGTTTGCTTTCTTCATAGTCCCCAGGTAAATGGTAAAAGACTCAATATGTTGGGGCTGGGAAGGTGGCTCAGTGGTAGAGTGCTTGCCTCGCATGCATGAGGCTCTGGGTTTTATTCCTCAGTACCACATAAACAGAAAAAGCCAGAAGTGGTGCTGTGGCTCAAGTGGTAGAGCACTTGCCTTGAGCTCAAGAGCTGAAGGACAGTGCCCAGGCCCAGAGTTCAAGCCCCACTACTGACCAAAAAAAAGATTCAATATTTCACATCATCTGGCCTCAGTAAAGCTCCAAATTCGTTTTGTAATTGAACCTTGCTTTCCATTCTTTTTATAATGTTGGCTTTCTAGTTGTACCTTGCTGGTTATCTCTAGCCTACCCTTTTTATTTTCTTTTAGGCAGGGAAAACCAAATCTATTTCCAACATGTAAAATTAATATTTAATGGTCATTCATTTTCTTTCTTAGACTCAGGCTCTGGCTATACAAAGACCACGTGCTGTGTTCTGGCTATAACATAAATGTTTAATTAATGGAAAACCTACTTTGAACTATTTTTCCATAAAGCAAAAAGAACTTTAGCCTTTGGCTATACTTAAGCCATTTTCCAAAGCCATCTGTTATTTATCCCAGTGAGGTGTTTTTTAGAAGAAAAAGTTATAGAAACTTTGGATGTATTCATCTTGCCTAGCTACTGAAATGTTTCTAGAAGCCAGGCACCAGTGGCTCATGCCTAATCCTAGCTACTCAACAGGCTTTGGGTTCAAAGCCTGTTGAGCACACCTATCTGCAAGCCTCTTCCCAATTATCCAGCAAAAAGCCATAATGGAGCTGTGGCTCAAGTGGTAAGTGCCAACCTTATGTGAAAAAAGTAAAGGGACAGTGCCCAGGCCTTGAGTTCAAGCACCAATGCAGCACAAATGCATGCATCTGAGGATTGCAGTTCAAAGCCAACCCTGGCAAGAAGGTCCATGAGACTTACTCTAATAAACTACTCATAAAAAGCCAGAAGTGGAGCTGTGGTTCAAGTGATAGAGCAGTAGCCTTGAGCAAAAGAAGTTTAGGGACAGAGCCCAGGGCCAGAGTTTAAGCCCCAGGACCTGAAAAAAAAAATACTGAAGAAGGTCATTGTGATACACACAAGGCCTGTTGTCCAAGCACTCATCAAGTTCCAGGCCAGCCTGGGGCTACATAGGGAAACCCCATCTCCAAAGAAAACACTGAGCCAGGCACTGGTGGCTCATACCTATAATCTAAGCTATTTAGGAGGCTTAGATCTGAGGATTATGGTTCAAAGCCAGCCCAACCAACAAAAAATTGCTCAGGGACTGTGCCCAGGCCCTAAGTTCAAGCCCCATGATCGATGAAAAGGGGGAGACACAAAAATACATTGAAATTTGAATTTTATGTAAATTTTTTTTTCCTGTTAAGATTGGGCATGGTGAAGTGTGCCTGTAATTCCAGTAGTTAAGTGGTTGGTCGTGGGGCCTGGGTGCTGTCCATCAGCTTTTTAGTTCACAGCAAGCACTTCCAGCTTTTTCTGCTTATGTAGTGCTGAGGAATTGAACCCAGGGCCTCATGCATGCAATGCAAGCATTCTACCACTGAGCTACCGTCCCACCCCCTCAAAAAAGGATTTATTACACAGCACAGGCAGCTGTTGCAGAAGAGTTGAAGTAAACACTTCAGCCCATCTTTGGCCGTCTTCAGGATATAAACACAAGCTGTAGGTTTGCACAGACAACCAGGGGCAGAAGGCAGAAAGGTATGAGTCTGCCTGGTCATTATGTCAGTGCTGGCTCTCCAGCTTCTAGAGACATCATCACTGTCATCACTTGAGGGGTAAAATCTAATGTCAGTGAGCTGATTCCTGCTCCTGGGCCCTCATCATTACAGGTAATTGTACTCATTTGGGGGTAGACTGCCCTGCAAGGCTCTCCTCTTCCTTAGGGGTATTTTAGTCCCTTGTTATAAAGATGTTATCATTAGTCCTGTCTTTCCTGGGTGACTGTGAAATGACTGGCTTACAACAAGGACAGATGTAAAACGCAGACTGGGATGGCAAGCTTTTTGCCTGCTTTTTGTTCCTCTGTGACCCCATGCAACAAGTTAGGGCTTTTCGGGAAAAGGAGCTTTGCACCTGTTTCAGAATCATGAATTTGAGGCTAGTAAAAGCTAAAAGCAAGACCCTGTCTCTAAAAACCAAACAAGAAAAAAAAAAAATATATATATATATATATATACATATATTCCCAGCTAGGTGCTGGTGGCTCATGCCCTGCTACTCTGGAGGCTGAGATCTGAAGATCCTGGGCAGGAAAGTCCGGTAGACTCTTATCAGAAAACCAGAAGTGGTGCTGTGGATCTAGTGGTAGAGCACTTGCCCTGAGCTGAGAAGCTCAAGAACAGTGCGTAGGCCCAGAGTTCAAACCCCATGACTGGGCGGGGGGTGGGGGTGGGGGGAAACAAAACACCAAACAGGATGGAAAATTGAGTCAGGAGTCAGTGGCTCATACCTGTATCATAGCTACTCAGGAGGCTGAGATCTGAGGATGATGGTTCAAAACCAGCCCAGGCAGGAAAGTCCATCAGACTCATTTCCAATTAAACACCAAAAAAACCAAAGTGGAGCTGTGGCTCAAGTGGTAGAACTCTATAGCAATGAGCACAAAAGCTCAGAGCCCTCAGGCCATGTGTTCAAGCCCCAGGACCAGTTCCAACACAAACATACAAACAACAACAACAACAAAAAACCTGGAAAAACAAAGGAGGAGGCAACAATGCTGGATAAGAAATGTACTCATGGGGCTGGGAAGGTGGCTCAGTGGTAGAGTGCTTGCCTTGCATGCATGAGGCCCTGGGTTCGATTCCTCAGCACCACATAAGCAAAAAGGAAAAAAAGCCGGAAGTGGCGCTGTGGCTCAAGTGGTAGAGCGCTAGCCTTGAGCTGAAGAGCTGAGGGACAGCGCCCAGGCCCAGAGTTCAGGCCCCACGACCGGACCCAAAAAAAGAAATGTACTCATTACCTTGCTCATGTAACTATAACCCCTTTGTACAGTATTTTCACAATAAAACAATTTAAAAAATTAACATACATAAAAAACCCAAACCCACGAAGGTGAGAATAAGGGGAAAGCAAGTTTCCCCAGAGTGCAAGGAGTTGATGTCTTAGCATTTTTCCTCCCCCCCAAAAAAGACTAGGAGGCAGGGACTTCACTGCAAATAGAGTTCCTTTGAAATCTAGGCACTTGGAATGAGGCTCATTTTTGGTGGGATTTGCAAGTATACAGTGGATGGGAGGCTGAGCTTTACACCCTCTGTTGTAGTGAAACTGACTAAATAAAAAAACACCAGTTGCTCCTTTAAAATTCTGAAGCTGGGTTTGGAAACTTGCCTCAGGCCTCCATACTTTATTCATTCGCCCCACCCCCTAATTTCTGTTTTATATAAGAACTGTGCAGACTTACTCAGACTTCAGGGCACTTGCTTCTGACCTTCTTGACAGGCTTTTCTTCAGGAAGTAGTATTTTTAGGGTCTAAGACATGCCCTCTGACCCGTTTAATGGGGTGGTAGAATGATGAAGTCTCCCCTTGTTGGTTAGACAGGCTATTAGTTTTAATGGCTCCAGAGTGCAGAAAGGCCAGCTACCTTTCTGCTCCAATTGTATTCCTAGAGTCAGAATTGAGCAGTTTTTTTCCTATCTTTTTCAGTGGGTCCTAAACCCACTCACTGTCAGGGCTGCCTAGAATAGTCTTTATTACTATCTTCAGCTAGTGTAATTTTTTTTTCTTTAGCAACCCCTCTCCCTAATGTCCTTCTCTTCCCTTTGATTCAACATCATCACAAAATTAGTAAAGCCTCACATTTCCTGTTAAAAAATAAATTGTTACTTGTTTGCTTTTTAGGTGGTTCTGGGATTTGAACTTATAACATCATGCTTTCTATCCAGGATCTTCAGTCAGCCTGCCAGCACTTTTTGCTTTAGTTACTTTGGGGATAAGATCAAATGTTTTTGCCCACCCCAGCCTATACCACAATTCTATATATGGTTAGCATGTAGTTGGGATGACAAATATGAACCACTATAGCCAGATTGTTTTG
This sequence comes from Dipodomys merriami, assembly GCF_024711535.1. Classification (NCBI taxonomy): domain Eukaryota; kingdom Metazoa; phylum Chordata; class Mammalia; order Rodentia; family Heteromyidae; genus Dipodomys; species Dipodomys merriami. Next base: position 20,062,041 of record NW_027202715.1, on the reverse strand, counting down.
TTTTGTTTTGTTTTTTGTTTTGTCGGTCATGGCTTGAATTCTGGGCCTAGGCACTGTCGCTGAGCTCTTCAGCTCACGGCACGCTCTACCACCTGAGCCACAGCGCCACTTCTGGTTTTCTGGTCGTTTATTGGAGACAAGAGTCTCATTGGACTTTCCTGCCTGGGCTGGCTTTGAACCGCCATCCTCAGATCCCAGCCTCCAGAGTAGTTAGGATTACAGGTGTGAGTCACCAGCGCCCGGCTACAGCTAGATAGTAATATGGAGTCTTGTGAACTTTCTGCATGAGCTAGCCTCAAACTGTGTTTCTCCTATCTTTGCCTCTTGAGTAGCAGAGTGAAAAATGTTAAAAACAACAACAACAAAAGCCTAGTCTATTATTTTATTTTTTGCTGGTCTTGTGGCTTGCATTCAGAGCCTGGCCATTGTCCCTGAGTTGGGTTTTTTTGTTTTGTTTTGTTTTGTTCAACACTAGCATTCTGCCACTTGAGCCACAGTTCCACTTCTGGCTTTTTGGTGGTTAATTGGAGATAAGAGTCTCATGGAGGCTGGGCGCCGGCGGCTCACGCCTGTAATCCTAGCTACTCAGGAGGCTGAGATCTGAGGAAAGCGGTTCAAAACCAGCCTGGGCAGGAAAGTCCGTGAAATTCTTATCTCCAATAAACCACCAGAAAACCGGAAGTGGCCCTGTAGCTCAAGTGGTAGAGCACTGGCCTTGAGCTGAAGAGCTGAGGGGCAGCGCTTAGGCCCGAGTTCAAGCCCCACAACGGACAAAAAAAAAAAAAAAAAAAGACAAGGTCTTGTTATGAAGCCCTTAAATTCCATTGTGTATGTGTTGTGTCCATATTAGGGCTTGAAGTCAGAGCCTGGGCACTGTCTCTTAGCCTTTTTTGCCTAAGGCTGGCACTCTACCACTTGAGCCATATCTCGACTTTGGCCTTAAATTCTCAATCCTCTCCCCTTAGTCTCCCCAGTGTTAGGGTTATAGGTATGCACCACCATGCCTAACTAATAGCAGATGAACTTGGTCTGAAAACAAAATTGAGACAAGTAATCCAAAGGTTATCTTTGCTGTAACACTACATATAAATGTGTGTTGTAAACAGAGAAATTACTGAAACCCAGATGTCTGGGTGTATGAAGAGGCTAGACCTTGCAACTTTGCATTAGCCATTGGATAACCAAGAGATTCATCCTCCAGATCAGAAACATTCTTGTGTATGGTGGCAAAAGGTATGAAGGAGCAGTGATGTCCAGCATCAGGTACTAATTACTGTACTAATTCTGTTTGAATCTTGTGTGGCAGGCATTGGCACAGAGATGTATCTGGAATCTGACCCTGATGAAATCTTAGGTCGACTGATTAGACAAGTAACTATTATAGCCCTCAACAAACAAGTGTTGTGAAAGGGTTAACAATGTGCTTGAGAGCGGATGAAATGGTCCAGGATGTGTCACTGATTTTGTAATCTGGGTTTTGTAGGCTGCCAAAGGGATAGACAAGGAAAAAGGTTTTCTAGGTAGAAGAACTGTAAGCAAAGGCTGGAGCATTTGTTTTTGGAAGCCATGTAATGTGTAGCTGGATGGGAATGGGGAAGGGAATGATGAAAATAAAGACTAGGGATGGCAGTGTGGCTTAGAGGTAGAGTGCTTGCCTAGCATGCACGAAGCCCTGGGTTTGATTTCTCAGCACCACATAAACATAAAAGGCCAGAAGTGGTAAAGTATTAGCCTTGAGCAAAAAAGAAGCTCAAGGACAGTGCTCAGGCCCTGAGTTCGAGCCCCTGGACTGGCAAAGGAAAGGAAGGAAAGGAAACAAAGAAAGAAAGAAAGAAAGAAGGAAAGAAAAAGAAAGAAAATAGGGACTAAGGTCAGAGTGTGAAGAATTCTGAATGTCCAACAGGATAGACAGATGAGTTTGTTTTTCTTTGGTTGAGTTTTCTTTCTTTCCCTTTGGTTATCTGGTTCTCCTCCCTCTCCCCCTCTATTCTCCCCCCTCTGTCTCTCAGTATTGGGGCTTGAACTCAGGACCTTGAGCTCTTGATTGGCTTTTTTGCCCAAGGTTAATGTCCAACCATTTGAGCCACAACTCCACTTCCAGATGGTTAATTCAAAGTAAGAGTCTCCTCCGGTCAGGGCGCTGGTGGCTCACATCTGTAATCCTAGATACTAAGAATGCTGAGATCTGAGCATAGAGGTTTGAAGCCAACCAAGCGAAGATAAATCCATGGCACCTCACACCTGGCCTCACCTGCACAGCCTCCTTGCAACTTCAGCCTCTGCTGTGGAAGGCCTCAGAGAGGACATGGAGCTCAGGACCCACCATTCACCACATGGATTGTGGTCGGATATAGGCTATGTGCGCAGTCTCAGTTCTCCTGTAAGCCCAGCACTCCGGGGGCAGAGACAGGAGGCCGGATCGGCCGGAGCTACCCCAGGGCTTCCCCTCCGCACCGAAACAACAAAACACAACAGAAAGGGCCTCAGTTTCCTTTATTGTACGAGGAACCTGGCCGGCTCGGACACTGGGGAGGCAAAGTGACTTGCTAAACGCGGTAGGAACAGAAGCTAGACTCAAACTTGCGGTGTCCACGACACTCCCAGGCTTTCCGTCGTGGTCTTTTTCGCAGCGAGCCACCGCAAAGCCATGGCGATGGGGATGGGGACTCCTGGTCCAGCTGTGGGCAGCCACTAGAGAGAGCTGCCCGGGAGCCGTCAGGTGGGGGGCGTGGCCGGGGGCGTGGCCGGGGGGGCAGATCTGGCGGGCTGTACAAACCAAAGCTCCGCTCCTGGAAGCCCCGCCCCGCGCAGAGGCCGCGCCCCCAGGCCCCGCCCCTGCCTCGCGTTCCCCTGGCAGCGGGCGCCGCGCGCAGTCTTCCTCCCTTCTCCGGCGGGTGAGAGCGTCCTGAGTGCCTGTGCCTCCCGCCCCGCGCAGGGCTGCGGGCTCCGGATACTCTCCCGCAGCAGCATGGCCGGTCCGGTGCAGCTGATGCCGGACTCCCTGGCGCTGGTGCTGTGTAGGATGGACGCGCGGGAGGCGGCGGGGGCTCCGGCGGAGTCCGGGGGGCGTGCGGTGTTCCGTGCTTTCCGTCGCGCCAACACGCGCTGCTTCTGGAACGCGCGGCTGGCGCGCGCCGCCTCGCGGCTGGCCTTCCAGGGCTGGCTGCGGCGCGGGGTGCTGCTGGTGCACGCGCCCCACACCTGCCTGCAGGTGCTGCGCGACGCCTGGCGGCTCCGCGCGCTGCGCCCCCCGCGCGGCTTCCGCATCAGCGCGGTGGGTGAGTGCGTGCGGGGGGGGGGGCGGGGGGACCCCTGGGAGGGATGGGCGCGCTCCGCTCCGGCGACGACGGGGAACCGGGGCGGGGAGGGACCGGGAGGGCGGTGAGACACCCGGGAGAACTTCCCTCCAGCCAGGGCACTTGAAGCTCCGGCACCCAGATGCCTCATTTGTCAACTCCTGCTGGCTTTGCCTCTCCTGGCATCCCCTGGGCAGCCGGAGTGGTGGCACCGAATCTTACTTAAAGTTACAGACACGGAAAGGGTAACGTGGGTTGAAAAGCGCTATACGGGTTTTACTTTTTGTTTTGTTTTGTAAGTTCTGTCCTTTTGGCATTGCTGGGGATGGATCCCAAGGCCTTGCGCTTGCCGAGCAAGTGCTCCACCCGTTGAGCTACTCTCCCAGTCCCGGCTGCTGCGGTCCACATACATCATTTCCCATACCTTTGCTAGAAAACAGCTGCATTTCGTTTGCATAAGGTAGCTACTCGTTTGCGACGCTAAACCAGTGACACTGACACTGGCCACTAAATCCCAGAGGCCATCAAAGTGTCCAGCAATAAGAGTCCCATGGACTTTTCCTTCCCCAAAATGACTTTGGGAGATCCTCAGATTTCAGCCTCCTGAGTAGCGAGGATTACTTGCGTGAGTCACTGGCACCAATAGTATGAACTACTGGTGCAACTATTAAGAGCCACTGGCTCAATTAAACCTTTAGTCCCCAGAGACCAGGGATCAGGACATCTAGAGGTACTTGATGCTGTATATCTTGTCCCCACAGCCCAGGCAGCCCGAGTCAGTGCCGCTAAACCTCAGCCTTGTTTGCATGCTCTCTGCTCTGATTGCCACCTCAAAACCACATAGGCATGTTTCATCTCTGTTTATATGAGGATATGAATGAAGAAATAGGTTTCTGGCTCTGAGAGCAGAGAGCTGAGTAGCCAAGCCAGAATTCTCACAGGGTAAAGGGGTCTTTCAGACAGGCTGGATGAAAAACTCTTTTCAGTTTTGTGTCCAGGGTTTTTCTGGTTTGAATTAGCGGTTACATTCTCTGGTTCCCCCACCCCCTTACAAAGGGTGAGCATAGACTATGTTGCCCAGAGTGAGTAGGTTGCAATGGATCTAGACCTGGGGCTGAAATTAGAGAGGGCTTCTGCTAAGTCAGAGGCAGCCATTAGTGCCACAGGGAACAGTGAAAAATGCTTCCCTGTCATTTGGACATGACTGATATGCCTGTAACAAAAGAGAGATTAATAAGAGAAAAAGCATAATAGATGTTTTAGAATCAAAATTTTGAGTGACATAGGAACCTTCACAAAAGACCCAAAGACCCACTGAAAACTAGGCTTAGATTCAATAAAGAATGGGTAGCCATGTAGAAACAGGATCAGACAGAATGCTTGTGACCTAGAGGCAATAGATTGAGGCAGGAATCTCTTCTTGGCTTCTCTGTGTAGTCTTCCTTCCTTCTTTGTCTAGGGCCGGATGCCACGGGAATGAAGGTCTTCTGATTTGCTATCAGACCAGTGAGGTAAAAAAGCTTTATTATAGACAGCTCTTTCACCGAAAGGTAGAGGGAGGTTAGAATATATTTCTAGACTTTATGGTTGTCTTTGGAGGGTAGGGATTCTAGTTTCTCTTTCCTTTTTTTGTGCAAGTATTGGGTCTTGAACTCAGGGCCTAAGTGCTGTTCCTTAGCCTTTTCTACTGAAGGCTAGTGTTATACCATTTAGGCCAAGCTTCTACTTCTGGCTTTTTGGTGGCTAATTGGTGATAAGAGTCTCACAGGGGGGGCTGGGAAGGTGGCTCAGTGGTAGAGCGCTTGCCTTGCATGCCTGAGGCCCTGGGTTCAATTCCCCAGCACCACATAAGCAAAAAGAAAAAAAGCCGGAAGTGGCGTTGTGGCTCAAGTGGTAGAGCGCTAGCCTTGAGCTGAAGAGCTGAGGGACAGTGCCCAGGCCCAGAGTTCAGGCCCCATGACCGGACCCCCCCCCAAAAAAAAAAAAACAAAAAAACAACAACAAAAAAAGAGTCTCACAGGGGCTGGGAAGGTAGCTCAGCCATAGAGCGCTTGCCTTGCATGCATGAGGCCCTGGGTTTGATTCCTCAGTACCACATAAGCAGAAAAAGCCGGAAGTGGCGCTGTGGCTCAAGTAGTAGAGCGCTAGCCATGAGCTGAAGAGCTGAGGGACAGTGCCCAGGCCCAGAGTTCAGGCCCTATGACCAGCAAAAAAAAAAAAAAAAAAAAGTCTCACAGATTTCCCTGCTTCAGGCTGGCTTTGAACCTTGGTCCTCAGATCTCAGCCTCCTCAGTATTTAGGGTTAGAGACACAGGAATCAGCACACAACTCCCTTTGCTTTTTTAGTTTGCTTTTCTGATAGAGTCTAGTGCTGACTTTGCCTGGTCTGGCCTTAGATCTTGATTTTCCTGTCCCCTGAGTAGCTGGGATTACAGGTGTAAACCATTAGTGTCCAGTGATGCTTTTTCTTTTTCTTTTTTGGTCCTGGGGTTGGAACTCAGGACTGTGCTCAATGCTAGCACTACCACTTGAGCCACAGCACCACTTTCCATTTTTACTGAGTAGTTTATTGGAGATAGGGGTCTCTCAGCCGGGCGCTGGTGGCTCACGCCTGTAATCCTAGCTACTCAGGAGACTGAGATCTGAGGATCGCGGTTCAAAGCCAGCCCGGGCAGGAGAGACCGTGAGACTCCTATCTCCAATAAACCACCAGAAAACCGGAAGTGGCGCTGTAGCTCAAGTGGTAGAGCGCTCGCCTTGAGCTGAAGAGCTGAGGGACAGCGCCTAGGCCCAGAGTTCAAGCCCCACGGCCAACAAAAAAAAAGTCTCTCAGACTTTCCTACATGGGCTGGCTTTGAATTTTGATCCTCAGATCTCAGCCTCCTGAGTAGCTAGGATTCCAGCGTGAGCCACAGGCACCTGGCTTAAAAATGTCTTTTCTTTGGTGAAAATTGTCTAGCCATAGAGAAAATGACTGTATCTAGATTATTCAGACAGTCACCAGAACCAAATACCTTGGTTATATTTTTCCCTCCTTCCGGACAGATCTTGGCATTTTCTAGTCACTTCCAGCTTGAGTATCCTTTTTTCTGGTAAGATGGAACGACCTGCTTATTTTGCAGACAGCAAGTTAAATGGGCTGTGAAGTGCCTGGTTCTGCAGGAATTTCTTGCCTACTTCTCTGTTTATCACCGGTCCTCCCCTGTTCCTTTGAAGGCCCTGCTATTTCTCACTGGCTACCACACTCCCCAGGGGGTTGTCAGATTCCCTCCAAGTCCTAAGAAATGGCAGAAACAGCTGACATGCCCTATTCTCCCCCCTCCCACCTTTTGGTTCCTCCTTTCCACCCCAGATCTCAGCTATGTTTTTCTAGTTTTGTTCTGCCAGATGTTGTCTTTTATTGTATTCTGCTGAGGGCAGCTGCAGGGCTCACAGCAGGATGTCTCTCCTGAGTATGTTCTTGTCATTAAGCTGATGACCAGTCTGCAGCATTTGCTTTGTTGGGCAGTACTCAGGGCACTTGCTGGGTAAGTGCTCCACACTTGAGCCATGCCCCCTAGCTCCTGTTTTGATTTAGCAACTGGTGAACAAGACACCTACAGTTTGCTGACATATAGCACTGAGATCCAATGAGAGAAAAAGAGCCAGTAACTAAAACCTAGCTGAAATTCCATTGCCCTCCCCTTGCCCAGCCCAGGAGGTCATTAAATACCAGGTGGCTGATTGCCTCCCTTTCCATTACCTCTACTGGGCTTTGTTTTTTGCTTTGTATTGTAAAGGTGTTGTACAGAGGGATTACAGTTACATAAGTAAGGCTTTTGTCCACCATTTGCTACCCATTCCAGATTCTCCTGTCTCTCCTGTCAGTGGTGCTTGTCTCCTGGCTGGCCCTGTATGTTCCCATTCATTCTGTAGCCTAGACACTCGTGATATCTACTGTGCTTTGATTCTGCCCTTCACCTGCTCAAGTCCTTCCTGCTGCTTCCTTAGCTTGTTGGGAAAAGTTCAGGACTTTTTTTTGTCGGTCATGGAGCCTGAACTGCTGTCCCTCAGCTCTTCAGCTCAAGGCTAGTGCTCCACCACTTGAGCCACAGCGCCACTTCCAGCTTTTGCTGCTTATGTGATGCTGAGGAATCGAACCCAGGGCCTCATACATGCAAGGCAGGCGCTCTACCACTGAGCCACCTTCCCAGCCCCAGAACTTTTTTTTTTTTTTTGTCGGTCGTGGGGCTTGAACTCTGGGCCTGGGCGTTGTCCCTTAGCTCTTCAGCTCAAGGCAAGCGCTCTACCACTTGAGCTACAGCGCCACTTCCGGTTTTCTGGTGGTTTATTGGAGATAGGAGTCTCACAGTCTTTCCTGCCCGGGTTGGCTTTGAACCACGATCCTCAGATCTCAGCCTCCTGAGTAGCTAGGATTACAGGCGTGAGCCACCAGCGCCCGGCAGAACTTTTTTTAAAAATAGATAGGTCCTGTTAGTGTTGTCTAGGCTCGCCCCAAACTGCTGGGCTCAAGCGATCCCTGTGCCTCAGCCTCTCCAGTAGCTGGGACTAAAGCCTCACACAGCATTCATTCCAGGGCCAGAGACTTTAACATATACTGCAATGCTCTCTAATCTAGTCCCAGCCTGAGCTGTCCCTTTTTGCTCAGCTAGAAGTCTAGGCACCTGGATTTTACCTCTATTCATTCCTGAAGTGGGCACATCAGCTTCTCTGCTGTTTTGTCAGTTTGTGGAGCTTGAACTCAGGGCCTGGATGTTGAGCTCTTTTGCTCAAGGCTCACTTTGAACCACAGTGCCCCTTCTGATTTTTGAATGGTTAATTGAAGATAAGAGTCTCACAGGACTTTTCTGCCTCAGCTAGCTTAGAGCCATGGTCCTCAGATCTCAGCCTCCTGAGTAGCTAGGATTACAGGCTTGAGCCACTGGAACCTTGCTTTTTTTTTTTTTTTTTTGGTAAAGGAAAAATAGAGTAAGTTTATTTGAAAGTGAAAAGAAAGCCATGAAACAAAGTAGGAGATGCTCCATCCAGAGAGAGGCCCAAATTGGAATCCCTCTCCCTGGCTGGTCGCAAACCACACAATCCTCCACAGGATTACAGATGTGACCAACTAGTGCCTAACACCAGCTGATTAAAAACAAAAAACCTTAATTGTAGTAAAACAGACCTAAAATAACAATTAGCATCCTACTTGTAAGTATCCAGTCAGTGACATTAAGTACATTCACTTTATTGTATAATTGCCATCCAAAACTCTGACCCATTAAATGGTAGCTCCTCATACCCTCCTTCTTCCTCTTCCGTCCTTGCTTATTATCATTCTACTGTCTCGATGAATTTGGCTGTTCCAAGTACCTCCTACAAGTGGAACATTTATTTGTTATGTGACTAGCTTACTTCTCTTATATCTTCAGGGTTCATCCATTTTGTAGTTTGTGTCAGAATATCCTTTTTTTTTTTTTTTTTTGGTCCCAGGGCTTGAACTCTGGGTCTGGGCACTGTCCCTGAGCTCTTCAGCTCAAGGCGAAAGCTTTACCACTTGAGCCACATTGCCACTTCTGGTTTTCTGTTGGAGATAAGTGTCTCACAGACTTTTCTGCCTAGACTGACTGGCTTTGAACTGCGATCCTTAGATCTTAGCTTCCAGAGTAGCTAGGATTACAGGCATGAGCCACTGGTGCCCAGCTATTCTTTTTTAAAGCTGAATGACATTTCGTTTCACACATACACTCACATCACCTTTTGTTTATCCAGGTAAAGGGCTGCTTTTTAGTTTTTGGTAGTTAAACAGATTTGTCATCTTTCTTCTCTCATGGTATGATGCATTGAACCTTTTTAATGTCTTTGTAAACTTCATGTGCAATAATACTGAAGAACACCAAGGAATATTATTTACTATTATAAGCAGCAATTGAATACTTAAGAAGTCATGGAATAGTATAGATTACACTTTTCAGCTCACTTTGGTTACTCAAGAAAACTGAGGTCCAAATTCTGCCTTGCCATGGTAACTGTGTGACCTTGAGCTACAATGTCTTAGCCACAGTGTCTGCATGGGTACCAGTGAGAATAGTTGCCGGACAAGTCGTTATGAAAGATACCTAGGAATGTTCATCCTGTGGCTGGTGCTGTGGGTTAGAGTCCGGAGAACTCATCGGCTTCTAGCACAGAGGTTAAAGAGAATACATCTTGGGATTCTTGTTCTCCAGACAGCCCATCTCTGTGGAGGCCAGCAGGCTACTTACTACTAGTCTGGCATTTACTACATATAAAACTTCTTTGCCCTTTTGTCATGATCTCTTGTAGACCTCTTGATGCTGGCCAGGTCCACAGCCCACTGTTGTCCTGTGTTGGTGCTATTCAAGGTGCTCAGCACTGCAATCCCAGTGCCTGACTTTGGAACCAGCCTTGCTGCTCAGTGGCTGGGATACCCTGGCTAATCCTCTCAGTCCTCCAGGACTCTGGTGGCTTTTCTAGGGAAGAACAGGTGAAAACCACATTGAAGTTGCTTAAGGTATTTTCCACAACAAGGTGGTTGTGCCTTTTCCTCTGGGCCCTCTTAGACACCTGGATTCTCTAGTGCTGTGTCCCCTTTGTGAAACACTGGAACAATTCAGTTAGTGAGGCAGCCACACAATAGTGGGCTGCTTTGCTCACAGGACCATCTGCTGGTATGCATGCCCAACCCTAGAGTAGACAGTCACTACAGAGGGACAAAAGAATTGTACCCTGATCTTAAGGACTTTAGAGATGAAGGGCCAGGTGGATGAGTATGTGATGCACTGTGTGTGTGTGTGTGTGTGTGTGTGTGTATGTGTGTGTGTGTGTGTGTGTGTGTGTGTGTGTGTGTGTGTGTGTGTTTCAGGGAAGGCTTTCTGGAGAAGAAGTGGTACCTCTCTGAAGAATAATACCAGGTTAAAGAGAAGCACACATTAAGTAGAGAAGGAGGGCATGTGTTCTAGTTCTTTAGCCAGTGGGAAACTGCAAGCAGGTGTAGGGGTAGAGGCAAGGCCACAAAAAGAGCACCAGACACAGGATGAATATTAACCACGTGACCTAGGGCAGAGTAGGCCTCCACTCATAAATGGCAGTCACCATGTGTGCCCTGCTCCAAAGGTGATATATTAACTGGGATGAGGAAAGGCCTGATTGAGGATGTTAGTCCTTCTCCCACTACCCTGCAATGGAGGTTCCAAGAAGGAGCAGAATTTAGATAGCCCCTGGGTTGACAGGTCTCAGGTCAGCTTGGTTGGTGCAGTTACATTCCCTGCTAGTAGGGAAAGGCACCTTTTTTTTTTTTTAACATTGCATATTTTTTACAGACGGGGAGATGGAAAGTGCCAAGACTATTTACAGTATTAAGTTCATACTATGATAATTGACTTTTTAATCTATTGGAGAAAATGTGCAAGGGGTCATTGTTGGCACAAGGCACCGCTCCATAGCTCTGCATCATTTCTTTAGCAGTTAATTAAGGATTTGGAGGCCCTTGGTGAAATTCTTGTGAAAACTAAACAGTCTTTGACTCTCCAATTCTAAAACTATCAGTTGTGACCCTTCAATGGAAGGGAGGGAGCAATGAGGCAATACTGATTTTTTCCTTCCCTTGGCGAACTGCTCTTATATAATTGCAATTACTTACAATTTTTGTTTCTATTTTTACTGTGTGACATATTTGGTAAGCATTCTACCACTAAGCTTATACCTTCAGGTCCCTGTTCCCCATTGTGTTTACAATTTTTTAAGTCCAAATTTAAAAAATGTGGACTTCAAGACATTTAATGAGGCATAATTTACATGCAGAAAGATTTGACAAACTTAATCAGTTCTATAACTTCCACCTCAATGAAGTTACAGCACATTCCTATCGTCTGAAAGTCATGAAACTAGTAACTTATAGTTGGTCCTTGCCCTAACCATCACCCAACCTGTTGGCCACCATCTATATGATTTTTTTTTTTCTGTCAGAACTGGGGTTTGAACTCTGGGCTCTGTCCCTGAGCTTTTTTTACTTAAGGCTGCTGGTGTTCTGCCATTTGGGCCACAGCTCTACTTCTCTTTTTTGCTGGTTAATTAGAGGTAAGAGTCTTAGGGACTTTCCTGCTCAGGCTGGCTACAAACCAGAATCCTTAGCTCGCTGCCTCCTGAGTAGCTAGGATTACAGCTGTGAGCCACCAGCACCTGGTTCATACTGTTCCTGTAATGGTGCCTTTCTGCAATACATTAGTCAATTAGTCCTGTAAGAGGTAGGCTTCTGTTGTCTGGTTTTCACTTAGGGCAAAGTTGTGTGAGTGTTCCCTACTGTGTTCATCTATTTACATCTATAGACAGTGGAGTTGCCAACAGGTTTTAATGATTATGAATAAAACTACAATATGCACATGTCTTAGTGTACACATGTTTTCATTTATCTTGGGTGAATAGCAAGATATGGATTGGGTAGTCCAACTTTTCCAAAGTAACTACCATTAACTACCATTTTGCATTTCCTCTGTCATTGTATGAGCATTCCATTTCAGCATTTGATATTACTGCCTATTTTTAGGCTCTTTGAGCACAAAGTCAGTACATCTAAGTCACTTTTTGTTTACTATAATCCTGAGGTATGGCCTGACAAATTCAGTTAATACATCTCTATAATGAGAGTCTTGGTGAACGTAGTTAACTGCAGCAAACATGAGCTTCATCAGTAATGAGAGGATTCCATGAGAGTTTACCTTCCAGTGTCAGTTCTAGGGCTTGAACTCAGGGCCTGGGAATAGGCCTTGAGCTTCTTTTCACTCAAGGCTAGGGCTTTACCATTTGAACCAGAGCACCACTTTTGGCTTTTTTGATAGTTTTGGTGGAGATAAATAGTCTCATGGGCTTTGCTACTTGAGCTAGCTTTTTTGAACCACAATCCTTCAATCCTTAGGTCTTAGCCTCCTAGCTAGGATTACAGGTAAGAGCCACTAGTGTCATGCTGTGTGTGGGGTGTGTGTGTGTGTGTGTGTGTGTGTGTGTGTGTGTGTGTGTGTTATACTGAGGTTTGAACTCAGGGCCTGGGCACTGTCCCTTAAGGCTGGGACTTTACCTCTTTTTTTATTTTTTTGCCAGTCCTGGGGCTTGAACTCAGGGCCTGAGCACTGTATCTGAGTCTCTCTCTGCTCAAGGCTAGCACTGTACCGCTTGAGCCTTGAGCCACAGTACCACTTCTGGCTTTTTCTGTTTATGTGGTAGTGAGGAATTGAATCCAGGGCTTCATACATGGTAGGCAAGCACTCTACCATTAAGCACATTCCCAGCCCCAGGACTTTACCTCTTGAAGCCACATTTCTACTTCTATACCAACCACATTTCTTCCAGTTAACCTACCCATTACAGTAGCCATATTGTTTCTTTCCTAGGAGCCTCTTCTCTTTTTAGGTAGAGCCTCCAGTTTTAGCTTTCCAATGCCAGTTATTTTCGATGAAGACAGTGGCTTCTTGGGCATTTTTATTTTCTGTTGTTAAAAACTGTGTGTGCTGGGGCTGGGAAGGTGGCTCAGTGGTAGAGCGCTTGCCTTGCATGCCTGAGGCCCTGGGTTCAATTCCTCAGCACCACATAAGCAAAAAGAAAAAAAGCCGGAAGTGGCGCTGTGGCCGTAGTGGTAGAGCACTAGCCTTGAGCTGAAGAGCTGAGGGACAGCGCCCAGGCCCTGAGTTCAAGCCCCACGACTGGCAAAAATAAAAATACAAATAAAATTAAAAAAAACAAAACAAAACTGTGTGTGCTATTCCTGCTGAGTAGTGTTCATGTCCACAGCCTTCCAGTTTTCTGTAATTTTTTTTTTTTTTTTTATGTGTCAGTACTGGGAGTTAAACTCAGGGCCTCCTGTTCTCTCTTGGCTTTTTCACTGATCTGGTACTCTGTTACTTGAGTAAATACTATTACTCCAGTTCTGCTTCCAGATCCTTAGATCTCAGCCTCCTATACTTAGGATTATAGGTATGAGCTACTGGCATCCAGCAGTTTTCTGTATGTTTTTTTTTTTTTGCTTAATAATAGAGGGGCAGATTTTATTGTTACATTTCCACATGTTTAATCAGTCTTGCCCTCTCTATTAATTTTTGGCTAATGTTGGCGGTACTTTGCCCAATGAAGGTTCATATTGACCATCCATCCTTAATTTTTCAGGAGTCTGCAAGACTGAGTCAATGTATGGCCTCTAGGTTTGGTATGTTCTTTCTAAAAGACTGAGAGTGTCCTCAGTTATCCCTACTATAACAGTCATATCTTATTTAAGCTTCTTGGCCTAGATACTTCATGTCAGAGCTCTCCCAGAGTACACTTACCATAGTGGTACAGTAGATTTCTGTTGTCTGAATTTGGATCCCAGTTTGACTCTCCCAGAGGTATTACATCATTCAGATCTGGGCTACATTGAAGGATAACCTGTTGAGGAATCTGAGAGTTCTTATTATCTTTCTCCCCCCCATCCCCCCCAGGTCAGGAGGCTTGAACTCTGGGCCTGGTCACAGTCCCTGAGCTCTTCAGCTCAAGGCTAGTACTCTACCATTTGAGCCACAGCACCACTTCCATTTTTCTGGTGGTTAATTGGAGATAAGAGTCTTATGGCCTTTCCAGCCTGGGCTGTGTTTGAACGGTGATCCTCAGATCTCAGACTCCTGAGTAGCTAGGATTACAGGCATGAGCCACCAGCGCCCTGCGAGTTCTTCTTATCTTTGTTGAAGACATCTTTTAGTTCTGTATTATGTTGAAAAACACTCGTACATGAGCCCCAGTAGAGGAGAGGGTGGCAGAAATGCTAGTAAAGAGCTCCACCATTTTTATGTATGTGGGGGAATAATCATGATAAGAGTTTGAATTTTTCCAGTTTAACAATTCAGAAATACAAAAGAGGTTGTGAACTGTGCTGCTGGTGACTCTTGCCTGTAATCCTAGCTACTTAGGAGTATGAGCTCTGAGGATTGAAGTTCAAAGCCACCCTATGCAGAAAAACTCTTGAAATGCTTATCTTCAATGAGTAAGCTGGACAGGAAGTATGACTCTAGCAGTAGAGCACCAGCTGTGAGTAAAAAATAAAGCTAAGTGAAAAGAAAATGATGTGTGAGTTCACTAGCAATTCTATTGGGCCTTAGGCAGGCTCATGCCTGCCTAACTACTCAGAAGGCTGAGATCTGAGGATCATAGTTCAAAGCCAGCCTGGGCAGGAAAGGCTGTGAGGAGATTGTTTTTTTTTTTTTAACGTAATGAACAGGGATGTGAGACTCTTATCTCCAACTAACCACCAGAAAACTGGAAGTGGAGCTGTGCCTCAAAGTGGTGGAGCACTAGCCTTGAGAATAGAGAGGCTCAGGGACAATGCCCAGGACGTGGGGTGGGAGTAGGGGAGCTGTAGGGTTCGAAACAAGTTAGCAATATTCTTTCTTTCAAATATGACTAGTTTTTTGTTTGTTTGTTTTGTTTTGTTGGTCGTGGGGCTTGAACTCTGGGCCTGGGATCTGTCCCTCAGCTCTTCAGCTCAAGGCTAGTGCTGTTCCACTAGAGCCATAGTACCACTTTTGGTTTTCTGGTGGTTACTTCTCATGGACTTTTCTACTTGGGCTGGCTTTGAACTGCAATCCTCAGATCTCAGCCTTCTGAGTAGCTAGGATTACAGGTGTGAGCCACCAGCGCCGGGCTATGACTAGTTTTTTGGTTTTTTTTTTTATTGTGAAAATACTGTACAGAGGGGTTACAATTACATGGGCAGGATAATGAGTACATTTCTTATCAAACATTGTAGCCTCCTCCTAGTTTTTTTTTTAATTATTTTTTTTTCACTTTTTAAATTTTTTTTGACTTTTTTTTTCACTTTTATTATTATTAAGGGGTTGTCCAAAGTGGTTACAATTCAGCATGGCAATTTAGAAGTACAATGCATCTTGACTAGGTTGTAGCCTTTTGTTGTGTGCCAGTACTAGGACTGGAACCTCTGGCTCTGAAGACTGGACAGCTCCCTAGAACATGTCTAATGACCTGGACCTGTATTTTGTCATATTCTGCAATTTACAGGACTTATCTGTAACTTAAGCCCTTATTGTTTCTTCTCTGGAAAAGTAGAGTAACGTAGCTCTTGCCTAACTCACAGAGTGAATTAAATACCATAGGGAGGCAGAAAAAAAGGGCATGATGGGGTGGCTACATGACTTGCAGAAATCTTGCATGCAAAAATTTATGCTCAGAATTAGGCTAAATAATGACAGTGACTCAAGAGTATTAATAGTGCTTCAGTAATGCATAATTTCCACCTCTGAGATAAATGGATACTCATGAATATGTCTCACTCCCTAAGCACGCATAATGTTGACCCAAGAAAATCATTCCATGAATGTTATTGTAGTTTTTACTTTTTTTTTTTTTTTGGGTCCGGTAATGGCGCCTGAACTCTGGGCCTGGGCGTTGTCCCTCAGCTCTTCAGCTCAAGGCTAGCACTCTACCACTTGAGCCACAACACCACTTCCGGCTTTTTTTTTTTTTTTTTGCTTATGTGGTGTTGAGGAATTGAACCCAGGGCCTCAGGCATGCAAGGCAAGTGCTCTACCACTGAGCCACCTTCCCAGCCCTAGTTTTTCCTTTTTTTCTTTTGCCAGTCCTGAGATTTGAACTCAGGGCCTGAGTACTGTTCCTGCCCTTCTTTTGCTCAAGGCTAGCACTCTACCACTTGAATCACAAGGCCACTTCTGGCCTTTGCAGTTTATATGGTGCTGAGGATTCAAACCCAGGGCTTCATGCATGGAAGACAAGCACTAAGCCATTAAGCTACATCCACAACCCCAAGATTCCTGTAGCTTATACATGAACATTCCCTCTAGAATAACACAAACAAAACAATACCTATACCTGAGTAGTAATTCAAACCATAAACATTTGAATAAAATATGCTGTTCTGTCTCTTATGAAGCCCACACTTTTTTGTTTGCTGGTCGTGGGGCCTGATCTCTGAACCTGGGTACTGTCCCTCAGCTCTTTAGCTCAAGGTTAGCCCTCTACCACTTGAGCCACAGCGCCACTTCTGGCTTATGTGGTGCTGAGGTATTGAACCCAGGGCCTTGCAGGCAAGACAAGCACGCTACCACTGAGCTACCTTCCCAGCCCCAATGCCCACACATTTTATGTGCGTACATTTTGCGCTGTAATAACACTTTGTCTATAGATTCCTTCTGTGACAGTCACAGGAACCTGGAAACAATGAATAGAGGTCTCAATCTGGTCCCTCTATCTTGAGACCTCCCCAGCCATCACCACTAGCAACACTCCCCAGATATTTGGCCTGCTCACTTACAGTTGGAGAGGACTGTAAAGGAGGATTGAATATACTTGGTGGCTTAACCTTGATGGAGAACTGAGGGAAAGGGAGCCCTGACTTCTTGGTCACTCTGCCCAGAGGAGCTTATGTCCGGCTGAGCTGAAGCTACAGTCTGTGTGTGGCACTTGGCACAGACTCACTTTCTTCTTTTTCTTTTTTGTCTTACCAAGATTGAATAGCATTTCTTGACTATTTCCTCATTGGGTATGTACCCTTAGAGACTAACTGGTGTTTTTTACAGTATGCACCAGCTTTGTTTTGCTGAGGAGTGGGTCTGTCCAAGGAGTTCCTCATCCTGCCATTCTGCAGTGTGTGAAGATGAGGTGCTACTCTACTACATGAGGCTAGGATGATCATGAAAAACAGAGGGGAAAATACCAACAACCCTTTGGATCCGAGGATGGGTGCCCTACAGGCATGGGACTGACAAGCATCAATCTTCTCTGCTTATGCACAGGACCAAGTGATTGCCCTTTATCCCCTTGTCAGAGAGGGGGGACAAGCCTTTGCTGTTTGGAGAGGGGATGGACAAAGATCTGGATTCTTTCTCGACCCTTTTGGAATGTAAACACATCTCTGCAGGGGTCAGACACCAGCTTTGTGACCTAGAGATGTCCCCAAGGTCCTGGGTTCCTATTTTCTGGAAATACAACCACACAGCTCTAGAGTTGGGCAAGTCTAGCTATACCCTTGTAGCTGTATGTTCTAAGGTTATGTGCACCGAAATTTTCAGCCTATTTTCTGCTGCCTACCTTCTATGTATCTCCTGGGTTTCTCCATAGTGAGCTACTAGTAAATTTTCCATAATATGCCACTCCATTGGCCATCTAGTTCTAATCAGATCAGCAGGTGCTAGGAGCCAATCCACTCAGTTTCTCTCAATCAGACTGGGCTGGCTTTTGCCTGTAGAAGTCCTAGGGCAGGAAGAGGTCAATCCCATTGCATAGGTCTCAGCCTCAGTCTCCAAGGCTTTGACTTTAGTCAGTTAAACGAAACGCTTTTCCACAAGGAAAGCCTGTAGCTTCCCCAAGGTGAACAGGTTCAAGTCATATACCCAGGTAGAGCTGGATGTGTATGATTTACAGTAGGCCTTTGTGCTAGCCTCCAAGGAAGAAAGTATTCTTCTTGCTCTACTATGGATTTCCTCAAGTCTCTGATAACTGTCTAGTGTCCAGAGATAAGTTAATGGCCACAAATAATACCAGCAGGAAAAAAAGAGTACGTCATTCTTAAGAGTTTCTGAGTTGGATGTGAGGCTGCTCAAGTGTTGCCACTTGATGGCCCTGGGTCCATGTGCTTTCTTAGTAATGCTCCATAGCAGAGGAGTTGCTGGGAAGCAAATCAAATCCTTTCAGGCCAGGCATCCTGGGAGGTGAGTGGAACCACTCACTTTGAGTTCTCCAAATGTAACCTGAGAGAGTACAAGACTCGCAAGCTGCTACATGGAGGTGGTCTCCATCTAGTTTTCAGGCTATAGTTTTCCCTGGCTAATTCCCCACCCCCCCTTGGACAGGAAGCTCCCAATCAATCTTGATCTCCTGGGCCTAGTTAGAAACATACTGCTTTCCCACCAGCTAACTATCAAATCCATTTACATGCTTTGTGTTAGCTGCTACACAGGATTAAAGCATAAAGGCAAGGCATTCTTTATTCTGGTGTACCCTGAAGGTCACCAGGTGTTCTGGGTTCTGTAAAGAAAGGTGACTTAGCATTTAGTGTTTTCATCATTTGGACATGGCTTCTCTTCAGAATGTGGCCTGCTGGGCTGGGGTAGCTCAGAGGTGGAACACTTGCCTAGGCTTTGGCCAGGATCCCCACACCACCCCCTTTCACTGTCACCATCACCATCACCATCACCCAGCATACACTTTAGAATGCAGGTAAAGGGAGAAGAGGCAGCTCTGCAAAGGTCACTGCTCCGTGCACGCGCGCGTGCGCACACGCGCACACACACACACACACAGGAGCAGACCCTGTTATACAGGGCCAGAGGACTCTGAATTGTGACCACTTACTTTCTTTCCATCCATGGGTAAGTTTTGGGGGCTCTCACCTTCAGACCAAGTACTGCAGGCTACTTTGTTTTTGGGTCTCTCAAGATCCTTTTCAGGCCATCCCAACTGCTCCTAGCATGCCTGCCTACAGTGTGGACTTCATGTTAGTGGAAAATGCAGTCCTTCTTGTGTGTGGTCAGCTGTCAGGTAGCAGTTTGCATTTAAAGCACTGACACACAGAGAGTAGTTTGGAAGCAGGGTTCCTGCAGGGAGGGGCTTGGGAGAGCAAGGAAGTGCTTTCCTACTGTAGCAGAAGGTTCCAGGTTGCAGGTTCTGAAAAACCTAGCTCAGTAATACTGTCACCTCATTCCCTGGGGTCTAGAGTTTCCTTGACTGGAAGGACACTTGCTATTTGCTTTTCCTCCACTGCTACCAGATCTGTGGGTCCCATTCCTCCCACTTGACAGGCTTGGTTCAGTCATCCTCCTTGCCTGTCACCCAGACCTTTTATCTAGAAGGTTTGGATAAGCTGCTTCATGGGACTTATTCCCACATTGAAAAGAGACTTATTTGCATTATCTTTTCCTGCATATTCTTGTTTCTTCCTTAGTGCTGGGATCTCTTTTTGTGTGTGGGCAGCCCCGTGTTTGGGTTTAGGGAGATTTTGTTCCTTTGGTGTGAGGATCATCTCATTGTGGCAGGTGAGCTGGAGTCCAGTTTAATCTGAACTTGAGCTCTGTAGGAATGGGGACCTTTCTTGGAGCTTTTGTTCACTGGGATGGCCTCAAAGGCAGATTATCATCTGCCTTCTGGAGCATGCGCAGCCCACTTGGAGCACTTTGGGCCACTGACATGTCAGTGTCTGTCCTGGGCAGGCCTATCAGCTCCACCATGTGATGCCAGCGTGGCCCACAGTGCTTCTGTAAAGTGACAGCTTTCAGAGCCTTGGTGGTTTGGGAGCTATGCCTGCCCTGCGCTGGGCACACTCATCATTGCTGTTGAAGTGAATGAAGATTTCAGCCTTTGTGTTTGTGAGGTTTTGTGGGGCTTTGTGGGTCAGGTGAATGAGCGAGCCATTTTCACACATCACATCAGGCTGCTCACAGGAAGGCATTTTCTCAGAATTTAACGTGACTCAGGGCTGAATCTCTCAAGCCCCTTTTGGGTAACCGATTTGGGATTACTCTTAGGAGAGAAGGAGAGCAACGTGGTGTCCAGGAGACTCATCCCGGTGGAATTCTGAGTTTCAAAGTTTCTGCAATAGACTTCTGCTGTCCTTTCCCTTTCCTCAACCATGCCCTTCTTTCTTGTCCTGCTCCTGACCCAGTGCAAAGTCTAGCTGGGTGATCAGCTAGCTGTGTGTGTGCTGACAGCTGCAATGAAGAGTCAGGTGCCTTTCTGGGTGCCTGTAACAGGAGGGAGGAAGGTGTGAGAGCTTGGAGTCACATTAGCAGCTGGTGATTGACTGACCCCTGTGAGGTTCAGACAAGCCCAGTTTTAAGACTCTGCAAGCCAGAGAGGCCAAAACAGGAACTTCCAGATTACCATGAGGCCACCCAAAATTACCATCTGGAGCGAGTGCCTGGGCCTTCCTCACCTCACTCATTTACCTAGAAAGCCCATGTGGCACAGTCATCAGCTGTCTGGGGCAACACCCTGCCCTGGGCATCTGGGTGTGATGCGGATCAGCTAAGTCCCCTCCATTTCTGATTTCTTTCCATAGCTCCCATCCCCACAGAGGGTGGGGGCTATCTTTCCATAGTGTTGAGTGTGAGTCCTTCCTGCTCACTGAGCCGGGGTACCCCATCTGATTTCAGCTTGGCAGAACAGAAACCACCATGGGCATTCATTTGCCATGCAACAGGGACAGCTTGTGAATCTAAGCCTTCCCCTTGCCACTGTCCCCCGTATGCCAGTGACTTTTCCTTGTGTGAGCCCGCAGAAGGGGAAAGCTGTCCCCTTCTCCTGCCAAGATGGAAGGGCATTAAAACAATTCTCCTTTCAGCTGTCAATCACAGCATGAGCTCTCTGGCAAGGGTGTCTCATCTGAGCTCATTAGTAAACGTAAGGGTTGCTTTTGATCAAGGCAGATGTCCTAAGATTGTACCTTGTCCTGGACTGTTCCTTTCCATGTTGTGTCGTTTTCTGCCTTTCCTTAGGCAAGAATATGAAGGCCCTTCACTGAGGCTTGTTCTGTTCCCACACCTAGAGACCGGTAAGATTTTCAGTGTTTTTGGATGCTTAAGAAGTGTTCTAATTTCAGCTTTTTGCTAATCTCAGGATTAAGATGCTTCTTTGCCGCCCATGGATAATGATAAGCAAGGACATGGAATAAACTGTTTTTAGTTTATTTGGATTGTCTCTTTGCACTTTTTCCAGATCTGGTGCTCCCTCTCCAACACTTTTAGGATATTACATCCAAGTCAGTTTCTGCCCTACATTGAGACACAGCACAGAAAACAATACAAAGCAGCTTTTAAAACTTTTTTCTCTTCTTCGCGTTCGTAAATACTAAACTCATCATTCCGAAGCATAAAATCATAATGTATAGAAGTCCTGTTCCCTTCCTGCTAGGCAGCACTGTGGTCCATACACACCTGATGCCAGTCCCATGCTCGTGTTCTTTGGGGCTTCCCCTTCATTACTCAGTTTTACCTCCTGCCCGATGTCCTAGTCCCCTCACCATGAAGGCATGTTGGGGTTAATATTGCATAGTGTCATCAACATTAGGATCTCCCAGCAGTGTAGGGAGACTATTGATAGCCTCTTGACTCAGGGAGATTCACTAATGTAGATACAGAATAAAGGAACAGGGGAGGTAAGAAGCTTCCTCAGAGTGGCAAGCTGTTGTACAGGACAGCTTGACTCTACAATCTTGGCCCTGCTAAGTTTGTAGCCAGTAATTCTCTTAAGAATTTTGGGGTCATTTCTCCAACTACCTGGATGAGACAGGAAGATGTACATGTGCCATCGGGGCTGCGTTTTCCAAGCCTTTGTTTTAAACTTGGTCTAACAGAGATCCTGGTCTTTCCCCAGATCTGTGCCAGTTTCCACAGGTATTGCTCAAGTCTTGCTAACTAGCCAAAAGGTTCTCATTGCCTCTTCTCTTAAACCATGTAACACACTGCATTCCATCCTCCTCACTGATTAAATGAGTGGGCTCTTAATAATCACCTGTTTGTTTTTTGTTGTTTTTGTTTTTTCAGTCATGGGGCTTGAATTCAGACCTGGGCACTGTCTCTGAGCTTTTTTGCCCAAGGCTAGCACTCTGCCATTTAAACTGCAGCTCCCGTAACGCAACGGCAGTGTGTTCTGAGTTTTTGGTGGTTAATTGGAGATCAGAGTTCATGGGGACTTTCCTGCCTGGGCTGGCTTTGAACCATGATCCACAGATCTCAGCCTCCTGAGTAGCTAGGATTACAGACGTGAAGCACCAGCTCCTGGCTAATAGTCACTTGTTCTGAAGGCATCCATGAGGTATTCTAGACCTGAGATGGATTATTATTTACATAGTATGGTAAAACAATATAACAGTGCTTGCCCCACGGTGCTCCAGTGTTTACCCCCACGGTGATTGGATGAAAACCTGTGATGAAAGTCCCTAGTTTGGATACTTGGAAGGGAAAGAACAAAGAAAAATGTATTTTCCCTGGACTACGTACAGGAGAAAGGGGCAACTGCTTCTTCTTCTAAGAGGATGGAGGGAAAACCTGTGTTGCTTGGAGACAGAACAAAGACAATTCTGGCTTCTCCCCCTAACCTTTTGGAATATAAGCACATCTCCCCAGAAGCCAGATCTGCTGTGGTGGGTCTAAGGTAGTGAGTTTCATTTTCCTTTGAAATATAAATACACCTTCCTAGTTAAGAAGATTTCTCTAGAGTGTCTCACTAGCGACACTCTAGTAAAAAATGTTATCCAAGGGTTCCATGTTTTTAGCAATATTTTTGCAGAAAGGCCTAACTCTTCAAGACAAAGATTGGGAGGCTCTTGTTGCCAGTGGCTCCATCCATGGGTCATGTTGGCACTGGGGCAGAAGCACGAGTGGTGACCCAGCAGTGCATGTTGTTGGTGCTCAGCACCCCTGCTTTTGATCTGGTAGTGCAGCAACCATGCCCTGAACTGGGCTGAAGGCCAGACTGAAGCCCCAGTTAGACTGGCGCAGGGTTGGTAAAGGTGAGCTGGAGCTGGGAATAGCTCAGAGTGTAAGGAATCGGAGGATTTTTTTTTTTTTTTTTGTGGTGGTGGTGGGGATTTGGGAGGGGATAGTTCATAAATACTTGGAAAATTTGGGGCTTAGATACCTGAAAAGAAGAGGGAGCCAGAGAAGAAATAAGCTAAGAAGCAAGTGCATTAAAACAAAAACAAAACAAAAATGATGTTGGAGCTCCTTCCCTGGATTGAAACCCCAAAGTTTACTATAGAGGGATATGGGAGTCAGGTCTGAGGGAGAACAAGGAAAAGGTCAGATATGCTTTGTATGTGAATCCCCCTGGACACATTCTGAGGAACCTTCTGGATGTCCAGGAACATCAAGTGATCAAGTGATCCATGAGGTTCTCATAGAGAGATCAGAGTCTTTGGCCTATACTCTCTTTTAAGATTTCTCAGGGATCCTGAACTTCACATTTGATTTTTAAGTTATGGGAAGGCAGGGTAAAGTCCTGCTGAGGTACATTCACCTTTGCCCAGATGCATGAAGTGTGAAGCCATATTCTGTGTTGAAGGTAAGGAAATCTTCAGTCTTAAAAAAACAGAACACTTTGTCTTTAAAGTTTTATAGGCAGGGCTGGGAAGTTGACTCAGTGGTAGGGCGCTTGTCTTGCATGCCTGAGGCCCTGGGTTTGATTCCTCAACACCACATAAGCAAAAAAGAAAAAAACCCGGAAGTGGCGCTGTGGCTCAAGTGGTAGAGCGCTAGCCTTGAGCTGAAGAGCTGAGGGACAGTGCCCAGTCCCACAGTTCAGGTCCCACGACCGGACCCCCCCAAAAAATAAAGTTTTATAGACCTAGAAATGCTTCTCCATAAAAATACATTTACACAAGTCATTTCCTGACATGTGTGTTTTATCTTTCAAAGTTAATATCTTAGGAGAGTCTGTAATCAGCTTGAAAGCAGCTGGAGCTGGGCAGTCTTGGGTCCCTAAAAGGGGCCATTGATGTAAAAACTCAGTGATGCTTTTCAGATTGGGCCACTGTGGTACAGAAGCTGGGAGAGAAGGTGGCCAGCTCAGTGTAGGAGGCATGGGGAAGCGCTTTGGTCATGGACAGGCCTCCTCATTCTGGAGCAGATCCTGTTCATTGCTCTGAGTCATCTTATCTGAAACCCCTCCACCCCCATGTCAGTAGGAAAGAAGCAGGCAAGGTCATGATTTCTGGGATTCTTTCTTTTGGCAGAGTGTATATGTCTTGGCATAATCTGGATAAGAGGTAGGAGCATTGTGTATATCTCATGATGCCCTCACAGTTCCTATTACCACAGAACCTAGCCTTTGTTGGAGCAGGAAGCCTCTGCTGGACTCGACCCATTTCTAAACAGATTCAGCTACAAAGAGTGGAGGTGAACCCAGACTCTTTGAGGACCAAGGCAGTTTTCTTCAACAAATGGCAGGGATTACCCCACCCCTGAAATACAAATCCATATTTGCCTGAGTTAATACATTGCTACTAATGTTATTATTGGCTTGTGGTCTCCATTTCACAAGCCTTCCTTTCAGGGAAGATTGAAGTACCTCTGGTTGTCATGGCCATAACTCTACTCATTCAAGAGCAGGCTATTTTGTGATTTGTACATGCAATCAGGAAATCCTCCTTGGCCTTTTTAGTATAGATTTCCCCCAAGCAGTTATCAACTAGCAGTGCAAGAAGCTAAAGCTTTTGCCTCTTGAAGCCTCTGTAGTCTTGATGTACTACGTGTAGAGCATCAAGAGCATGGCACATTTTCTGTAAATAGCCACGTATGTGGCATTCATGCTTCGCAGCAGTGAAGATGATGTTAAAAAAAAAAAAAAAGCCAGGGCTGGGAAGGTGGCTCAGTGGTAGAGTGCTTGCCTTGCATGCCTGAGGCCCTGGGTTCGATTCCTCAGCACCACATAAGCAAAAAGAAAAAAAGCCGGAAGTGGCGCTGTGGCTCAAGTGGTAGAGTGCTAGCCTTGAGCTGAAGAGCTGAGGGACAGCGCCCAGGCCCAGAGTTCAGTCCCCACAACCGGACCCAAAAAAAAAACAAAAACAAAAACAAAAAAAAAAAAGCCAAGCATCTCATGGTTGTGTTTTATCAGACTAAACCAGAAGCTGTTGGTCAAGCCTTTGGCACATATCGCTCACAGTGGAAAATGTGAAGAGGCAGCAAAGGTCAAACATCTTTAAGTTAGGGATTTTAGCTATAGATGTGTTTTGTTGCAGATTATAGAAAGCTCTCTAAAAATGACCGGAACAGTCACGGAAGTAAATGCACCTTGTACAACAAAGAGGCTTGAAGGTAGGTAAATCTGTCCTGAGCACAGCTCAGCAAGGCTGTCAGAGAGACCTAGCTTGCTACCTCTTTGTCTAGCCTTCCTTCATGAGTGGTCTTTGACCTCATGGGCCTCCTCTTCAGGACCCAAGCAGGAAGAAAGAATCAAGGATGAAAGGGTAAAAGATGGGGAAGGATCTTTTTAAAATGTGTGTTGGCCACAATTGTGTCATATGACTGCTAGTTTTGAGTGAGGCTAGGAATTGACTGTTAAGCTTTCTGTCCTCCATACTAGAAGATGGCAAAGGAAAAGATTATTGGGAATGTGTTGAATGAGTCAACCTACATTATCTGCCACAAGAACTCACCAAAAAATATTACTGATTAAGGATGAACTACAAGGTACAAGGTACCAAGGTACAGCTTTACCAGCATAAGTTGTTTCCTCCCATGTGACGGTTAGATATGGTCAAGAAATCCATCCATATGCCTGACAGTATTGTTTAAGAGAAACAGCACTAATAATGACACAGAACAAGGCGGATAAAGTGTGGTATTCACTAATTTGGGAGAAAAAGAGTGAAAGAGTGCTAATATCAATCGAACTGACACATCCCAGATCTTATGCTTTCAGATGTGGTCAAACAGCTTTTGAGCAGGTGTTGTTATTTATATTAAATAGTTGGGGCCAGTCTCTGTTACTCAGCTCATAATAATAGAAGTGAAGGACTTGAAGCCAGGTCTGTCTGAAATTTGGGGTTCCCCTTATTACCATGCTGCT
This sequence comes from Dipodomys merriami, assembly GCF_024711535.1. Taxonomy (NCBI): domain Eukaryota; kingdom Metazoa; phylum Chordata; class Mammalia; order Rodentia; family Heteromyidae; genus Dipodomys; species Dipodomys merriami. The sequence continues at coordinate 20,036,194 of NW_027202715.1, read as the reverse complement.
TTAGATAATTAAAACTACACAGGACAAGTCTGGTTTTACTTTCTCATGCTGGGCCTCTTTCAAAACTATCTGAATGTTTAGGTGGGAAATGCTATGTTGGATCATAATTGCCTCCAACCACTGCTCTTCACTGGCATCAAAGCCCCTTGAGGGTGAGGGTTGTATCTTGTTCACTATTGTTTCCCTGGCAACTGGCATACAGTAGGTACTCAATAAATATTTGCTGGATAAAGAATAATCTGAGTCTGGGAATGTGGCTCAGTGGTAGAGAGCTTGCCTAGCATTCATGAAGTCCTGGGTTCCATTCCTCAGTACCACATAAAACAGAAAAAGCCGGAAGTGGCGCTGTGGCTCAAGTGGTAGCATGCTTAGGCCAGGCCCTGAGTTCAAGCCCCAGGACTGGCAAAAAAAAAAAAAAAAAGAGAGAGAGAAAGAAAGAAAGAAAAAAGAATAATCGGATCCAGAGACTATGTTCATATGGTAGCAGTAAACTAAGAACACTCAATCTACACCACATTAGCCTCCCATTGTTTCTCACAGGTGCACACAAGGAAGAATATATTTGCACTTTTTTTTTTTTCAGTCGTGGGTCTTGAACTCTGGGCCTGGGCACTATTGTCAGGAATAGCTCTTCAGCTCAAGGCAAGTACTCTATCACTTGAGCCACAGTCACTTCACATTTCCTGGTGGTTAACTGTAGATAAGAATCTTCTGGACTTTCCTTGCCTGAGTTGGCTTTGAACCATGATCCTTAGATCTTAGACTCCTGAGTAGCTAGAATTACCCATATGAGCCATTGGCGCCATGCATTTTTGAGGTAGTTTTTTTTTGTCGGTTGTGGGGCTTGAACTCTGGTCTTGGGCGCTATCCTGCAGCTCTTCAGCTCAAAGCGAACGCTCTACCACTTGAGCCACAGCACCACTTCTGATTTTTCTAGTGGTCTATTGGAGTTAAGAGTCTCACAGACTTTCCTGCCTGGGCTGGCTTTGAACCGAGATCTTCATATCTCAGCCTCTTGAGTAGCTAGGATTACAAGTGTGAGCCACCTGTGCCCGGCTTGAGGTAGTCTTATATGACAGAAAGGAGTTTGACAGTTGATGCATGAGGAAGAGTGCTGTAGGTAGGGGACATGGGACAAGCACATATAGGTGGGAAAGCAGGTTGTTCAAAGGGAGGCCATTGTGAACAGAAGTTAGAACTGAAGGACTCTATGTATAAAGTAATTTGTTGTCATATCCAATCAGGAAACAGTGTTTATTATGGAAGTTCTCAAGCAACATTTCTCAAACATTTAGTCTCAGGATTCTTTCTTGCAGAGTATTTAGTGTAATGAGTTCCACACAGCACATTTTTGGAAATGCTGATCTAGCTCAGCTACACACACACACACACACACTCTCTCTCTCTCTCACACTTTCATACTCTCTTTCCCTCTCTCTCTATCTGTCCCTCTCTCCCTCTCCCTCTCTCTCTCCCTCCCTCTTCCTCTCTCTCTCTCTCTCTCTCTCTCTCTCTCTCTCTCTCTCTCTCTCTCTCTCTCTCCCCCCCCCTTCTCCCTCCCCCCCCCCTCTAGATCCTGGTCCTTGACTTACTCAGGTCCATGTAGCAGAATCTGGATCAGAATCCCCAGTTCCTTGGCCAGATCTCTGGACTCCTAGTATAAGGCTCATTTTTAAAGTTATAGGAAACATGTCTGTTCTTCAGACAACTTTGATGCTACGTTTTCTTCTCCAGCTTTGTACAGTGTTGTTTGGTGTTTTATATTAATCACTAGAACTGACAGAAGTGAGAGCTGATGGGGATGTCAGTGCCTATTTGGCCTCTAGAATCTTAGGAAGATTCTCCTCAAAAATCACCTCCCAGGTTTGCCTGGAGGACAAAGAAAGGATGGTTCTACACAGCCAAATAGGGACTAGGACAGTTTATAACTTCTGTCCTTCTCCTTTGTTATTCTTTGTCCCTCTCACTACCTGGTGTGCTGGTATAGTGGCCCACTAAAAATGCCCATATCCCATGGGCTGGGAAGTTGCCTCAGTGGTAGAGTGCTTGTCTCCTATGCATGAGGCCCTGGGCTCCATTCCTCAGTACCACATAAGCAGAAAAAGGCTGGAAGTGGCGCTGTGGCTCAAGTGGTAGAGCGCTAGCCTTGAGCTGAAGAGCTTAGAGACAGCACTCAGGCCCAGAGTTCAGCCCTCACAACTGACAAAAAAGAAAGAAAAGCCCATATCCCAATCCTGAGATCTGTGAATAAGTTACCTTACATAGAAGAAGGGACTTTAGAGATATAATCGGTTTTAAATTAGGGAGATTATGCTGGATTATCATGATGAACCCAATCTAATCACCTGAGTCCTTAAAAACGAATTTTCCTCCTGGAGGTAGGAGTAACTCAACACAAGGGGAAAATCAGAGAGCTCTGAGGTGTGAGAAAGCTTTGCTACAGTCTCTAGAAATAAAGGGACAACATGACAAGGAATGCAGGTGGCTTTGAGTTGCAGAGGAAGGTGTGTATCTGACAGCTATTGAGGAAATAGGGACCTTAGTCCTCAGTCCTACAACAGTGAGGAATGGAATTCTGACAATGAAAACAGATCTGCTCCAGAATCTCTAGGTAAGTGTCCAGGCTGACCAACACTGAGGCTCCAAGGAAGGTACTAGTCAAGCTGCCCACACTTTTAATTGGTAGACTGATAGTTTGTGTTGTTGTAAATCACTAAGCTTATAGTGATTGATTTTTTGGGGGGAGAGGGGGGTCTGGTCCTGGGGCCTGAACTCTGGGACTGGGTGCTGTCCTCAGCTCTTCAGCTCAAGGCTAGCATTCTACCACTTGAGCCACAGCGCCACTTCCGGCTTTTTTCCTTTTTTGCTTATGTGGTGCTGAGGAATCGAACCCAGGCCCTCATCCATGCAAGGCAAGCACTCTATCACTGAGCCACCTTCCCAGCCCTAGTGATTGATTTTGACAACAGTAGAAAACCAACATTTAACCTGGTGTTATATAATTAATATATCCAGACTGAAAACTTTGAAGGATAAAGAGGTTCGGGAAGTGTGAACCTGAGTGTGCCTCGTTTGGAATGCTTTGTAAGAGCCAGTTGCCCGTGGTTAGTAGTTTACACCTGTAATCCTAGCTATTCAGGAAGCTGAGATCTCAGAATTGAGATTCAAAGCCAGTCGGACAGGAAAGTCTGTGAGATTCTTATTTATCTCCAGTGAGCCACCAATAAGCCAGAAGTGGAGCTGTATCTCATGTGGTACAGCACTAGCCTTGAACAGAAAAGCTCAGAGACAGTGTCCAGGCCCTGAGTTCAAGCCCTCGGACTGGCACATGCATATGTGCGCGTGCATACACACACACCTATTTGCTTGAGTAATTCATTTCCCCACCCCCGGCAGAGACCAATCTATATCTCTGCCTAAAATGAGGGTGGGTGGTCATGGAGGAACCATGCCAGAGGCTCAAAGAGCATCCCCAGGCAGAACCACCTGTCTTCTTCCTGTATCCATATGTTATCTAATAACCAGATCTTGGGGTGTGTCATGATTGGTCCATGGCTTCTGTAACTCAACTGTTATTTGATGTTAGGGGATGTGTCCCTTGAAAAAAGGAGGCAGCCAGCTTGCTAATCCAGACTGGTTGAAGTGTGAGTATAAAAGAACATATCACCAAGGACTCCAGCTGTGGAATAGCCCAGTCTTCTAAGGGAAGCATTAGGTTTCAGTGGAGGGCATTTCCCAGAAGGGGACCATTTGTCTGGGACAAATAAACATCACTGTGTTTGAGAAAGAATTTTAACATCCAAGGCAGATAACCCAGTTACCCTCAGATCTACAGCCAGCTCCTGAGTCCTGGCACTGTTTTGTTTCTACATGTGGTTGAAAGTGTTTGCATTCTTTTACTTTATTAAAATTGAAAGGGAGACACTGGGGAGGGCTTGGTTTTGCTGCCCTGAAACCCTTCTCATTTCCATTTTGGTTGATTCTCTAAAGCTATTTAAGTGCTAATACAATGGACCTATTTGATTAGAGCTATTCAGGTTTTAGCAGTGGCTCTTATATCTGATGCAGAACATGCTGTTGCAAAATGCTTTCATTTTTACAAGTTCAGGATTAATTTGGGGTTAAAAAATTGAGTGGAAATTCTGTACCGGATAAAGACCAGTTTAAAATCAGAGAAGTTTCTTGGGTTACTTTGAACAAAGCATCCTTTTTTTTTTTGTTTTTAAATTAAACCGGAGTGCATAGACAGGCTGTTTTATTTGTATTCCGTTGTCATCTCAAATGAATGCAGAGAATACCTTTCCCACAGTGAGATTTAATCCTGGGTTCCCAAAAAGATGGTTTTAGATTTCACATATGCAGGTAATTACCCCAGTTCCAGAGGCTCAGTTAAACTGTTTAAAGGTCAATAATGCAGATTGCTTTCACCTAGTCATTTGTATAGGGATTAAATGTGTCAGTATTAAAGAGTTTGTGTTTTAGTTATGAAATAACTAGGATTAATTTTACCTAGAATATAAATGCACAGTCTCACAAATTCTTGTGTGAGTGTATGTAGACCAGGCTAACTTCCTCAGTGCTAGGATTATAGGTAAGTTGGAAAGTTCTACTACACCTGACTTCAGATTTTGTGCTTTATGTAACACTAAAATGTTTAGATATAAATACTTTCTAGAATTCCAAGTAAAATTTTTTTTTTCTGGTCCTGGGGCTTGAACTCAGGGCCTGGACTGTGTTTTTGAGCCTCTCTGTGCTCAGGTTAGTACTCTACTACTTGAGCCACAGTGCCACTTTCCAGCTTTTTCTGAGTAGTTTATTGGAGATAAGAGTTTCATGGACACTTCTGCACAGGCTGGCTTTGAACCACAATCCTCAGATCTCAGCTTCCTGAGTAGCTAGGATTACAAGCATGAATCATTAGTGTTCGACTGTTTTGCCCTTCTTGTTAACATAGTCTCATGTGGACTTTAAAATGAAGTTAAAAATGCCCCAGACTTAAGTGTTAAGTTCAGAAAAGCATATCCTCTTAGAATTTGTTTAGGTGCTTTGAAAACAAGATAAATAGTGGGACTAACAAGGAGGATGAATACAGTCAAAATAGATTATTGCTACTATGAATATAGAACCAGGAATATACTGGAATTGTTTTAGGAAGGGGAAAGGTAAGATGAAGAGTAATGGGATTGAGGATTGGAAAATATTGTGAAAGTATGGCAATGTAAACAATCCCCCTAACTAATGTAAGCCAATGAAAATAAAATAAAATGGCTCAATGACTGTAATCTTAGCTACTTCAGAGGCTGAGATCTGAGGATCTTGTTCAAATCCAATTTAGACAGGAAACTCCATGAGACTCTTATCTCCAATTAAATCAAATGGATCAAATTGCAGAATGCTAGCCTTGAGCAAAAAAAGTTCAGGGATAGGACTCAGGTCCTGAGTTCAAGCCTCAAGAATGGTCACGCGCGCGCGCACGCACACACACACACACACACACACACACACACACACACACACACACACACACACACACACACACACACACACACACACACACACACACACACACACTGGCATCAAAATAGACAAATAAATATATAATTGTAAGGATGATACTAAATTTTTCTTGTAAAGGCAGATTTTAATGTAAATATTTTCCCCTAATATCTTGTTACAGTTTTTTCAGATATAAAATAAGCAATTGTTATAAACATTAAAAAAATTTTTTTAGTTGGTTGTAGGGCTTGAATTTGGGAATTAGGTGCTGTTCCTGGGCTGTTTTTCTCAAGGCGCTAAGCGTTCTACCACTTTGTGGTTTGGGTTTTTTTTTTTTTTTTTTCTTTTTTGGTACTGGGGATGTAACCTAGGATGTTGCACTTGCTAGGCAAGCGCTTTGCCACTGAGCTACATCCCAGCTGATGCTCTACCACTTTGAGCCACAGCCCCACTTCCAGTTTTTTGAGTGGTTAGTTAAAGATAAGAGTCTCATGAGGACTCTCTTCCTGAGTTGGCTTCGATCTCAGCCTCCTGAGTAGCTAGGATTATAGGCACAAGCCACTAGCTCCTGGCTTAGACTTGTTTTGATTTTACTAAAGCCTTCTCACAGATAGATTTTAGAGGTACATTGTTTCTGGGTTTTCAACTAGGTTCTTTTCAGTATCATAGTTCTTGTCAGTGTCTGCTTGGTTAACTCCACCTACTCCTGCTGGGTGAAAGACAATCTTGCTGTTTCTGTATTTGTCATGATTTGACTCTCTTAATACTTTACACTGGGGCATGAATGATCACACCCTTCAGAGTGGCAGGAAATGGCTTTGTGAACCACTTGTTTTGTTAATAGAAAGTAGCCAGTATAGTTATAGTTAAATGTAACTATGGTTCAAAGTCATCCTTGGGAAAATGCGTGACCCACATCCCCACAAATAAGCCAGGCATGGTGGTGTATAGCTGTAGTACTATCTACACAAGAGCTATAGGTTGGAAGATCATGGTATGGTACAAGGTAAGCCCAGGCAAAAATGCAAGTTTCCTCTGTGTGTGTGTGTGTGTGTGTGTGTGTGTGTGTGTGTGTGTGTGTGTGTGTGTGTGTGTGTGTGTGTGTGTGTGTGTGTGTGTGTGTGTGTGTGTGTGTGTGTGTGTGTGTGTGTGTGTTTTGCATTATTGCTAATCCTGGGGCTTGAACTTGGCCTGGGTGCTGTCTCTAAGCTTTTTTGCTCAAGGCTAGCATGTTATTACTTCAGCCACAGCTCCACAAACAGCTTTTTGGTGGTTAATGGGAGCTAAGAATCTTACAGACTTTCCTGCCTGGCCTGGTATCCAACTATCATCCTAAGATCTCAGGCTCTGGTAGCTAGGATTACAGGTATAAGCCACTTGCACCCAGCCTCTTTCACTTTTTTTTTTTTTTTCTTGACGGTCGTGGGGCTTGAACTCTGGACTTGGGCGCTGTCCCTGTGCTCTTCAGCTTGAACAACAGCGCCACTTCCAGTTTTCTTTTGGTTTATTGGAGATAAGAGTTTCACAGACTTTCCTGCCAGGGCTGGCTTTGAACCGCAATCCTCAGATCTCAGCCTCCTGAGTAGCTAGGATTATAGGCATGAGCCACCGGTGCCTGGCTCCTCTTTTACTTTTAGTCCTTTGAAAATATAATGTGTACTTTGGAGTCTTTAAATCTTATATTTGGTCCCTTTTTATTGTTGTTTGTGTTTTTTGTTGTTTTTTGTTTTTTGGTCCAAGATTGGGATTCAAACTGGGTATGTGATGCTTTTGCTTATTGGCTAGCGCTCTATCAACTGAGCCATACCTCCAACCCTCACATAGTTTTTATTGCCTTTATTTTTTCCTGTATATGAATCACATGTTCCTGATTCTTTGCATGTTTACTGCTGTATTTGTTGAAAACTGGGTGTTACCTGTAGTATTCTATAGCAAATGTTGAATGTTTATTTTCTCTGTGGTTTGTATTGGCTTGCTTTGTGATTTGAGGCTGTTGCAATGAAATCTACATACCCTGCAAGTTAAAGCTTCTAATGTTGCTCCTTAGGGATATAGTGTCCACAGTTACAGTGGTTTTATCAGTGCTTTCTTTGTCTTTTTCCCTGATCTCTATTAAGGTGGTTGATTCAAGGAATGGTGACATTCATCTGTAGTACCAGGACATGGAAACAGGACATTGTGGGTTTGGGCAAAGGAGGCAACACAAAGCCTCAAAGCCTCAATTGGTAGAGTGCTAGTAGATGAGTGAAAGAATCAGATCCTATATTTGAGTCCCTGTCTTGGACCAAAATATTTTTTTAAAAAAAAGGGCGGGGGCGGTGAGAGGGGGGAAGAAAGAAAGCAGGCAGAAGGAAGCAAAGAAAGAAAAAATGCTGTTTAAGTTGCTATATACTACACCCATTATGTTGGCTAATAACCAATTGATTGCTTTTTTTTTTTTTTTGGTCAATTGTGGGGCTTTAAATTGGGGCCTGGAAACTGTCCCTGAACTTCTTTTGCTCAAGGCTAGTACTCTAGGACTTTGAGCCACAGAGCCACTTCTGGTTTTCTGGTGGTTAATTGGAGATAAGAGTCTCAAGGGGACTTTTCTGCCCAGACTGGCTTTGAACTGTGATCCTGAGGTCTCAGCCTCCTGAGTAGTTAGGTTACAGGAATGAGACACCAATGGCTGGCATGTCTACTTCCTTATTTTCAACAAGGCCTGTGGGCAAATTTCTCAGTGGCTTAATTCAATTTCATTCTGGCAAGGACAGACAATCTTTTTGGTTTTTGTTTTTGAGTCATAATCTTACTGTGTAGCCCAACCTGGACTGGAATTCACAATTCTCCTGACAGGGATAGTTTTTATTGTAGTCTTTTAGGTGTGTCCTGACCCCTGGAGGACTCTGCTGGTTTTTCTGGTCCTCTCTAGAGATCTAGGTGGCTTATACCTCATAATTCTGAGGAACTGTTGTTTTTAGGAATGCTTGAACTTTGGCTCGAACTTTATACAGTTTCAAGAAAAGTCAATTCCATAGAGGAGTGCTTTGACACTTGCTTATGAGCCACCTCTCCCTCTGGGTGTACTGAACTACTGCTTTGCCCATGGAGGAGAAGGTAGCTGCTAGTGTTCTTGGTTTGCTTCTGCAGGATGGAGGCTGTACAGTAAAAGTGAGCCAGTATGAGGACAGTGAGGGCATTGCCATTCTTGGCCTGCTGCTCTTGCCATAAAACTTCGACTTTATAGGTAGGGATATAGTTGAGGAAGAAGGAACGTAATTTTTCAGCTGTACGTCAGGAAAGCCAGAAGGAATAAGTAAACAAAGACAAACTGCATGGTATCTAGAGGCTGTACAATTGAAGTGTTGTACTAGAAAAAAATCATGTGACTACCCAAACAGTAAAATCCAAGACCACCTAAAATGAGCAAGGAATCAACATGGCCAACTAACTGAGACACTGCTAACTATCTTTGGCCGCATTGTAATGGCATTTCCATATCATTAGTCTTGCAAACTTGGCTGTCCTCATGCTCCATTTGATACATTAGTAAACCTAATTCCTGGGAAATGACATTCCTGGAGTTCCTAATCTCCCTAATAAGACCACATGATGAATGTGATCATCCAATCCATGTCTGTGAAGCCCAAACTTTACCATATATGTGCGTACATTTTGCGCTGTACTAACAATTTGCCTATGGATTTATCTATGGATTCCTTCTATGACAGTCACAGGAACCTGGAAACAATGAATAGAGGTCTCAATCTGGTCCCTCTATCTTGAGACCTCCCCAGCCATCACCACTAGCAACACTCCCCAGATATTTGGCCTGCTCACTTACAGTTGGAGAGGACTGTAAAGGAGGATTGAATACACTTGGTGGCTTAACCTTGATGGAGAACTGAGGGAAAGGGAGCCCTGACTTCTTGGTCACTCTGCCCAGAGGAGCTTATGTCCGGCTGAGCTGAAGCTACAGTCTGTGTGTGGCACTTGGCACAGACTCACTTTCTTCTTTTTCTTTTTTGTCTTACCAAGATTGAATAGCATTTCTTGACTATTTCCTCATTGGGTATGTACCCTTAGAGACTAACTGGTGTTTTTTACAGTATGCACCAGCTTTGTTTTGCTGAGGAGTGGGTCTGTCCAAGGAGTTCCTCATCCTGCCATTCTGCAGTGTGTGAAGATGAGGTGCTACTCTACTACATGAGGCTAGGATGATCATGAAAAACAGAGGGGAAAATACCAACAACCCTTTGGATCCGAGGATGGGTGCCCTACAGGCATGGGACTGACAAGCATCAATCTTCTCTGCTTATGCACAGGACCAAGTGATTGCCCTTTATCCCCTTGTCAGAGAGGGGGGACAAGCCTTTGCTGTTTGGAGAGGGGATGGACAAAGATCTGGATTCTTTCTCGACCCTTTTGGAATGTAAACACATCTCTGCAGGGGTCAGACACCAGCTTTGTGACCTAGAGATGTCCCCAAGGTCCTGGGTTCCTATTTTCTGGAAATACAACCACACAGCTCTAGAGTTGGGCAAGTCTAGCTATACCCTTGTAGCTGTATGTTCTAAGGTTATGTGCACCGAAATTTTCAGCCTATTTTCTGCTGCCTACCTTCTATGTATCTCCTGGGTTTCTCCATAGTGAGCTACTAGTAAATTTTCCATAATATGCCACTCCATTGGCCATCTAGTTCTAATCAGATCAGCAGGTGCTAGGAGCCAATCCACTCAGTTTCTCTCAATCAGACTGGGCTGGCTTTTGCCTGTAGAAGTCCTAGGGCAGGAAGAGGTCAATCCCATTGCATAGGTCTCAGCCTCAGTCTCCAAGGCTTTGACTTTAGTCAGTTAAACGAAACGCTTTTCCACAAGGAAAGCCTGTAGCTTCCCCAAGGTGAACAGGTTCAAGTCATATACCCAGGTAGAGCTGGATGTGTATGATTTACAGTAGGCCTTTGTGCTAGCCTCCAAGGAAGAAAGTATTCTTCTTGCTCTACTATGGATTTCCTCAAGTCTCTGATAACTGTCTAGTGTCCAGAGATAAGTTAATGGCCACAAATAATACCAGCAGGAAAAAAAGAGTACGTCATTCTTAGAGTTTCTGAGTTGGATGTGAGGCTGCTCAAGTGTTGCCACTTGATGGCCCTGGGTCCATGTGCTTACTTAGTAATGCTCCATAGCAGAGGAGTTGCTGGGAAGCAAATCAAATCCTTTCAGGCCAGGCATCCTGGGAGGTGAGTGGAACCACTCACTTTGAGTTCTCCAAATGTAACCTGAGAGAGTACAAGACTCGCAAGCTGCTACATGGAGGTGGTCTCCATCTAGTTTTCAGGCTATAGTTTTCCCTGGCTAATTCCCCACCCCCCCTTGGACAGGAAGCTCCCAATCAATCTTGATCTCCTGGGCCTAGTTAGAAACATACTGCTTTCCCACCAGCTAACTATCAAATCCATTTACATGCTTTGTGTTAGCTGCTACACAGGATTAAAGCATAAAGGCAAGGCATTCTTTATTCTGGTGTACCCTGAAGGTCACCAGGTGTTCTGGGTTCTGTAAAGAAAGGTGACTTAGCATTTAGTGTTTTCATCATTTGGACATGGCTTCTCTTCAGAATGTGGCCTGCTGGGCTGGGGTAGCTCAGAGGTGGAACACTTGCCTAGGCTTTGGCCAGGATCCCCACACCACCCCCTTTCACTGTCACCATCACCATCACCATCACCCAGCATACACTTTAGAATGCAGGTAAAGGGAGAAGAGGCAGCTCTGCAAAGGTCACTGCTCCGTGCACGCGCGCGTGCGCACACGCGCACACACACACACACACAGGAGCAGACCCTGTTATACAGGGCCAGAGGACTCTGAATTGTGACCACTTACTTTCTTTCCATCCATGGGTAAGTTTTGGGGGCTCTCACCTTCAGATCAAGTACTGCAGACTACTTTGTTTTTGGGTCTCTCAAGATCCTTTTCAGGCCATCCCAACTGCTCCTAGCATGCCTGCCTACAGTGTGGACTTCATGTTAGTGGAAAATGCAGTCCTTCTTGTGTGTGGTCAGCTGTCAGGTAGCAGTTTGCATTTAAAGCACTGACACACAGAGAGTAGTTTGGAAGCAGGGTTCCTGCAGGGAGGGGCTTGGGAGAGCAAGGAAGTGCTTTCCTACTGTAGCAGAAGGTTCCAGGTTGCAGGTTCTGAAAAACCTAGCTCAGTAATACTGTCACCTCATTCCCTGGGGTCTAGAGTTTCCTTGACTGGAAGGACACTTGCTATTTGCTTTTCCTCCACTGCTACCAGATCTGTGGGTCCCATTCCTCCCACTTGACAGGCTTGGTTCAGTCATCCTCCTTGCCTGTCACCCAGACCTTTTATCTAGAAGGTTTGGATAAGCTGCTTCATGGGACTTATTCCCACATTGAAAAGAGACTTATTTGCATTATCTTTTCCTGCATATTCCTGTTTCTTCCTTAGTGCTGGGATCTCTTTTTGTGTGTGGGCAGCCCCGTGTTTGGGTTTAGGGAGATTTTGTTCCTTTGGTGTGAGGATCATCTCATTGTGGCAGGTGAGCTGGAGTCCAGTTTAATCTGAACTTGAGCTCTGTAGGAATGGGGACCTTTCTTGGAGCTTTTGTTCACTGGGATGGCCTCAAAGGCAGATTATCATCTGCCTTCTGGAGCATGCGCAGCCCACTTGGAGCACTTTGGGCCACTGACATGTCAGTGTCTGTCCTGGGCAGGCCTATCAGCTCCACCATGTGATGCCAGCGTGGCCCACAGTGCTTCTGTAAAGTGACAGCTTTCAGAGCCTTGGTGGTTTGGGAGCTATGCCTGCCCTGCGCTGGGCACACTCATCATTGCTGTTGAAGTGAATGAAGATTTCAGCCTTTGTGTTTGTGAGGTTTTGTGGGGCTTTGTGGGTCAGGTGAATGAGTGAGCCATTTTCACACATCACATCAGGCTGCTCACAGGAAGGCATTTTCTCAGAATTTAACGTGACTCAGGGCTGAATCTCTCAAGCCCCTTTTGGGTAACCGATTTGGGATTACTCTTAGGAGAGAAGGAGAGCAACGTGGTGTCCAGGAGACTCATCCCGGTGGAATTCTGAGTTTCAAAGTTTCTGCAATAGACTTCTGCTGTCCTTTCCCTTTCCTCAACCATGCCCTTCTTTCTTGTCCTGCTCCTGACCCAGTGCAAAGTCTAGCTGGGTGATCAGCTAGCTGTGTGTGTGCTGACAGCTGCAATAAAGAGTCAGGTGCCTTTCTGGGTGCCTGTAACAGGAGGGAGGAAGGTGTGAGAGCTTGGAGTCACATTAGCAGCTGGTGATTGAGTGACCCCTGTGAGGTTCAGACAAGCCCAGTTTTAAGACTCTGCAAGCCAGAGAGGCCAAAACAGGAACTTCCAGATTACCATGAGGCCACCCAAAATTACCATCTGGAGCAAGTGCCTGGGCCTTCCTCACCTCACTCATTTACCTAGAAAGCCCATGTGGCACAGTCATCAGTTGCTCTGGGAGAACACCCTGCCCTGGGCATCTGGGTGTGATGCGGATCAGCTAAGTCCCCACCATTTCTGATTTCTTTCCACAGCTCCCATCCCCACAGAGGGTGGGGGCTATCTTTCCATAGTGTTGAGTGTGAGTCCTTCCTGCTCACTGAGCAGGGGTACCCTGTCTGATTTCAGCTTGGCAGAACAGAAACCACTATGGGCATTCATGTGCCATGCAACAGGGACAGCTTGTGAATCTAAGCCTTCCCCTTGCCACTGTCCCCCGTATGCCAGTGACTTTTCCTTGTGTGAGCCCGCAGAAGGGGAAAGCTGTCCCCTTCTCCTGCCAAGATGGAAGGGCATTAAAACAATTCTCCTTTCAGCTGTCAATCACAGCATGAGCTCTCTGGCAAGGGTGTCTCATCTGAGCTCATTAGTAAACGTAAGGGTTGCTTTTGATCAAGGCAGATGTCCTAAGATTGTACCTTGTCCTGGACTGTTCCTTTCCATGTTGTGTCGTTTTCTGCCTTTCCTTAGGCAAGAATATGAAGGCCCTTCACTGAGGCTTGTTCTGTTCCCACACCTAGAGATAGTTACAAAGCCTGAGTTTTTGCTAACTCAGCCCTCTTTGGTTCAAACTCCCCTTTTCTTTCCTCTGTGTAGGTGTGATCTCATGTCCGTATTACCAGTTTGGGTAGGAACTTTTTCTTTTCTACTTGTGCCCTTTCCTAATAGGTGACTTAAGAATGTTCTTGAATTAACAAATTGGAGTAAATCAGAAAGAGAAAGTTACTTGAGCGAGCACACACTCCTTTTTTTCTGGGCATTCTCATTGATAATGGAGAAGAAGATTCTATGGTCAGAGGAGCCTGGTCCTAAATCTTCTAGGTTAAATTTATGGCCACTGGCCGAAAATACCAGACACAGTCCATAGATCCACAGATGGTACTACAAGGTGAATGACAAGCCAAAATAAAAGGAAATTGGTGGCCATAAAAAGTATAACACTGTTTATATAAGAAATTACTAATTGAAAAAAACCAACCAAACAAAGGAGCAAAGCATATAACGAAGCCAGTAGAGCCAGGAAAGACCCTCTTGCCATAGGATATTCTATGGTAAAGAAGATACCATGGTCAGAAGGACCTCAGTCCTTTCTGGCTAGATGAGGCAGGGGGCTGCAGAACAGTATCCACTTTAAGATCCAGGTACTTTGTATATCTTGGCAAGAAGTAACTAAAAGGAGCCCAAGGGCAAAAGCAAGCCCAAAGTACAAGGAAGGATATGGCTGGGCATGATAATTCTAACAGTAAAAGAAAATGCTGGCACTAATTGGCTAAAAAAAGAAGGCAAACTGCCAACATAATCTCGTTTTTCTAGTGGCCTTCATCTTGCTTATGGAGGAGGCCTGTAGGTCTGCTTCTAAGGAAACCACCTTTTTCCTCAGAACTTTGGTGATGTCTTGGGTTACATAAGAACAAGTCTCCCAATCCTAGGAGTCTGTCTGCTCCTGTAGTCCAGGGGTATTGTAGGCTGTTTTCACTGGGCCCTGGGGGTTGAGGGCTGGGAACTGGTTGTTTAGGATTAGATTACTCTATGGCTATCTCACAGTGATTCTAGTTACCATTTTAGGATTGCCAGCTGCAGGGCCTGCCCTAGACTTACTGGATGTAACCAGGTTTTTCTAGTGAAGAGGTTTTAATATTCTTATTTGCTAATTAGAATCTGACCACGTGCTAAACATACTTAATTTTCTTTACAGTGTTTTTTTTTTTTTTTTTACAATTACCCCCTTTCAAAAGCGTATTTTCAAAAAGTACATCTTAACTCATCATTTCTGTCATTATAACTTAGAAATTAATAAATCAAATTCTTTTGGAATATAGCAAGAAATAAAATGATCCAAAATCTCTGGCAAAAAATCTGTTGCAGAAAATACATCAGACACACATGGCCTCAAATGTCTCGTCTATTTTGATGGTATTTGTGTTTTTCTATTCCTTTTCTGTTCCTGAGGCATTCAAGAAAACTGTGTAAACAGAGAGAGCATTGCTGTCTTCCATTCACTCAGTGGCCCACACTTTCTCTGTAACCTGTTCCCTGCTTTAGTTCCAGGGTCAAAGAACCAGAACAGGCCTGGACTTAAAGGAGCTCTTTAATTACTGCTAGGCATTTGAGGATAATGTCAAGAAGCTGGGATTCTCTTGTGAAATCTGGTTATATCTAAAACTTTCTGTGCATCTCTTCTGCTGAGAAAGTTGATTTCGCATTACAATAATTGAAGGAGTACAACAGTAACTAAAACAGACCATTGCTATAACTTGGAAATGCTCCCCACTTTGGTCACAAAGGTTCCCTTGTTCATGTATTCTGCTTTCTTGCACAAAGAAAACTTGATTTATGCACCTGAACGACGTATCTTAGCAACGGAGGTGAGGGAAATGTACTGAGAACCTCTAAGCTTTGTCTAGATAACGTTTTACAGAAGAGATAAAGCAATTTACCACATTTTCTACAGTACAATTTACATTAATTTACAGTACAGTTTGTATTAATTTTAAGGAATGGAAAGGCAATTGCTCTTCCTTGCTGGCAGTGGATTTATTTACTCTTAAAAGATACATCCTCACAGCATGGTTAAAATTAGGAAAAAAATTTAGGAGTTTCTTTGGACTTGGTAGTTAGGATATTTTTTAAATTAATTGTTTGGGGCTTAAAAATATAAAAAATTGTTTTTCTCCCATAGTTTGGGGCTTAAAATATATTTTTTTCATACATTTCTGGTTGTTACCTAAAGGTACGGTTTTGGGGAATAAAAGCTAACTTTTATTTTGAAAGAGTTAAGGAGATTCATGAGGTGAATATGGACTTCTCAGCTCCATGAGAAATTTGACTTTTTCCCCCTGATACAAGGAAACAAACTAAAGGGTTGAAGAAAAATATAAGTTCTTTTAGTTCTGGCTCAGGAGTAAAATGGAGATCAGAGCTGGCTTCTGTTTCACTGATGCAGAATGTGGTGTCAAGACAGGTGCACAAGGTAGTATCCAGACTTTCTCTGTGGTCAGTCATAGGCTCAGACCTTCACTGCTTCCCCACTACTGTAAGCCTAGCTCATCATTTAATGCTTCAGACTGTCTTGTTAAATGAAGTACCTGTTGTCCCTCTGCAGTGAGGATAAGGCAATCAAGATCCCATTGCAATTGAAAGAAAGTTTTCTGGGAGGTGAGAAAAAAAGTTTAAAAAATCATTGATTATAAACTAAACACATAAAATACTACAGAAGCAGAATATTTAAAGTTCTACTTGAAATTTATATTTTTGTTTGCTTGAAGAAGAAGGTGGAAGAGAAGTAAATGTCTGTTGCAGAGGTAAAAAAGAAGGGCAGAGATGGGGAGTGAGGCTTATTAGTTA
The DNA here is from genome assembly GCF_024711535.1 of Dipodomys merriami. Lineage (NCBI taxonomy): Eukaryota > Metazoa > Chordata > Mammalia > Rodentia > Heteromyidae > Dipodomys > Dipodomys merriami. The sequence continues at coordinate 20,019,824 of NW_027202715.1, read as the reverse complement.
CCCGTAGCTCAGAGGTGGGATTTTAAAGTGGAATTTGAGAATGTGAATAGTCCAGTCATCACCTATCATCTAAGGAAAAGCTAATTGAGTAGCCATTCACCCTAACTTGTGTAAGCCAGCCTGTAGTCTTAAGAGTTTAATTTATCCAGTGAGATAGTCAGCCCCAAGCTGCAGAAGTACACCCTTCCAAGGACACAGATTCCCTCCTATGCTGGATGAAGAAGCTTAAGCAGGGGACAAAACAATGTGTAATGTCTGCTTAGCACTGTCCTAGTCACCGAGACACAAACGGTACTGTTAGCCACTTGACAGCTTTGGCATTAGCTCTTAACACACCTTACCCAACCCACCACCTTCTTCTTCCCACAACCATTCATTATACTGATCTCTCCACAGTCAAGGAGGGTTAAATGCAGGTCACAGCCACATTTTTTGCATCATGTAACTTCCTTCTGGTTGCAACCCCAAGGGCCACGTTTTAACCTTGCTTTTGTTTAGCACCGTAACCCTCCATCACACAGAACGCTCTATAGACTTGCTGTCTTCGGACATCCCCTGGGAAGTTGTTAGAAATGCAGCATCACAGGCTCTGAATCAAAATCTACATTACACTAGGCAAGATGTCCTGGTGATTCTCATATGTACTGAAAGATCTAGAAGCATGTGTGGCCATGCATTTCCATTCCCTATTGTCACCTGCCCTCTAGAAGCAAGGCTGAAATCATCTCCACACTCCTGTTTCCTTCAGGTCTGCTTTTTCCTATTTCTTTTAAAATAAAAAACCAAGACCTTTGCTGAAACCAGAAATCTTTCAGTATATCTCATTAGAACAAATCATTACTCAGGAAAGCAATATATCTAAAAGTCTCAGAAAAAGGAATATGCTGGGTGTGGTGGTGCTTACCTGGTCCCATCACTAAGGCATCTGAGTGAGGCGGGATTGCAAAAGTGAGACCAGCCTGGGTTACATAGTGAGACCTTGTCTCAAAAAATAAAAACGCTTCAAAAACAACTCATCCTGTACAGGATTAAAGATAGCAAAAAGTCATACACAAGAAAGCTGTGTTCCCACCAGCCTGGGGGAAAGGGCATAATTTCCAAATGCTGGTTCCCACATTCCTGAAACATGATTCTTTAACTTGCAGCACAAAGATCTCACTACTGACTCCATCTAAATCTTGAGCCATCTCACCTAAATCCACAGCAGCTTATAACCCACAAATGAGAAAACAGCAGAATATGTATGGTTCTCCCCTTCCTTCTCCGCCTCTGGCATAGGGGTGCTGAAGTAGGACCTTGGGATTCTTTCTCTGGCTCTACTTAGTTTTTGTCAAGCTGACTTGTGGAACATTGTCTTGCATTTATCCTTGATTATCAAAGACCAAAATTTGGTTTGTAGGTAGTCTTTGTGTCTGTATCTCTACCTCTCTAGTTGGAGGGTGCTTGGATTAGGGAATTGCAATGTTCAGAGTAGTCTATGATTTTATGCCACTGGCTACAGAGTAACTTTCTATAAGCTATCTGTGGTCCAGTTGTCTCTGCCAGGTCTGTGGACTGTGCAGCGTACATTTCTCTTCCATGGGCATCACTGGGAGGCAAGTGTGACTTGCCTGGTGACCTCATTCACAAGTTTAGCCGGTACCCAGAACTAGTTATTCAGTCCTGGAGTTGAACTCGGAACCTTGCACTTGATAGATGGACACTCTTAACACTTGTGTTTATGCCCTGCTAGCTTGGACCATAGTCCTTCCAGTCTCCCCTCCTGAGCAGCTAGGATTATAGGCATGAGCTATATACTTGGGCTTCAGGGAATTCTTAATGTTTCCTAAGCCTCCTGGATCTGGCTGTGTTATAGCCATCCTTTGCAAGTTACTGGCCAATGACCACGTGTCACTGGCCCTCCCCTCCCTGACACAGTGAGTGAAACCTCTTTGCTCTCATCAAGAGGGCTGCCATTGGCCACAGTAATGTAAATTAGCTCTCTAGCTAATGGAGTATATAGGCAGAGGGTCTTGAACCCTAGAATCAAACTTGGATGTCAGTCCTGGGGTTGGTTTTAACCTAGATAGTTCTACTTTGCTTACACCTGAGGTAGCAAAATATTGTCATGACATGGCCTTTCGTCTTTTGCTTGTATGGATTGGGTTCTCTTTTAGGATGGAGGACACATCTCTTAACTCTTGTAATTTGAAAGGTTTACATTTGTCTTCATCCTCTACCATTTTTAACCATCTATATCACTTTTTGGTGGTTTGTTTGTTTTTTGTTTTTGTTTTTAGAAAATTTCAGAAGCATCTGAATAGCTTGTGTGGTCAGTGTGTTTTTGCGATATCTATGACAGATATTGTGGCCTCTTTCAAAGGTCTCTGTTTCTTCCAAGGGCCAAGTGGTCAGCCAGTTCATCTCTGGTAGTGCCTTGAGGAGCTGTAAGGGCTAGATGCTGTGCAAGTAGAACAACCTCTTGAGGAAGGTCTGTTTGTCTGAATCAATTTCCTTGATTTGTACTTGGCACTTCATGATTGAAGTCCCTAAGAATGAAGTGAGCTTCCATAATGAGTTGGTCTTGGCTCTCCCAGTTGTCTGCTTCTGAGGAGCCAAAGCACTTGGGTGGAGGTTGCAAATCCCAAAGTAAGGGCTGAGAAACACCTCACTGATCCAGAGGCTCTAACTTTCTTTTCCTTTTCTATTTTCTAGTATACCTCAAGAATAGCTTCCCCAAAGCCTTTCCCCATCATTTTCTCCTCCCTTGCTTGTCCTTTCTCCAACTTTACAGAGATCAGATGACATTGTTGTGTGTGTGTGTGTGTGTGTGTGTAATATACATATATATTACACACACACACACACACACACACACACACACACATACACACCTGCTTTGTTCACATCTCATAAGTACTTTCCCATTTTAAAGTTAATTCCTCTAGCTGGCACTGGTGATAGATACCTGTAATACTAGCTGCTCAGGAAGCTATGATCTGAGGATCACTGTTTGAAGCCATCCTAGGCAGGAAAGCCCATGATACTCTTATCTCCAATTAACCATCAAAAAGCTGGAAGTGGAGCTGTGGCTTAAGTGGTAGAGTGCTAACCTTAAGTAAGAAAGGTGGCAGACAGTGCCCGGGCCCTGAGTTCAAGTCCCAGTACTGGCACACCTACTCTCCTCTCTCCCCCCACAATAAAACTAATTCCAGCCGGGCGCTGGGGGCTCACGCCTGTAATCCTAGCTACTCAGGAGGCTGAGATCTGAGGATCGCGGTTCAAAGCCAGCCCGGGCAGGAGAGACCGTGAGACTCCTATCTCCAATAAACCACCAGAAAACTGGAAGTGGCGCTGTAGCTCAAGTGGTAGAGCGCTCGCCTTGAGCTGAAGAGCTGAGGGACAGCACCCAGGCCCAGAGTTCAAGCCCCACGACCGACAAAAAAAAAAAAAACAAAACTAATTCCTCTACCTGAACCTGTATCCATTTCCCTGTCTCTCCTGTCTTACAGTTGTTTTTTTTTTGGCAGTGGGGCTTCAACTCTGGGCCTGGGGCACTCCCTGAGCTCTTCAGCTCAAGGCTAGATATAGCTCTACCACTGGAGCCACAATGCCACCCGGCTTTTTCTGTATATGTGGTGCTGAACAAACCCAGGGCCTCATGCATGTGAGGCAAGCACTCTACCACTGAGCCACCTTCCCAGCCCTGTCTTGTAGTCTTACTTTTATTGTTCCAGAATTGTTTTTATCACTTTTGCTAGTCTTTCCTTCTTCACATTCAAAGGTGCAGAGATTTAAAAACATATATGTACTTATTACCTGACTTATGTAACTGTAACCCCTCTGTACTTAACCTTTATAGTAATAAAAGAGCAGAACATACATCCACTTTCTTATTTCTGCTCTTTTCTGGTTTGTAATTGATTTCACAGTCGGGTGTCTTATACAAATGGCCTAGTTTTCTTTTTTCTCTTTTTGACAATAATGCCTATTACACTCAGGGCCTTGCTCTTGCGAGGCAAGCACTCCACTACTTGAGCCAGTAGAAGACTGATGTTTTTCACTGGGATGATCCTCATCCTCGCATGCCCTCCTCCTCTAATTGCTGAAACTGTAGAAAATGCACTGGCATCTAATGGGCAGAACCCAGGGATGTTGTTAAGACGGCCTACAATTTATAGGACAGCCCTTGTCAATGAAGAATTATCTGGCCAGTATGACCAACCACCTCAATTTTCCTGTCTTTCCCTGTAACCTCACTGAAAGACCCATGTCCCAGTAAAATCCTCAAGTCTTAGGTTATTAGGACTACTGCCCACCAAGTATCTGGTCTCAAATATCTGGTCTGAATAGCCTTGATCTAGAAGGAGAGTCTAATATCTTCACTTCTCATCAACTCCCTTCTCCTTTAATGTGACCTTTAGTTTCTTTGTTTTGTTTTGTTTTTTTTTTTTGGGGGGGGGTCCGGTTGTGGGGCCTGAACTCTGGGCCTGGGCGCTGTCCCTCAGCTCTTCAGCTCAAGGCTAGCGCTCTACCACTTGAGCCACACCGCCACTTCCTGCTTTTTTTTCTTTTTGCTTATGTGGTACTGAGGAATCGAACCCAGGGCCTCTTGCATGCAAGGCAAGCGCTCTACCACTGAGCCACCTTCCCAGCCCCTTTCTTTTTTTTTTTTTAACTTGAAGTTAATGATTTCTTTCCATTCAATGAATCCATTAACCTTCAACCTTTCTGATTCTACCAAGCATTGACTTGCCATTCAGTGTGTGTGTGTGTGTGTGTGTGTGTGTGTGTGTGTGTGTGTGTGTGTGTGTGTGTGTGTGTGTGTGTGTGTGTGTGTGTGTGTGTGTGTGTGTGTGTGTGTGTGTGTGTGTGTGTGTGTGTGTGTGTGTGTGTTGCTCTAGAGTTCAAATCCCCAGGGCCTGGTGCATGCTAGGTAAGTACTCTACTTCTAAACTATACCCCTAGTTGTCTCCTATCTTCCTAGTAAACATAGACAATATGGCCTAGCTTACATTTCCAGCCTTATTTTCACCTTACCCCTAAATCTCTCCAATCATAATCCTTAAATTCTGTCCAACCGGGCTAGGAAGATGGCTCAGTGGTAGAGCGCTTGCCTTGCATGCCTGAAGCCCTGGGTTCGATTCCTCAGCACCACATAAGCAAAAAGAAAAAAGCGGGAAGTGGCACTGTGGCTCAAGTGGTAGAGCTGAAGAGCTGAGGGAAAGCACCCAGGCCCAGAGTTCAGGCCCCACGACCGGACCCCCCCCCAAAAAAAATTCTGTCCAACCAGGGTATGTAGTCTTGTGTGTATTGTGTCTGTCTTACTAATTGGAAAATACATCTGGTCTTTTCTGTTTCAAATCTTTCTGATCATTCCAGTGAGGAAGGAGTATAATGGTGACAATACTGGACTAGGAGTTGAAGATCTATCTGTCTGTCTATCCATCCATCCAGTCCAATCTTCATTTGTATTTTTATGCTGGTACTGAGGCTTTTTTTTTTTTTTGCCAGTCCTGGGCCTGAACTGGGCCTGGGCACTGCCCCCGAGCTCTTCAGCTCAAGGCGAGCAATCTACCACTTGAGCCACAGTGCCACTTCTGGCTTTTTCTGCTTATGTGGTGCTGAGGAATTGAACCCAGGGCCTCATGCATGCAAGGCAAGCACTGAGCCACCTTCCCAGTCCTGGTACTGAGGCTTTAACTCAGGATCTCATACTCTTTCTTGCTCAACTTTTTTTTTTTCTCAAGGCTGGTGCTCTACCGCTTGAGCCACACCGCCATTCCCATATTTTTGCTGATTAATGGGAGAGTCACATGGACTTTTTTTTTTGACTGAGCTGGCTTTAAGCTGAATCCTGAGAGCTCAGCCTCCTTAGGAGCTAGGATTACAGGTATGAGTTATCGGTGCTGGGTTATTTTATTTGCTTTTAACCTTGAGACATTACTTGAGCTTTTTATAACTTTATTTATCTTAAGTACAGGAGCAGCATTGCCACCTCTTTCCTTTGTCAGATAGCTGCCATGAAAATGTGTTTGTTTGTTTGTTTTTTGTGGGACAGGGGGCTTGAACTCTGGACCTATGCACTGACTCTGAGCTCTTCTACTAAAGGCAAGTGCTCTACCACTTGAGCCACAGTGCCACTTCTGGTTTTCTGGTGGGCAATTGGAGATAAAGAGGCTCACAGACTTTTCTGCCTGGGCTGGCTTTGAACCTCGATCCTCAGGTCTCAGCCTCCTGAGTAGCTAGGATTACAGGGGTGAGCCATTGGCACCTGGCTAAAATGTGTATATTTTGAGAGACCGGAACAGCTGTATAACTATGCCTGACCTCCTGAATTCTCTCAGATAGAAATTTACTGTCTTGCTTGGAGAGTAGTGACAGACGCTATACATTTCAAAGAAGTAGAGACTACAATGTAAACCTTTCCTTCCATAGTTTTTCTATTGTACATGTCATCTGAACAGACAGAATAAAGACTGATGAAAGAAGAGCAATTCCACCTTCTAGTCTATATAACTGTCCTAGTTTGCAACAGTTCTTATTGTCAGATTTATCACCTACATTTTTAAAATCTCTACTTAGGTGATGTTTTTCCCGTGCAAATGAACCCCATAGATCAGTCTCAGTTTGTGCCCTTGGCTGAAGTTGTTTGCTGTGCTATATCTGATATGAATGCAGCTCAGATTGTAGTAACACAGGAATCACTTTTGGAGCATTTGATGAAGCATTATCCAGGTAAGCAGTTGTTTTTTTTTTCTCTTTGTAGTTCATGCATTTGGTTTCTGTTTATAATCTTAGTTACAGATACCCTAGATGGTATCCATATTTAATTCTACAGAGTCTTATGTCAGAACACTGCCAGAAAAAGTCCTGCCTCAAGAGATTTGGTAAGGTTATTTCCCTTACTTTCTAAATCAACTTCTCAAAAGTAAAAAAAATTTTTTTTTTGGGTCTGGTCGTGGGGCCTGAATTCTGGGCCTGGGCGCTGTCCCTCAGCTCTTCAGCTCAAGGCTAGCGCTCTACCACTTGAGCCACAGCGCCACTTCCATCTTTTTTCTTTTTGTTTATGTGGTGCTGAGGAATGGAGCCCAGGGCCTCAGGCATGCAAGGTAAGAGCTCTACCACTGAGCCACCTTCCCAGCCCATCAAAAGTAAATAAATGTTTATGGCAATAAATAAGACTTTTAAGAAATGGAGTGAAAAAGGAAAGAAAAATTTCCTCTCTTCCTAATTCCCAATTTTCTACTACCGCTTCCTAGAGGTGAAAGTTTTTTGTTTTTTTTTTGTAGTTCTTATTTATGCTATCATAAATTGTATTTTTTTGTGGGTAGGGCAGAGTTTAAACTTAGGGCCTGGATCTCGTTATGCAGGCACTCCACCACTTGAACCACTCTTCCACACCAATAAATTGTATTTGAACAATATATATAAAATGTTAAATAAGTATGTATATCTCTACATATATCCCTTTTATAACAAATGGGATCATTCTATATATTCTTTGCTTTTTCTTAGAAAAAGTGAAGTCTGGCTGGGAATGTGGCTCGGTGGAAGAGAGCTTGCCTAGCATACATGAAGCTCCAGGCTTGATTTCTCAGTACCACATAAACAGAAAAAAGCCTGAAGTGGCGCTGTGGCTCAAATGGCAGAGCACTAGCCTTGAGCCATAGAAGCTCAAGGACATTGCCCAGGCCCTGGGTTCAAGCCTTAGGACTGGCAAAAAAAAAAAAAAAAAATTGAAGTCATGAGACAGTGGTTTTTAAATTTTTCCATATTTGCTTATCTATAATACTTTCCAGCCAGTTGAGTTTACTCAAGCCTGTAACCTTAGCAACTTAGGAGGCTGAGATAAAGAGGAGCCAAGTTTGAGGCTAGCTTGGGCAAAAGGTTTGCAATGTCCATTTTCAGTCAATGGTGGTGGGTACATGCCTGTCATCCTAACTACACAGAAAAGCATAAATAGGATCATGGTTCCACCTGAGCAAAAATATTTGAAAAATCAGGCAAAAAACTCTGGAGATGTTGGGCACCATGGGCTCAGACCTATAATTGTAGCTACTAAGGAGGCTGAAATTTGGGGATTCAGATTTGAAGCCAGCCTAGGCAGGAAAGTCTGTGAGACTTATCTAATATACTACCAAAAGAGCTGGAAGTGGAGCTGTGGCTTAAGTGGTAGAGTGCAAGCCTTGAGCAAAAAGCAGCTCAGGGACAATGCCCAGACCCTGACTTCAAGCCCCAGGACTAGCATATGAAAAAGTGGGTTCTGAGGTAGTATCTGCTTTGCAAACTCAAAACCCTAAGTTCAAACCCTAGTATTGCTGAATAAACAAACAAAAAACACTTCCCCTAAGCTGCATTCCCACCTACTCAGCAGGATCATGGTTCAATGCAAAAAGTTTGACGGAAGAGTTTTTAATAAAATCTATCTCAACAAAAAGAAAGCCAGAGTTGGTGGCTCACACTTGTCATTCTTGTCAACTCAGCTACACAGAAGGCATGAATAGAAGTAAGATACAGGCTGATCTGGGCAAAAAACTCTATACCCTACCTGAAAAATAACTAAAGTAAAAAGGGCAGGGGTGCATGAATCAAGTAGTTAAGTACCATTCTAGCAAATATGAGTTCAAAGTTCAGTATTGGAAAGCAAACACTTTCTTCAACATTTTACCCTTTTTTTTTTTCTTCAATACTAGAGTTTGAACCTAGGACTTCATGCTTGTGAGGCATGTACCCTAACAGTGAATCACATCTCTATTCCTCAAAAGTTCAAACTGGATTTGTAATTGAGTAAATCCAGATTTTTCTTTTCATTTCTTTTCTTTCTTTTTTTGTTGTTGGGGCTTGAACTCTGGGTCTGGGTGCTTTCCCTGCGCTCTTCAGCTCAAGGCGAGGGCTTTACCACTTGGGCCACGCACCACTTCCGGTTTTCTATTGGTTTATTGGTGATAAGAGTCTTACCGAGTTTCCTGCCTGGGCTGGCTCTGAACCATGACCTTCAGATCTCAGCCTCCTGAGTAGCTAGGATTACAGGTGTGAGCCACCAGTGCCTGGCTCAGCTTTCTTTTCTAACCTTTTCTAACACTAACCTAATCATATATCTTTTTAGGGAAAAACTTACATAGCTATTGTTTAATTAAATTATGAATATTATTTTTGGCATTTTAATTACAAATATTGTGTTACACTCAAACAAATGGTTTGACCTCAGCTCTCTCAATTAGCTTTTTTTTTTGCTTCTGGATGGTGTTTTACCACTTGAGCTACACTTCCACTTACAGCTTTTTGTTGTTTAATTGGCGATAAGAGTCTCATAGACTTTTCTGCCAGGAGTGGTTTCAAACTATGATCCTTAGATTTCAGCCTCCTGAGTAGCTAGGATTATAGGCTTGAGTCATCAGCACCTGGTATTTCTTAAATTATTTCTTATTCAAAATCTGTTGATGTAAAATACTTGTTTGTTTTAGGAATTGCAGTTCCACCCCAGGATATTCTATACACCACGCTAGGAGCTCTGATTAAAGAAAGGAAGATTTATCACACTGGAGAAGGATACTTCATAGTTACACCTCAGACTTACTTCATCACAAATACAAGTTGCCAGGAAGATAAGAGAATACTTCTGTCAAAAGAAGACTGTCTGGTGCCTACTTCTGTGACCTATCTGGTGAACTTGGAGAGCTGTACAGAGTTGGCCAAAGAGAAGGCTGCCCCCATTTCCCATTGTCCCTCCTGCCAGTGTTTTTCTGACATGTGCATTCAAGACATTGAAGACCCAACAAGTGTTGCAGAAGTGACTAGAAAAGGCCAAAAAAGTCCAGGGGAATCTGTACCTTTGGTTCAGAACCAGGAAGTTTCAGCATCTCAAGACACTCACATCTGTGATAGCCCCAAATCTTTACCATACACAAAAGACAAAGAAAAAGGCAGAAAGTTTGGCTTTGGTTTCTTATGGCGCAGTATATCCAGAAAGGAGAAGCCCAAAGCTGGGCACAGCAGCTTCTCGGCACAGTTCCCTCCTGAAGAATGGCCTGTCCGAGATGAAGATAACTTGGACAATCTTCCCCGACATGTTGAACATGAGATAATCAAAAGAATTAACCCTGTGCTGACTGTTGACAATTTAATCAAACATACCCTCCTAATGCAAAAAGATGAAGAACAGAAAAAATGTAATAGCCAGGGTACTTCCACTGATAGGCTGACAGCTAGACCTAAATGTCTTTTGAAAGAGGGAGTTACCAGGAGGCAGGGTCGGTCAGCAAAGCCTCGCAGGCAGGGCCATACTCATAGGGGCAGACATAAAGCCCGGAGCCAGGGAAGCATTAGACTGGAAAAGCACTCCAGGTGTCCTGCTGCCCAGCCTACCTATGGCATTAAAAGTCCCAATGAAGGAGAAGTTCAGAAACTACCTGGCGAGAATCCAGCTGTTCTAGGTTCCCACTTGATTTACAAAAAGCGAATCAGTAATCCTTTCCAAGGCTTGTCTCTCCGAGGGAGCCCAATAACCACAGGGCACTACATTCAGAAGACCAGTCATCTGAAATCTAGTCAGACTGGACCAAAGGAAAAGCCTTTCCAAAGGACAAGGTCATCAGATCCCTCAGGAATCTTTGATCATGAAGCCCAACAGCCATCTGCTGAGCAATGTTATGATAAACAGAAAGCAGAGTCCACTTATATGACTGACTCTACTGTCCAGCCTCCTGGTGATGACTTCAGAGGTAGTCTCTTAAATTACCCTCAAGGTGGTGCTTCACAAAATGACAGCCATTGCTGTTCTGTGAAAGAGAGCATGTTGAGATGTGATGTCTCTAATGGAGAAAACAAGGAAATCCCTGAAGTCTTGAGGAAAAGCCACTTTGACAAATTAGGAGAGGGAAAAGAAACACAGACTATCCTCCCATCACAAGGTTCCTCTTTAGACCTGACATCCTCTGCTTGTAGACAAATCAACAAAACAACACATCAATTTCAAAACCTTGGTCTCTTAGATTACCCAGTTGGTGAGAGCCATTTGAGACAGGACAGAGACTCAGAACTAATGAGAAAGGCATTTATCCTGGAGACGGAGACTGCGAATCAAGAAAATGAAAGGCTTTCTGATGATGGTCATGTCTTGTATCCTGATGAAGTGGAGGATGATGATGGGGCCTGCAGTTCATTATATCTAGAGGAGGATGACTTTTCTGAGAATGATGACTTGTGTCAAATGCTGCCTGGACATACTCAGTATTCCTTTGCAGGTGGAAGCAAGTGGAATCATTTAGAAAAGCCAAAAATGGCTGAGAGACCTCTGAATGAGTATAGTAGCAAAATAGGTAGGATTGAGCCTGAGGTGCTTAAAAGAAATGAATGTTATAAACCCACTGGGTTGTTTACAAACCCAGGTGAAAGCCCCAATCTTAATCTTTCTGATGACAGCTGTGTCCTAAATTTAGGGACCCGGATTAGTTTTAACTCTGAAGAAGAATCTAACATTGCTAAATGTATACAGTCTTCCACACCTACTGATAGTTTATTTGATTACTATAGTGCAAGGAAAACTAGTTCTGACACTGAAACCCTTCAGGGTTCTGTTGCTGACACCGGAAAGAAACGAATTAGCTGGAGTCAGAGCCTTCAGAATCAGGAATTGAGAAAACATTTCACACAAAAGTTAGAACTTTTCAATATGCCAGTGTTGGCTCAGGATATTCAGCATGAACATAATCACTTGGAAGGCACAGAAAACCATAGCATGGCAGGAGATAGTGGAATAGATTCTCCACGGTAAGTGCACATTAAAATGTCTAATTAGCCACTCCCCCAAGGTTGCACTTAAACTCAAGGGCATAGTGAATTGCCCTTGTGAATATACTACTGGTAAAAAAAAAAATTGTCACCCTTTTTTCTTTTTTTTTTTTTTTTTTTTTTTTTTGGTCCAGTCGTGGGGCCTGAACTCTGGGCCTAGGCGCTGTCCCTCAGCTCTTCAGCTCAAGGCTAGCGCTCTACCACTTGAGCCACAGCGCCACTTCCGGCTTTTTATTTCCTGCTTATGTGGTGCTGAGGAATCGAACCCAGGGCCTCATGCATGCAAGGCAAGCACTCTACCACTGAGCCACCTCCCCAGCCCTAATTGTCACCCTTTTATGAATAATTTAAAGTTACAATCAGATCACATCTACTAGGATAGAGTTAATTTTTAATGTGAACCAAATTTTATTTGTCCAAAAATCTTTCATTATTTCTAAAATTAGAAAACATTTTCTAAAAACCAAGCACTTTGAGTGTTAAGGTTGGAAATTTTCACTTGCATTTCTGAATTTATACAGGTTGAGAAAGAGATGTCACTTTTCCACTAATGTTTTTCCCATCAACTTGCTTAAATAACTTTACTCAGATTTATAAGAGTAATATGTTCATAATAGGACATTTCAGAAGTACTGAGGGCTGGGGTTTAGCTTCGTGGTAGAGGACATGCAGACATGAGGTTCTAGATTCAATTCCCAGCACCCCCAGAAAAATAATACCAAAAATTTTAAATGCCTTTAATGATCCTATTTTTTCAAAATCCTTTCTTCTTTGATTCATTTATAACACTTCAATCTGAATATATAGATCTCTGTATATTTTGGCTCATTGTTACTAATTTGCATTTTTCTTAATAGCTTATCATGAACATTTACTCAGTTTTTTAAAATAGTCATTCTAGGGCTGGGAAGGTGGCTCAGTGGTAGAGCGCTTGTCTTGCATGCATGAGGCCCTGGGTTTGATTCCTCACACATAAGCAGAAAAAAAAAGCTGGAAGTGGCGTTGTGGTTCAAGTGGTAGAGCACTAGCTTTGAGGTGAAGAGCTCAGGGACAGCACCCAGGCCCAGAGTTCAGGCCCCACAACCAACCCCCTTCCCCCCCCCCCCCCCACAAATCAGGGAAATTACGTGCAATTGAAAAATGAGCAAATTCCTTTTTAAATATTGCTTGGATTGGGCTTGGAGGCATGGCTCTGTTGGTAGAGTGCTAGCCAAGGAGCAAAGTATAAAGTACCGAGTTCAAGTACCAGTCTCTGAACAAAAAAAATTGCTTTTTAAATATCTTTCTTGAGATTCTTATAAGTGTAATTATTAAAAATTACTGTAGACAAGGACAGACAAAATAACATTTGAATACCAACTGTATACTATAATTGTTATGTCTAAGATTTGGGGAATAGAGATGAACAGGATATAGTTGGTACCTATAGGAAGCCTAGAATTTATTTAGTTGAGGAAACCTACTAACAAGGTAAATAAGTAGATCTTGAGAAAAAAAGTGTAAATTCTTTTTTTTTTGGGGGGGGGAGGGTCCGGTCGTAGGGCCTGAACTCTGGGCCTGGGCGCTGTCCCTCAGCTCTTCAGCTCAAGGCTAGTGCTCTACCACTTGAGCCACAGTGCCACTTCTGGCTTTTTTTTTTCTTTTTGCTTCTATGGTGCTGAGGAATCGAACCCAGGGCCTCAGGCATGCAAGGCAAGCGCTCTACCACTGAAGCCACCTTCCCAGACTGAGCATAAATTCTTTATAACTTTCAAATATATGTGAAAATAAGAGTGATAGGTGAAGGCTGTGCAGTATCTCATGCTTGTAGTTCCAGCTACTTAGGAGGTGGGTTTCAAGAAAAGTTTAGGACAGTCTGATCTGTTTATGACTGGAGTTACTAACTCCAGTCTGAGTTAGTAATAGCTTCATCCCCACTACCTTCTTCTTTTTTTTCCAGGTCCTGAGGCTTGATTCAGGGCCTGTCTCTGAGCTGTATCTGAGCTTTTTTTCTCAGGGCTAGCACTCTACCACGTGAGCCACGGCGCCACTTCCAGCCTTTTGTTATGTGGCACTCTAACACTAAGCCACATTCTAAGCCCATCCCCACTATCTTTAACAAGCAAGTTATCCCTGGTGGATCACACCTATAATCTCAGTTATGTGCCTTCTACATAACTGGATTGCAGTCCAGGCTGGCTTGAAAAATAACTAAAGCAAAAAGGACTAGGTATCTCAAAGCCCTGAGTTCAAATCCTAGTACCACTATATGAAATAAATAGCAGTGTTAAGGTATAACTCAATGGTAGAATGCGTGCTTCATGAATGGGTTGAAGCAAGACATGTGGGTAGATAGGGATCAGAGTTTACAGTTCCTGGGAAAAGATCATTATCAATGTGAAAAATGCAATAGTTTTCCGTCTTCTCAAAATAGTAAATTATATAGCAAGATATACATATTGGCCACTTTGCATGTATAGAAAATTTTTTCAGAGAATTCATTTTTTCTGGCTAGAGTATAATTTGATATTGGATCTGAGAACTTGTTTAAAGTGTCAAATATTGAGATACTATACTGTAGTCTTTAAAATGTAAAGAGCACTTTATATTTTAGAAGGTTAAGTTATTTGATAAATGTATCTTAGTTTAATTGATAAATGTGCCATAAGGTTAACTAAGTTTGACCTTCAAATTACATTTATCATATAAGCCCTTCAAAGTAAATGAATGAGAACTGGTACATGCTTCAAGTGGTAGAACACTTGCCTAGCAAGTGTGTGTTCCTGAGTTCAATTCCCAGTACCTCCAAAGAAAATAAAATTATAGTAGTTTGAATAGCATACCAGGTACCTTTTGAAGACAATAATTCTTTCATTTTTAATATCTCTAGGACACAGAGCCTGACATCTAATATTTCAGTCAGTTTGGATGAATTTAAAAGACGACAGAATTTTCAGAAGAAATTTGAAGGCACAAAGAACAGTCAGACACTCACATCTAATTCCCTACTACAACTAACTCCAGTCATAAATGTTTAATTATATTTTGGAAACTTTTTCTAAAAATGTACAGTGTTACTATGGAGCTCTTTAAGTGAATATATAAGAATCCTCCAAAGCCAAGCATATATACTATTAACCTTATCACATTCTACTAACTGGCTTTTTTCCTTTTTGATATTTTAGAGCATTTTTTTTGTATTTTACTAGGAACTTATTAGTTTATAGATTGCAATAAAATAACATGGATTCATGGGTCTTTTTTCCAATTAAACGTTTTCAATTTTCATTTATTGGTTTCTCAAATGCATAGTTTAATACCCAGGAGTAAGTGACTTTATCTGCACTAATATTGAGTTGGTAAGTGACTTTATCTGCACTAATACTGAGTTTGTAGGTTATTTGAATCTCACCAGATTTAAACAAAAAATGTAGAAAACTGTTAAGGATTGGTAAAAATCTTTAACATTAGAAATTTATTTTTGTGACTTTGCAGTAAGAATTCCTTTTATCCAATCATTGCTGCCAGATCTTTTCTTCAACCAGCTTGAACATGAACAAAATGGCCACAAATATGATTGAGAAGTGTCTACAACTCCTGCTGCAGTAGATGTTTGGTTCTTCCTACATTTTAGGCTCTACCTATATATATAGCCTGACTTTCAGTGAAACATCAAATAATGGAGCTAGAAAGAATGGTTGCTGGATGATGTGTAATAGGGAGTTCAAAATTAAAGAGATTTAGAGAAAAGATTCAAGGTAGCTGACAAACATTTAACAATTCATTTACATTTTCATCCATTTCTGCTCATAAAGCTATATAATAACTTTTCCAGAATCTTTTCTGGCAGCCTTTTCAGATCAAGTGGATGGTAAGTTACCCTGAATTTGGCTGGATGTGGAATCAAGACTGGTTTCAGGATGTCAGGATGGTGGTGCTGACTTATGGTTGAAGGGATTTTTTTTTTCTGTGTGCTAAGGATTGTCAAAGTTTTAGATCTCAAGAAAAATTGACTAATTGGAAAGTGTCTTTCCAGCTCTTCCTAATTATAATGAAGGCCAGAGTGAAGCCCAGCACTGTTGGGAGCTACATGCAAACATTGTGGGTGTGCATAAGAGGGGAAGCAAGATTTGCTCTTCTGTTTAGCAGTGGTCACACCATTCTTTCCATTATTAGATTTCAATGTAATCTGTTCAGTCTAGTCTATCATGGCCTTCCAAATTTATGGTCATAAGGACATTTGCAGCCCTACTCAAGGTACCAAGAGAAGTAATCTGGCATAGAAAAGATTTGTGGGGAGGTAAAGGCAGAAGCATGTTTTCAAAGGGTCTTACAGAATCAGCATCAGTGAATGGAAGTTTGGAGAAAGATTTCAACTCTGTATGAAGAACTTGATGTTTGTTGAGTATCTGAAGATGAAGCAGATGGTTTTGTAAAATAATGAGTTTCCTTTTTTTTTGGTCGGCCATGGGGTTGAACTCTGGGCCTGGGCGCTGTCCCTCAGCTCTTCAGCTCAAGGCGAGCACTCTACCATTTGAGCCACAGTGCCAGTTCTGGTTCTCTAGTGGTTTATTGGAGATAAGAGTCTCATGGACTTTCCTACCCGGGCTGGCTTTGAACCCCGAACCTCAGATCTCAGCCTCCTGAGTAGCTAGGATTACAGGCGTGAGCTACCAGCGCCCAGCGAGTTTCTCATTATTAAGGGCAATCAAGCAGATGTTTGGTGATCCTTTTATATCTTAGTTTTTTCCCCCCACTAAACAGAATGGCTAAAGTAGGTATTTTGAAGAATTCTGTGTGTGTGTGTGTGCACGTGTGTGTGTGTGTGTGTATGTGTGTGTGTGTGTGTGTTTGGTGCCAGTACTAGGGCTTGAACACAGTGTTTTTTGGACACTGTCCCTTACTTTTTCATTGCTTAAGGCAGATGTTCTACCTCTTGAGCCACAGCTCTACTTCCAGCTTTTTGCTGGAAGAGTTTCTCAGATTTGTCTGCTGGTTTCAAACCTAGATCTCAGGTCTGAGCTTCCTGAGTAGGATTACAGGTGCCACAGCTCCAAGGCTAAGGTCTTATGCTTCTAAGATTCAGTGAGGATCTTATAGTTAGCTCATGTAAGAATCCCAGTTATTGGGGACTGGGAAAGTGGCTCAGTGGTAGAGTGCTTGTCTTGCATGCATGAGGTCCTGAATTCGATTCCTCAGTACCACATAAGCAGAAAAAGCCAGAAGTGGTGCTGTGGCTCAAGTGGTAGAGCGTTATTCTTGAGCTGAAGAGCTGAGGGACAGCACCCAGGCCCAGAGTTCAAGCCCCACAACTGGCCAAAAAACAAACAAACAAAAGAATCCCAGTTATTGGGCTGGGAAGGTGGCTCAGTGGAAGAGCGCTTGCCTTGCATGCATGAGGCCCTGGGTTCGATTCCTCAGTACTACATAAGCAGAAAAAAAAGAAGCTGGAAGTGGCTCTGTGGCTCAAGTGGTAGAGTGCTAACCTTGAGCTGAAGAGCTGAGGGACAGCGCCCAGACCCAGAGTTCAGGCCCCACGACTGGACCCACCCCCTCCCCCCAAAAAAAGAATCCCAGTTATTGCTACCAGTTCTCCATTTCTTCACCTATCCCTGTCAGTCTTTGAAAAAGGAGCACAACAACTGTGTTTCATCTTAAGTTTTTGAACTGGAACAAGTCTCCTCATGTGTGAGGAATCCAAAATTATTTCCGGCTCTACTCACATCTAGGTACTAAAGAAACATACTGGGGGGGGAGGGGGCTGGGAAGGTGGTTCAGTGGTAGAGCACTTGCATGCATGAGGCTCTGGGTTCCATTCCTCAGCACCACATAAGCAAAAAGAAAAAAGCCGGAAATGGCGCTGTGGCTCTAATGGTAGAGCGCTAGCCTTAAGCTGAAGAGCTGAGGGACAGCGCCCAGGCCCAGAGTTCAGGCCCCACGACCGGACCCCCCCAAAAAAAATACTGGGTGAATTTTGGCACTCTGCATTTAGCTGTATTAAGTGAAGCCTATTATGAGAACAAAAGATTTGACTTCCTTCTATAAAATTAATATAATCACAAATACTAATGGAAATAGATGCTACTAAATTGTTTCAGAGATTATTTTCTTAAAATAGGTGGTTTACATCCCCTCCCCATAGCCTCTGTAGTGTTCTAAGGAACCTTAGTTCTTGATGCTTTTTGTTTTACTAAAGTTTGAACTTAAGGCCTTGAACTACATAGACTGTTGCTCTATGTCTTCAGCAATGCTTTTTTGCTAATTATTTTGGAGATGGTCTAGTGAACTTTTCTGCACAGGCTTTTAGGGCTCAGACCTCTGAATAGCTAGAATTACAGGTGGGAGCCAACAGGGACCATCTCTTGACTTGCTCTTTATGGTTATTTTCTTGTTTTTAAATTGTGTGTGTACCGGTACTGGCTTAAAACTTGAGTTGTGTGCTCTCACTTGACTTTTTTTTTTTTTTTTGTACCAGTCTTAAAACTTGAACTTAGGGTCTGGGGCTGTTACTGAGCTTTTGTGCTCAAAGGCTAGCACTCTACCAATTGAACCACAGCTCCACTTCTGGCTTTTTGGTGGTTAGTTGGAGATAAGACTCTCCTGGACTTTCTTGTCCAGGCTGGCTTCAGACTAAGATCTTTAGATCTGAGCTTCCTAAGTAGGTAGGAATATAGGCATGAGCCACCAGAACCCAGTTAATATTCTATTATTTTAGTCTTGCTATGTAGGCGAGGCTGGGCTTGAATTCTCCATCCTCTTCCACCTTCCTAGAAGTGCCTATCACAGGTGTGTACCACTAAGTCTCAAATCTCAAATTTCTTTTCTATTATAGCCTATTTATTCTGTGTGTGTCTCTCTCCTGTACTAGTACTGGGGTTTGAACTTTTCCCCTCAAGGCTTGTACTCTTGCCACTTGAACCATACCTCCACTTAGGCTTTTGCTGTTTAATTGGAAGTTAACCAGGCTTTTCTATCTGGGCTTGCTTCAAACTAGTACAGTCTTCAGGTCTCAGCCTTTTGAGTAGCTAGGATTACAGGTATGAGCCACCAGCACCTGGCTCTATCTCTATTCTACAAAGAGAAAACTGTTCTTTCAAGGCAGGTTGATGATCTGAGCTTTGGAGACATAAATTTGAATCCCATTTCTAACCTTTAGTAGCTGTATGATGAAGCAAGTTACCAAACTTCTATGGTAAAAGGGAAATAGTAATGATGTCAGCCTGACCATATTCTTTAAGTTTGGGGATAATGTATCAAAAGTTCTACGTGTATTTGTAGGTATATTGTCACAAAACTTGCCTGGTAGTTACATAGCTGAATTCAGTCCGTTTCTGTCACATCTGGAATCATTCCATTACAGATTCATTCCTTAGGTAAGATTAAAGAAAATACTTTCCAGAAATATCTGGGAAAAGTTTTGTCTTTAGCTAACAAATATTTAGCTATTTTTTCTATAAAAAGGAATACAATCTGACATGTGGGCTTAGACATTATAGGCATTCATGTAATGTGAGGTAACATCCTCAGTGATGCGTATCTTCTCAGACTGTAGGAATTTCTCAGAAAGTAACTTGACACTCTACAATATTCACAAACTGCAATTTCTTCACCCAACTCCTGGTTAATTAAAATATTTTCTTTGCCAGTCATTGAAAATATACCAGCTCAAAAATGTAATCCATGCTCAGGTATTGTAAGGCTATATGTGTATTTTACTCATAGATGGTCATGAATCAATTATCACTAAATGCAATTTACTAAATGCAATTTAGCAGACAAAAATGTTACAAAATGTCACATCCCTCAGGAACAAAAACAATGGAAAAGACTGAAGCACTGTGCTTTGCCACCTCATACAGTTATGTGAGAATAGAGAAGATAGGAGGTTGCCTAGCAGGATGGGAAAGAGAGATATCAAGCAAGAAGGGAGTATCCAAGACACACCACTAGCCATTCACATAGCTTTCTTCCTTTTGAAATCTAAACATTTTCCCTTCATCAGAAGCAGTTTCTGTAATGGGTAATAGTGCCCTCTTCTGGGATAACTGATATGACTGAAGCTTTCACTCTTACAGCTGGATTCAAAACATACGTATGACTTAACTAAAGGAATAACAGGATGAGATATGTGGCTGAAGGAATAGAGAACAAGCCTAGCAAGTACAAGGCCCTGAGTTCAAACCCTATCGCACCAAAAATGTTTTGAATTAAAAGGTACATACATAAAGGGACACGTGATAAGTATGTTTAAAAATGTCTCTTTTCCAATGCTGTGAAAGCCTCCAGCTGGTGTGAACATCTCTATACCCCAATTTCTTTAGTTCCGTGCTATCGGCTCATCTTCCCAATTTGCTGCACCAGTGGTACTATTGCTTCTCTAATACCAAGATTTTAAAGTTGAATTGGCCAAGGTTACCTAGCTAACAGTGGCAGTGTTACTCTCTTCCCTTGAATTCTTCCTATTTACACTCAATTTACACTCTCTTCACTCAATCTTATTTCCAGTGTCTCAATTTATAGCTGCTGTTTAAATTATTTCCCTATCATAACATTTAAAATGGTTCAGTTCCTCATCACCAAAGTTTGACATGCAGATGCAAAATGCAGTATAAAAATGGCTTTTACCTTTCTACTTTCTATGGAGAAAAATTAAAATGTAGTCTTTAGTTTCAAAAATAACCAGAGACAAGTTATTTAGAAAGTTCATCTTGTTTTTATATCCTAAAAGTCAGTTTAATAAAGTAAGGACTAAGACAAGACAAGGAACTTTATAGAAATTTAGAAATGAGACTAGCATATAAAGCACTTTTTTTTATGGGGGGGTGCTGGTCGTGGGGCTTGAACTCATCAGGACCTGGGGGCTGTGTGTGAGAATTATTTTGTTCAAGGCTAGTCTAGTGTTCTACCAGCTGAGCCACAACTCCACTTTTGGCTTTTTTGTGGCAATTGGGAGATAGGAGTCTCAGTCCTCCCCGTTTGGGCTGGCTTTGAACCATGATCCTCAGATCTCAACCTCATGGGTAAATAGGATAATAGGCCAAAGAAATTATATCTGTGAAGATAGCCAGAAAATAAAAATGTTCTAATAATTTGGAGCTTGCCATTGTGGTGCATGCATGGAAAACGCAGGAAGCTGAGGCAGGAGAATGCCTAGAACCTAGAGTTCATGATATTTTGAATTATTTTTTAAATTATTCATCCATGATAAGTCATCTTCCCCTTAGTCCAAGATTTTTTTTTTAAATCCCTGTTCTTGTATTTTCTAGTTGACTGAGCAAGTTGGCTATTGAGAACATGGTATAGCACCAAGTATTTTCCAAGTAAGCCGCTCCTTGGGCAAAGATTTCCATGCCCTTTCCACCTAGCACCGAGGCCAAAGGCTCAGAAAGGAAGCATATGTCCCAGCGTTGCTAGTCACAGGCCATTCAAAAGACACTATTGGCACTTGTGAATAGGACAGTCCTTTTTCAGACTTGCTGTTAGCTTTGGCATACATGTAGATACCAAAAAGAGTCCTGAGGAGCCAAAACTTTTAACTCTATCCACGTTTAACCAAAGAGAGCATCGGGGTCTTTTATTCTTCGCCCCGTTTCGTCGGTGTTTCTGTGCACATCAATCTTCTTGCAGGGCAAAAACATGCTAGACTTAGGATGGGCTTGGGGATGAGGCAAAAGGATTTAGAAAAGCAGAAATGTAGAGAAGCTTTACTCTCATTACCTAGGGGAGAAAGATGCTTAAAAAAAAATCATTATCTGAACACTCCTTGCGTTGGGGGTACCGAAGTTACATTCCAACAATCCAGCCCTGACTTGGACCCGGTGCACAATGCTGCACAAAGCCTCAAGCAGTCGCCTCTGTAAGGTGGTTTTAGCCATTCGGTATTCGCGGAAGCCTTTGTAATTCTGCTCGGGTGGCGAGTTCCAGAGGCCAGAACTTCTGATTCGGTACTCAGGAGTAGCTGGGCTGTATTTCTGAAGAGTTCAGAAAGTGCGTCTTAGAATGACAGTCCAAAAAAGGAAATGCTAACGAAGTTATCCTTGGTGCAATTCGTACGATTCAGGGGCAAGCTCATCCCCATCCTGCGGCCAAGAAAAACCATCCATGATATGGGATCTGTGGCCATCACGCCGTCTGCCGAACACCTGGGGCTCGCGGCTGTCTCCCTCTGGGGGTCTCGGCGCTTTCCCGACCCATTGCTTCCCGAAAGCCTCTTCCCACAGCAGCTCTCAGGCCAGCGTGGCTGAGATCCATTCGGGAGCAGGATTCGCCAGTCCTGACGGGGCTCCGACCCATTGTGTGACTTCAGACTTCCACGTATGGCAGACGAGAAGGAAGACTCTCACGCAAACGAACCAAGGCCTAACGCTGCGCCCGCAATCCTGTGCCCAGCGCCTAGCCGCTCCTCGCCGCCAACCTCACGCCCGCCGGACCCGCTCCTACCCCACCGAGCCTCAACGCCAGGCCGTCGGCCACGCGCGCAGCCGTTGAGCGTTAACGCCTCTCCCCCCGCCCCTCACAAATGGGCGGGGCGGAGGCTGCAGCTTCCGGCCGCGAATGGCGAGGCTGCGCGTGGCGCTCCCACCCACCTCAGTACCCACGTGCCAGACGCCGGGCTCTCCCCCTCCCCTCTCCAACTTCCCCCCCCCCCCCACTACCCGTGGTGGTGGGGAGTATATGGTGGAGGAGGTGGTGGCTTCTCAGCCTCCGCGGTGCATACTGGGAAACCTTGGAGGTTCTCCCGGAACGCTAAGGAAAACTGTTCCGAGGGGTGGAGGGTGGGGGGTGGGGGGATAGAAAAGAAGGGAGTGAAACCGAATCCTTCATTCTAATCAGTACGCGCATCCTTTATGGCGATTGGCCACGGTTTTATTCTAGAAGCCAATCACTTCAGAAAAAGGGCGGGGCATTGGAGTCTTCTCACAGTCTTTGGTTGGGAGGTTGCGAGCTGGGTAGAGCGTAAAGCGAAAGTATCGGGATTATTTTCTCCCGCCCTACGGCGCGTTTCCCGGAAGTGACGCACGAGCCTGGCTGGGCGGCCGCCCTACCCCCGCTTCCTTTCACGCTGTCGCCGCCGGTGGGTGGTAGTGCCCACCGCGCCGGGTGGGAGGCTAGTGGCACCCCGTAATGCCTGGGAAACTCCTGTGGGGGGACATTATGGAGCTGGAAGCACCCCTGGAAGAGTCCGAAAGCCTGAAGAAGGAGAGGCAAAAGGTAAGCTGATGATGGGCCGCGCCTCCTTTTGGGCTGCGCCGACTTGGGCGGGGAGGGGAACTGATGAAGGCCTGTCAGGACCGGGCGGGAGCATCCGCTAGTTCTCGCTCGTTCCACCCTCGGCGTCCCGGGAGGTCGCTCGTGATCACTCCCGTCGCCACAGTTCCGACTGGAGAAGGACGGTTTTGGGCTTTGGGCCCTGCGTCCCGTGGCCCTTCAAGTCCTTCGCGTCGGCACCCGAATCTCCCCCCAAACTCCCACCTCCGCGGAATCTGTTTTTTTATTGCCTTGTCTTCCTTTAGCAGCGAGGCCTGTCATTTGGTTTTCCCGGGCCATCTTAGAAGATAATTAGGAAAAATGATTGCCTTGAGTGTGTGTTGCTTCTGTCACCCTGTCCTCTGTGTTTTAATCTTGAGGAAAGCGATCTTAGCCTTGCAAACCTCGGTAAGTCCTTGATGCAGGCTCAAGGAATAGTGTCACAGCCAGCGTTGCCAGGATTTGGCTGTGATGGAGGTCTTGTGGGCTGTATTATTAATAGCCCTTACAGACAGTATTTTCAATCCACAAGTATTTAATGCATCTAATTGGTGCCAGACTCTGTTGATTTAGGTATGTAAAATGTTCTCTGCCCTCTACAAGCCTGTGGAGGAGTAGGAGACTGGGAGGAAAGGGTGAAACAGGATGAAGTGCTGAAAAATACACAAATAGGTTTGTGTGTGTGTGTGTGTGTGTGTGTGCGCGTGTGTGTGTGTGTGTGCGCGTGTGTGTGTGTGCGCGCACGCGCGCGCGCGGTACAGGGACTTGAACTCAGGGCCTTGTCCACAGCTTATGCTCTACCACTTGAGCCATGCCTCCACTCTGGCATTTTTGCTGTTTGTTAATTGGACATAAGAATTTCATGCGGGACTGGGAAGGTGGCTCAGTGGTAGAGTGCTTGCCGTGCATGCATGAGGCCCTGGTTCAATTCCTCAGCACCACATAAGCAGAAAAAACTGGCAGTGGTGCTGTGGCTCAAGTGGTAGAGTGCTAACCTTGAGCTGAAGAGCTGAGGGACAGCCCAGGCCCAGAGTTCAAGCCCCATGACCAGCAAAAAAAAAAAAAAAAAAAAAGAATTACATGCAACTTTACTGTTTAGGTTAGTTTCCAGCTGCAATCCTCAGATCTCAACCTTCTAGCTAGGAATACAGGTGTGGGCTACTGGTGCCAGGCCTTTTTGTGTGTGTGTGCTGGTTATTTTGCAGGCTAATTTTTCTGCATAAGCTGGCTTTGAACCTTGCTCCCTCCTCCAGATCTTAATCTCCAGATCATGCTCTGCTGAGTAGCTACAATTACAAGCAAGAGCCACTGGTGCCCATCTCAGATAAAATTTTTGCAGGAGACATTTAACCTGGAGAAAAAAACATCTGAGGATAAAGGAGCAGTATTTGAAGGCTGAGTTTGATAAAATAATAAGATTTACTCTGTATAGTGTTAGAAAGCAGAAAGCAGCCCTCTAATTTATCACTAAAGGTAAAACTTGGAATTTCACTCAACCAGCCTCCTGTGCGTGCGTGCGTGCGTGCGTGCGTGCGTGCGTGCGTGCGTGCGTGTGTGCGTGCGTGCGTTCGTGCGTGTGTGTGTGCTACTTCTAGGGCTTGGACTCAGGGCCTGAATCTGTCCTGAGCTTTTTTTGCACAAGGCTAGCACTCTGTCAGTTGAGTCACAGCTCCGTTTTAGATTTTTTGTTGTGGTTGTTGGTTGTGGGATTTGAACTCAGGGACTGGGTGTTGTCTATGAGCTCTTTTGCTCAAGGCTAGCACTCTACCACTTTGAGCTACATATCCACTTCTGATTTTCTGGTGGTTAATTGGAGATGAATCTCATGGATTTCACTGCCCAGGCTGGCTTCAAACTACAATTCTCAGATATTAGCCTCCTGAGTAGCATTACAGGTATAAGTTACTGGTACTTGGCTTTTCCCTTTTTTGATGCAAGTGCACTTATTATGAAACAATATCCCCAACCTACAGTTTCTTTTATAGTGGTAAATCTACAGAACTTTATATTTTCGCTCTCACCTTCATTTTAAGTATATTCTCTGTTGCTTTACATATCACTGCCACCGGTCTCCAAACTTTTATCTTCCAAAACTGAAACTCTGGCCCATTTAACACTGACTACTTATTTTTCTTTCCTCCCAGTCCAGCAATCACTACTTTGCTTTCTGTCTTTCTGAATTCAACTACTACAGCTACTTATGGTTAACTGTAAATGGAATCCCTCAACAGTTTATTTTAGTTCCTTTTGAAAGTCTTGTTTTTCCTTGTGCATCCACATCCCCTATTGTCTGGGCCTAGTTTATACTTTTTCTAACTACCCCACTGTACAATCTCAGTCATCTTTGCCCTACTACTGAGCTATACTCACAGGTACCTAGTATTGTCTTTTTTTGGGAGTCAGTCATGGGGCTTGAACTCAGGCCTTGGGCACTGTCCCTGAGCTTTTTTGCTCAAGTTTAGTGCTCCACCACTTTGAGTCATAGCATCACTTCTGGTTTTCTGGTGATTAATTGGAGATAAGCGTCTCACAGACTCTTCTGCCACGTCTGGCTTTGAATTGTTCTTTAGATCTCAGCTTCCTGAGTAGCTAGGATTATAGACATGAGCCTGTAAACCCTGACACCTGGCAACATTTTTTTATTTTTATTTATTTATTTATTTATTTGGTACTGGGGGATCACACCTAGGATATTTGCTAGGCAAGTGCTTTGCCACTGAGCTATATTCCAGCCCCCAGTATTGTCTTTTCTTTATCATGTTGTTGGCATGTGCTTCCTTGTAAATTTTTATTTTTTTCTTTTCCTACACATTTCCCAAAGATTCTTTTTTTTTTTTTTTCTCTTTCTTTTTTTTGTCAGTCTTGAATTCAGGGCTTGAACGCTGTCTTGGAGCTCTTTTTGCTCAAGGCTAGCACTTGAGCCACAGTACCACTTCTGGTTTTCTGGTGGTAAATTGGAGATAAGAGTCTCATGGGCTTTCCTGCCTGGGTTGGCTTTGAACCTTGTTCCTTAGATCTCAGCTTCCAGAGTAGCCAGGATTACAGGCATTAGCCACCTGCACCTGCCTGCCAAAGATGCTTAAGAAAAATAACCTCAACTTCATCTACCTTTAGTTTTCATTGTATTCTTTTGTTGTTGTTGTTGTTAGTCATGGGCTTGAACTCTGGGCCTGCGTGCTGTCCCTCAGCTCTTCAGCTCAAAGCGAGGGCTCTATCACTTGAGCTACAGCGCCACATCCGGTTTTCTAATGATTTATTGGAGAAAAAAGTTTCACGGACTTTCCTGCCCAGGCTGGCTTTGAACCTCGATCCTCAGATCTCAGCCTCCTGAGTAGCTAGGATTGCAGGCGTGAGCCACCGGTGCCTGGCTTAGTTTTCATTATATTCTTGTAGTTTAGTAGCTTTTCCATTGTAAAATTTCCAGAGCTACTTGTTGATTGCTCTTTATGAAATACAGAGATTTGAAATGGATTGGAGTACCAGTGAATAGAAGTAGACCATTAGATTGCCTGGCATTGATAAAATTTTTTTTTTTTTTTTTTGGGTCATGGGGCTTGAACTCTGGGCCTGAGCGCTGTTCTCTCAGCTCTTTAGCTCAAGGTGAGCGCTGTACCACTTGAGCCACAGCGCCACTTCCAGTTTTCTGGTGGTTTATTGGAGATAAGAGTCTCATGGACTTTCCTGCCAGGTTGGCTTTGAACTGAGATCCTCAGGTCTCAGTATTCTGGGTAGCTAGGATTATAGGCTTGAGCTACCGGTGCCTGGCCATTGACATAGTTTTTGAAGAGAATTTGTTTGATTATGTTGATATGTAACCAATGTACATGTCCTTAGAATAATGGTGAGAGTATGGGAGTGTGCATCAAAAGGCATGAAACTGGTATGAAAGTGTACATAGAGAGCAGAAACTAGGAGCATTCCTAGAAGAGAGAGAGGAACTATTCAAATATAATAGACATAGAGAATAAATAGGGCATGCAGATTGTAATGAAAACCTAGGAGATGAAGAATCTCAAGTACTGTGGTTCTGATGTGGAATAAGGTATTTCATCACTTTGGGATGTTGCTGGACTTAAATTTAGAGGTCTCACTTTGGCTTGCTCCATTTTCTCCCTGAAGTACTGAACCTAGTTCAAACCCCAGGGCTAACTCTATAAATAATCTTAATTTTCTACAGAACTTACTGGTTTGGAGAGGTGTGTAGTCCAGTTAACTAAAGATCAAATGATATGTAGCTGCAGAGCATTTTCCCATGTGTTATGTTTTCACAACTATTTTATGGATGGAAAAATTATATGCTGATGCCCTTTAAATATTGCATGTAGTGGTTAAAATTTTGATGCTGACAGGTTTTATTGTCACAAATTGCTACCATATAATTTACTTGGCACATTCTGAATTGCTAAATTCAAATAATTTCTTGTAGTTAATAAATAAAACTGTTACCAGTTTGATATTTAAAATTGAATTTGCAGAATATGCCTTTTTAGAGTTACGTTGACTAAATTAAAAATACAAATTAGAAGATTTCCAAGGTTACTGCCTTACCATGGAAAAAGAACAAGTTTTGTTGTTGTTGTTGTTGTTTTTTGGGTTAGTTGTGGGGCCTGAACTCTGGGCCTGGGCGCTGTCCCTCAGCTCTTCAGCTGAAGGCTAGCACTCTACCACTTGAGCATTAGTCCCACTTCCAGCTTTTCTGCTTATGTGGTGCTGAGGAATAGAACCTAGGGCCTCATGCATGCAAGGCAAGCATTCTACCACTGAGCCACCTTCCCAGCCCCAAGAACAAGTTTTGTCAGGTGTTTTTTGGGGGCTCATGCCTGTAATACTCCTAGCTCAGTAGACTGGGTTCTGAGGATTGAGGTTCACAGCCAGCTCAGACAGGAAAATCTGTGAGACTCTTATCTCCATTTAACTGCTAGAAAACCAGAAGTAGAGCTGTAGCTCAAAGTGGTAGGGTGCTACAATTGAGTGAAAAAACTCAGGAACCACCCAGGCCTTCTTTTTTTTTTTTTTTTTGTCAGTCGTGGGGCTTGAACTCTGGGCCTGGGCGCTGTCCCTCAGCTCTTCAGCTCAAGGCGAGCGCTCTACCACTTGAGCTACAGCGCCACTTCCAGTTTTCTGGTGGTTTATTGGAGATAGGAGTCTCACGGTCTCTCCTGCCCGGGCTGGCTTTGAACCGCGATCCTCAGATCTCAGCCTCCTGAGTAGCTAGGATTACAGGCGTGAGCCACCAGCGCCCGGCTTACCACCCAGGCCTTCTTGAGTTCAAGCCTCATGACTGACCAAAAATAAATAAATTAATTTAAAAAATTGTATGGTTATCTTTTTTTTTTGTGCCATTACTGGGGCTTGAACTTAAGATTTTGTGCTCTCCCTTAGCTTTTTTCACTCAAGCATGGTGTGCTTTCACTTGAACTATAGCTTCACTTTTGGCTTTTTGCTGGCTAATTGGAGATAAGAGTCTCCAAGGTTTTCTTGGGCTGACTTAAAACTGATCTTCAGATCTCAGTTTCCTGAGTAGCTAGAATTACAGGCATGAGCCACTACGCCCCACTAGTTTGCTTTTTCTTTAACTTGTTATTTATCAAAGTTAAGAGAGAATGCATGATATGAAAAGAAAAGAGTACAAGCTTTCAAATCAGATAGGGCTGTATTCAATTTCTAGCACTCAACTTGCAGAAATCCCACAGGGGGATCTCTGGCAAATACTTAACCTCTGAGAAATTCTGTTTGCTCATCTGTAATATAGCAAAAGTAATACAGGTTCATTATCCCTCCAAAATTCTTGGAGTTAGATGTGTTTGAATTCAAAATTCTGGGGATTTATAGAAGGGTGACAACACTCCATCAAGATTTTGGATCTGCAGCCTACAGTTAAAACATCAGTATTAAATAAGAAGTCATACTAAGTGGAAAAAGAGAAATTACAAATAGTTTCATGTTATTTCTGGTTAAATTTTGCCATCAAATGAGTTCAGATCAGCTAAGGTTTTGCCTACAATTAAGTCACAAAAAGACTTTCAATTTTCAGAACTTTATAGATATCAGAATTTTGGGTAAGGAATTATGGACCTGGACTTCCCTTAGAGGGTTGTTACAAAGATATAAATGAGGTAAGCTGAAAATACATTGTACATTACTGGGTATGTACTAAATAAATATTTTTTTCTCTTAGAGATGTGAGCTATTTTTGTGTTTTAATTTACAATTTTCTAGTTTCATTGTTTTCCTGAGGAGATATTTAATTTCCCTAAAAGTTTTGTGATAGGATTAGAGGTGGACAAGGGGCTGAGTTTTCAGAATGTAAGAAATGAGATGACAAAGACAGTAAACTGATAAGGTGTAAAACTTGGCATTAATCTGGGTTTCTGCCCGATAGGTTTTCAACATAACTGTAGATTAAGCTCAACTGGTTGGAGAGTCATGCTCTTGACTTCTGAAGTCTTAAGAGCAGACCTATGACCCTCTTGTCATTGTTTCTTTGTCCATAGAGTGATAGAAGGAAATCAAGGCACCATTATGAATCAGATGAGAAAACAGAAACAAGAGAAAATGGTGTTACAGATGACCTGGATGCTCCTAAACCCAAAAAATCCAAAATGAAAGAGAAGCTAAATGGAGACACTGAAGAAGGATGCAATAGACTTTCAGATGAATTCTCTATCTCCCGTAAGTCAAGAAGAAAAGATCTACCAAATGGAGATATTGATGAATATGAAAAAAAATCAAAGCGAGTGTCTTCTTTAGAAAGTTCTACTCATAAAGCAAGTGAAAATAAACTAGAGGAGGTATGGATACTTTTCATATTATATTTGACATATAGGCTGATTTGGCATTTTTGGCTGGATTCCCTAGCATTTCCTACATAGTGTTCAGTGTTCAGTTGGACTAGAGTGTCAGCACAACTGAAATCTGAGCCTTTTTTGTTTTGGCTCGTTTCTTTCATCATATGACTTTTTCTATTAGTGTGGAAATAGTGGACCTGAAACTTGTGATCATAATCCCTCCCCCTCTGTCCCTCTCCTCTCTCCCCTCTCTTACCCTCCCTCTCCCTCCCCCTTTTTTCTCTTCATTGATTCATTCATTCATTTTTTCAGTCCTAGGGCTTGAACCCTGGGCCTGGGCACTGTCCCTGAGCTACTTTTGCTCAAGGCTAGCCCTTTACCACAGGAGCCACAGTGGTACTTGTAGCTTTTTCTTTGATTAATTGGAGGTAACAGTCTCACAGACTTTTCTGCTGGGACTGGCTTCAAACCTTGATCCTAGATCTCAGCCTCCTGAGTAGCTAGTATTACAGGCATGAGCCACTGCTGCCCAGCTCTAATTTATTGATGGTCATTTACTACTATTTCTGTCATTCCTTTAGTCTCTACTTAACGTGCTTATGAATTGGCCTCTAACTTCCTGAAACCAAAGACTTCTTGTGTTGTTTGCTTTCTATTTTTTCTGTTTCTGCAACAATAACAACTTTAGGTAGTCTTCAGGTCTCAGTGTTAACATTTGTATTTTTATATGTGTGCATTGTATGTATGTATGTATACATGCATGTATATATGTAGTGTATATACTTATGTACAGGTACTGAGGCTTGAACTCAGGGCCTGGGCACTGTCACTTAGCTTTTAAAATTTTGTAATTTTTTTTTTTTTTTTTTGTAGGTTGTGGGGCTTGAACTCTGGGCTGGGTGCTGTCCCTTAGCTCTTCAGCTTAAGGCGAGCGCTCTACTTGAACCACGGTTCCACTTCCAGTTTTCTGGTGGTTAATTGGAGATAAGAATTTCAGGGACTTCCTTTGCCCAGGCTGGCTTTGAACTGTGATCCTCAGATCTCAGCCTCCTAAGTAGCTAGGATTACAGATGTGAGCCACCAGTGCCTACCTTGTCCCTTTTTTTAAGTCAAGGCTAGCACTCTTTCAGTTGAGCCACAGTTCCCCTTTCTGGCTTCTTTTTTTTTGCCAGTCCTAGTGCTTGAACTCAGGACCTGGGCACTGTCCTTGAGCTTCTTTTGTTCAGGGATAGCACTCTACCACTTGAGCCACAGTACCACCTCTGGCGTTTTTTTTGTTTATGATGAATTGAAGAATTGACCCAGGGCTCCATGCATGCTAGGCAAGCACTTTACCACTCAGCCACATTCTCAGCCCCTTTTTGTTGTTTATTTGGAGATAGAAGGCGGACTTTCCTGCCTGTACTGGCTTCAAACTGTAATCCTCTAGATCTCAGACTCCTAAGTAACTAGGATTATAAGTGTGAGCCATCAGTACCCTGTTAATGTATACATTTTTTTGTAAGTAGTAACTAAAGTTGATTATTTAGCTAGTTTAGTAAAATAGTAACTAAAGTTGATTATTTAGCTAGTTTAGTAAAATAGAAATAGTAAATAAAGTTGAAAATAAACTATACTACATAAATTTTGATTTCATTTTGCCAGTCCCTAACACGTGAACAGAAAGAAGGCGCCTTCTCTAATTTCTCTATTTCTGAAGAGACTATAAAGCTTCTGAAAGGTACTGTGAATTTTAATGGATATACTGTTTCGTTTTGTTTTTATAAAACTCTTCTGCCTTTTTGACCAAAAGGAAAATATGAAAGATAATTTTAATTGCAGTTATTTCTACATCATCCTTCTCAGTATTCTGCTTTATATGTGTATATATCTCAAAAGTTAAGACCAAATTTTTTAATAATTTGGGGTAGGAATAACTGTAAATGTCATGAGGTAGTGAATCATCAGGCAGGTATGGAGGAAGCAAGATTGTCATTTTTCAAATGAATATATTTTTTCCTAATGCTAGTCTAAAGAAATATTTTAATGAAATCTCATTTTACAGGTCGAGGGGTAACATATCTCTTTCCTATTCAAGTTAAAACCTTTGGTCCTGTATATGAAGGAAAAGATTTAATTGCTCAAGCACGGACAGGAACAGGAAAGACATTCTCTTTTGCCATACCCTTGATTGAAAGGCTCCAAAGAAATCAAGAAACAATTAAAAAAAGCCGCTCACCAAAGGTAACGGTTCTAAGGGAGTAAAAGCTGTAAACATTAATGGAAAAGGACAGAGAGAGTATACTATTTTTTTTCTTTTTTGGTGCTGGGGATAGAGCCCAGGGTCTCACACACGTTCATGACCTGAAAGAATATACTACAATAACACTAGTCTTTAATTCAAGTACTCCCAAGAGAGAAAAGCTAGATCTTGGCATGAAGTAAAAATTTGGACCATGAAGCAAAAATTTGTTTATTTCACATGAGGAAATTTTGAACAAAGCTAAATGTAATAGTTATTGCATATTAATGTATATGGTTATAAATATGTCTCTGATAACTGTATTCTTATACCTTATTTTAGCAGCATGTACACTTAGATTTAGTTAGGTTTTCTTTTTAAGGTGCTGAGGTTGCACTCAGCCCTGAACTTGTTATGCAGGTGCTCTATGAGTCATATCTCTAGTCTTTTTACTTACTAGTTTTGTTTTTTTTTAATTTGTTGTGAAGGTGATGTACAGAGGGGTTACAGTTACATACATAAGGTAAGGAGTACATTTCTTGTCGAACATTGTTGCTAGTTATTTTTCAGACCAGGTCTTAACTTTTTACCTGGGCTGGCCTGGATTGTGATCCTCCTATTTACCCCTATTTACTACCTGTATAACTAGAATGACAGGCACCTGCTACCACAACCAGCTAAAGCTTATGGGGAGTTTTGGGAACTTTTTATTCATATTGTCCTGAAATCTGGATCCTCTTGAATTCAGCCTCCCAAGTAGTTAGGATTACAGGCATGAACCACTGTGCTTGATCTTGACCTTTGGTTTTAAACAATGAATTTTCTAAAGAGCTGTTCACTTATTTGGTAAATATGCAATATTGCTTTTTTCACTGGTTGACTTTTTTATGAAGACTTATTAAAAGGAAGTTGTTAGCTTCTGTAGTATTCGGATAGTGGAGATATGTCTTAAGTAAAGTCAACTAACAAATACTGGTAGTATTTTAGCCTAAAATTTGACTTTTTTAGAATGTGTGTGCACTTTAAGGTTTGTAAAAGTGATGAAGAAAAATTACTGCCTCATAATTTGAACAGGTATGATTGTTTTTTGAAAAACCCCTAAATAATACTACAGTTTAAAAGAACATTCACATGACTCAAGTCAAATTAAATCATAATGCTCTTGGATCAGCTATCCCATATCACACTGTGTTATATGGCTGTGTTGGCCTTCAAGACAAATTGTTTTGGATATTTCTGTTTCTTGGGTGGAATTAGGAAAGTAATAGAAATAGGAAACACTCCCAAAAGTATTTTAAGAAAAGCTTTTATGTTGAAAAGATGTTACTGGAGATTCTAGCTCTACTACTTTTAGCTATTTAATCTCGGGCAAGACTTGTAAATTCTTTAAGACTCAAGTTACGTATCTATAAAACTGGGAAAATGCCATCTTACACTGTTTCTGTGAGAATCGAATTTAATACTTCATGTAAAGTACTAGTGTCCAGCACGGAGTGAACTTTTTTTTTGTTTACTTAAATACTTGTAAAGTATTTGTTCTGTACAGAGTTGGTTTGAAATGCAAGGAATATAGTGGCCCACTGGGTATAAGTCCCAGCCTTTATATTATTGTTCTCACCACAGTTTTTTTTTTTTTTTTGTCGGTCGTGGGGCTTGAACTCTGGGCCTGGGTGCTGTCCCTCAGCTCTTCAGCTCAAGGCGAGCGCTCTACCACTTGAGCCACAGCGCCACTTCCAGTTTTCTGGTGGTTTATTGGATAGGAGTCTCACGGTCTCTCTTGCCCGGGCTGGCTTTGAACCGCGATCCTCAGATCTCAGCCTCCTGAGTAGCTAGGATTACAGGCGTGAGCCACCAGTGCCCGGCTTCTCACCACAATTTAGTAGTAAGATAGACAGTCAGCAAATAAGGAAATATTTTAGGTGGAATAAGTGCGAGGAAAAGCAATCAGGTGTGGAGGGATATAAAAAGAGATCTGGGAATTTCACTGAGAAACTGATTTTGGATGAGGTCTGGCAGAAGTAGGAAATAATAAATATAAGCTATTCTTCTTGTTATGGCTACTTTTGTTGTTGCTGCTGCTGTTGTTTTGTTTTTGCAGTGCTGGGGATTGATCCCAGTGCCTTAGGTATTCTAGACAGTTGCTTAACACTGAGCTGCACCCCCAGCCCTGTACTCTGTAAGTACCTTAATGAAAAACTTCTCTTAGGTTGACTTTACATAAGTCTTTAGAAAAGTATCTTTTGTTTTTAAAACCTCTTAGGTACTTGTTTTGGCTCCAACAAGGGAACTGGCAAACCAGGTAGCCAAAGATTTCAAAGATATAACTAGAAAACTTAGTGTGGCGTGTTTTTATGGCGGAACATCATATCAAAGCCAAAGTAAGTAAATATTTATCATAGTGCTAAGATGTGTTTCCTATTTAAATCTAAACAAATGAGGTGAAAGTATATATTTTACTTTTTACATATTCCTGGCATTTCTCTCCTCTCATAGTTAATCATATTCGAAATGGTATTGACATCTTGGTTGGAACCCCTGGTCGTATCAAAGATCATCTGCAGAGCGGCCGTTTGGATCTTTCTAAACTGCGCCACGTTGTGCTTGATGAAGTGGATCAAATGTTAGATTTAGGTTTTGCTGAACAAGTTGAAGATATTATCCACGAATCCTACAAAACTGGTATATTCTAATTGCAATAAGCACATTAGCATTTATTGTTTTATCTTAAAAGCTTGTTTTTCTTTACTTCCTATTTTTTTTTATTACATTGTTCCCTGGTATTCTAACAAAACTAAAGTTATTCTTTCCCTATAAAAGAAAGTACAGCTGTGTACTTTGTTTAGTTTCCTATGCTTTCTTCTGTGTATCTTTTATAATTATGAGATTTACTAACTGTTTTGCTGATTTTTTTTTTTTTTGGGTGCATCCTTAAATTCTCACTTTTCTTCAGAGTTCATTTGTCTCCATAATGCCCCAGTTCTAAAACATGAAACTTTTAGTAGTTGCAATGAAGTCTGTGTGTTAAAAATTGACCCCATGTTTGGAATTTTTCATTATTTCTTTGAAGCTGGGGGTGATTTTTAAGAGCTGATTATATCATGGGATATTAAAAAAACCATTTGCATTTTTTTTGTTTATTTAAGATTCTGAAGACAATCCTCAGACTTTACTTTTTTCTGCAACTTGCCCACAGTGGGTATACAAAGTTGCAAAAAAATACATGAAATCCAGATATGAACAGGTTGACCTTGTTGGAAAAATGACTCAAAAGGCTGCAACTACTGTTGAAGTAAGTAGCTCCCCAGCATGATAGATACTAGTTTTTAGTTGGTATTTTATTTATTTTTGACATTTTTGAAGTTAAACTGGAGTTCTGGATACCTAATTAGACTTAAGCTCTTTTTTTCCCTTAGTGAGAAAGATACATGTGTATTTCTATAGTATAAAACTGAGAAGCAGTATAAAATAAATAGAAAAATAATAGCAGGTGAACAGGCAAGTCCTAAGATAAGGACCTACAAGCAGCCCTAGAGAGATTATTTAGAATGTAACAAAAAATAGTGCTGAAATAATTTGTTAACGCTAAAGAAACAGATCCTCATGCTACAGCCTATATCAAAACATATCTTGAACTATCTCAGGAAAGGGGATGTGTTTCCAAATACAGAAGTCAGAAGAAGTCATTAAGGAACAGGTTGATTATGTGACTCCATAAAATGAAACCAAGAGTATATATTTTTTAAAGCTAAATTAAAGGTAGTATTTATAGTGTTTATGACTGTTAGATGTATATTATACGTCATTTTTGTATTTAATAGATGTATATTTATTTTACATAGGAAAAGTAGAAGGCCAAATGAATAATAGTATATTATCTATAAAATATAATGCAGTGGTTAAAAAGAATGAATTTGAGGAAGTGATATAAACCAAATCATGTGAGTTTGATTCCTAGTACCATGGGGAAAAAAACCCAAACAATTATGGAATATTGTATGGAATCACAGTTTTAAAAAGTTTATATGCCTATAATTCTAGCTACTGAGATCTGAGGATAGTGATTCAAAGCTAGTCTGGCAGGAAATCTGTGAGACTCTTATCTCCAGTTAGCCATCACAAAGTCAGAAATGATTGGGAGCTGGTGGCTCAAGCCTATAATCCTAGCTGCTCAGGAGGCTGAGATCTAAGGATCAGCCAAGGCAGGAAAGTCCATAAGACTTATCTCTAATAAACTACAAAAAAAAGTTGAAGGGGTAGCTGTGGCTAAAGTGGTAGAACACTAGCCTTGAGTTTAAAAAAAAAAAATGCTCAGAGACAGCCCCCAGGCCCTTGAGTTGAAGCTCCAGGATTGGCACCAAAAAATAAATTAAACTTCTTTTTTTTTTTTTGGTCGGTTGTGGGCCTGAACTCTGGGCCTGGGCGCTGTCCCTCAGCTCTTCAGCTGTAGACTAGCACTCTACCACTTGCGTCTCAGCCCCACTTCTGGCTTTTTTTGCTTATGTGGTGCTGAGGAATCAAACAGAGGGCCTCATGCATGCAAGGCAAGCACTCTACCACTGAGCCACCTTCCCAGGCCCAAATTTTAAAAAATTCTTAGCACTGCAACAAATAAAAAATATACATCTTATGCTAAATAGCTTCTTTAGGTATACATAAATGGAAAAAACAGGACCAAAGAAAGATAAATATCAAATAATGATGCGAAACTGAGCAAGGGGATAGTTACAGTGTCTGATGGTCACAGGAAGCTTTGTATATTTTCTAATGGTTAAAAGTTTTATCATAAGAATGTAAAAATAGGAGCTGGGAAGGTGGCTCAGTGGTAGAGCGCTTGCCTTGCATGCATGAGGCCCTGGGTTCAATTCCTCAGCACCACATAAGCAAAAAGAAAAAAGCCGGAAGTAGCGCTGTGGCTCAAGTGGTAGAGCGCTAGCCTTGAGCTAAAGAGCTGAGGGACAGTGTCCAGGCCCAGAGTTCAGGCCCCACAACCGGACCCCCCCCCCCCCAAAAAAAAAAAAAAAAAAAAAGAATGTAAAAATAGCCATGCACTGGTAATGCATGCCTATAATACCAGCTATTCAGGAGGCTGAAATCTAAGGATTGGGGTTTGAAGTCAGTGTGGGCAGAAAAATCTGAGACTGTGATATCCAGTTAACTAGTAAAAAGCCAGTAAAAAGTGAGGCTTAGGCCCTCACTTCAAGACCCAGTACTAGCGGCAAGAAAAAAAAATATTGTAAAATACACCAGTAAAAAAGACTATTAAAGATATTTCAAGCATGTAAAAAAGTGAATAAATGGACACATAAGGAATCTGATGTACCTATTACTAAGTTTTATCAATGGTGTTTTCTATACTTGGGATATAGTCTTTGCCCCTGCATTTGAAGCATTTCATCCTTATTTAATTGTCTGCCTACCTTTCTCTCCCTTTTAACCTTTCTCTTTCATCTCTCACTCTAGCTTATTTATTTATCTCTTTTTTTGGCATTGGTCCTGGGGCTTGAACTCAGGGCCTGCGAACTGTCCTTTAGCTTTGTTTTGTTGGTGATGATCTTGGGAGCTGTCCCTGAGCTCTTTTGCATAAGGACGGTGCTCTACCATTTTGGGGCCACAGCTCCACTTCCGGTTTTCTGGTGGTTAATTGGAGATAAAGAGTCTCAGGGACTTTCCTGCCCAAGCCGATTTCAAACCATGACTCTCAGATCTCAGCCTCCTAAGTAACTAGGATTACAAGTGTAAGCCATCAGCATCTAGCTGCCTACAAGACTATATAAGCACAGGGCTGGGATATAGCTCAGTGGCAAAGCGCTTGCCTAGCAAGTGCAACTTTCTGGGTTTGATCCCCAGTACTAAAAAAGAAAAGAAAAAAAAAAGACTAAATAAGCACAAAACTAAGGGCCAGTTCACAGGCCCAGTAGTTCAAGCTCCAAACACACTATACCTAAACAATATAAATGATACATAGTTATCTTTTTGTTGTTGTTGGTCAGGGAACTTGAACTCAGCCTGGGCACTGGCCCTGAGCTCTTTTGCTCAAAACTCTAGTGCTCCCTGTTCACAATAGCTAGAATATGGAAACAACCCAGATGCCCCACCACAGATGAATGGATCCAAAAATTGTGGTATCTATACACAATGGAATATTATGCAGCCATTAGAAATGACAAAATAATGGCATTTGCAGGGAAATGGATGGAGCTAGAAGGAATCATGTTGAGCGAGGTAAGCCAAGAACGAAGAGACAAACGGTACATGGTCTCCCTGATAAGTGGATGCTAAATCCAAAATGTTAGGTGATACGACAAAACTAACAGGACTTAAGAAACAAAGAACTCCCACTCATCTGGTTGAACCACTACTAAATATCCCCATGCTGCTGATCACATATATGGTATATAACATGTGAACACCGTTATATGTTACAGACTGTGATAGACAATTTGCTCCAGGAAAGTTAGAATGAACTTGTAACTTTAAATGAGCATCATTACTCCACAATACTGTGAAATTCCGGAAATTATGTAATCACTTAATCACAATAAAAAAAAAAAAAGAACCTCGGGGAAGGGAGGGAGGGAGGGGATGGTAGGGGGAAAACAATGGAGGGGGTAACAATGTTCAAGAGGAAGTGTACTCATTACCTCACTCATGTAACTGTAACCCTCTATAAAAAAAAAAGCTAGCCTGGAGGTGTGGTTCAAGTGGTAGAATGCCAGCCTTTAGCAAGCAAGCTGAGTGAGTGCACAGCCCTAAGTTCAAGCTCTGTGTATGTCAGTGGGCGCGCGCCTCTCTCTATCTTGCAGCTAATATGACTGTAGAAAGGAAAAGAAAAGAATCTAGGTGACAAGAAAAGAGTCCTAAAATGAAGACAGAGGTATATGTGGCTACATGTTGTATGGAAAATGAAAACTCTGCCCTCCACAGACCCAGCAGGTTATAGACTGGTGAGGGGAGGGAGACGGGAGTTGGGCAGGGACAGGATTCTCCCAGCCATACAGCTGACTTAACAAGGGAGCCAGACACCAATTCCTACTTTCTTGCGCAAAACTAAAGTCCACTTGCACTTGCAGAAGCCTAGATTCTGTGGGCTCCGAATTAAGCAATGATGTTCTCCAAATGATGTTTAATTATTTTGCAAAAGAATGGCTTTAATGGCTTGCATACAACTTAAAGGATTTGTAATAAAATCTTGTGAGTTCTGAGAAAAAAAAAAAAACTCTAGTGCTCCAACGCTTTGAGCTACGGCTCTGCTTCCAGTTTTCTGGTAGTTAATTGGAGAGAAGAGTCTCAGGGACTTTCCTGGTTTTAAACTAGGACCCTCAGATCTCACTCAGCTTCCCTAGTTGCTAGGATTATAGGTTTGAGGCACTGGCACCTGGCAGCTTTTTTGCTCAAGGCTAATGGTCTACCACTTGAGTCACAGCTCAAGTTCTGGCTTTTTGGGAGTTAGAGAAGAGTCTCCTAGACTTTCCTACCCAGATTAGCTTTGAACAAAAGTTCCTCAGATTTAGCCTCTTAAATAGCTAGGATAATATATATGAGCCATCAGCACCTAGCCTTTCTTCTTTAAAAAAAAATCAGTATTGGAACCTTAGAGATGCTAGGAAAGCACTGTACTAGCCCATTTTATTTTACTTAACAAGGATCTTGCTGGGCAGTGGTGGCTCATAACCCATAATCCTAGCTACTCAGGAGGCTGTTTTAAGTATCATGGTTCTTAGCCAGCCCAGGTAGGAAAGTCGATGAGACTCTTACCTCCAAAAAGATAGAAGTGGAGCTATGGTTCAAGTGGTAGAGCACAACCTTTAAGCAAAAGACCTCAAGGTCAGCACTCTAGTCCAGAGTTAAAGCCCCGGTATGAGCACACACACACAAAAAGAAAAAAGGATCTTTCTGCTACTGTAACTCTTGCTTGGGCTAGCCTTGAAATCTATCCTCTTGCTTCTGCTACTTGGTATCATAGGTGTATAGCATCACTTCCAGGTAATTGTATATATTTCTAAAGGATAAATAGGCCTCTTTAAAAATAAACAGTCAAAATAGAAGAAAAATAGTTATTTTGGTTTTGGTGTTGATATCAAACTTAGAGCCTTTCAGATGTGCAAATGTGTGTTCTCTCACAGAGCTATGTCCCTAATCCTACTGTAATTTTTTCATACTTTCCAAGTTCATATTAATATACTTTGCTTCTTAATTTTAAAATAGTTTCAGTATAGATTCAAATATATTTTCATTGTCACTAGCTGATAATGGGTCTTGAATCTTTTTTTTTTAATGTACAGGTTTCTGGTTCTTATTTTCGTTATGCTTTTTGTTGGGAATAACATTGATTGTAGGAGATTTCTACGGTCTTAATTATGTTGATTTGTATCTCTGTAACATTATATAACTTATTCTTTGTCTTCATTTTTCTGTGAGTTGATAGTTACATTATGATGCTTGATCAAATTCAGATTTTTTTTTTTTTTTTTGGTCCGGTCGTGGGGCCTGAACTCTGGGCCTGGGCGCTGTCCCTTAGCTCTTCAGCTCAAGGCTAGCGCTCTGCCACTTGAGCCACAGCATCAGTTCCGGCTTTTTTCTTTTTGCTTATGTGGTGCTGAGGAATGGAACCCAGGGCCTCAGGCATGCAAGGCAAGTGCTCTACCACTGAGCCACCTTCCCAGCCCCAGATTTTTTTTTTTTTAAAGATGGTTCTGGGGCTTGAACTCAGGGCCTGCGCACTGTCCCTGGACTTTTGTGCTCAAGGCTAGTACTCACCACTTTGAACCACAGCTCTACTTAAAGTTTTATGATGATAAAAGCCTTGCAGACTTTCCTGCGCAGGCTGGCTTCAAACCTGGATCTTTAGATAGCCTCCGTACTAGCTATGATTTTAGTATGAACCACCAGCACCTAGCTTTTTTTTTTTTGCCAGTCCTGGGACTTGAACTCAGGGCCTGGGCTCTATCTCTGAGCCTGTCTGTGCTCAAAGCTAGTGCTTTACCAGTTGAGCCACAGCGCCACTTCTGGCTTTTTCTGTTTATGTGGTACTGAGGAATGGAACCCAGGCTGCTTTTTCTGTTGAGATAGGGTCTCTTGTACTTTTTTTTCCCCAGGCTAGCTTTGAACCACAGTCTTCCTAATCTCAGCCTTCTACCTACCAGAAGATAGGCATGTTTGACTGAGTCCAACTATTGGTTGAGATGATGGTCTTGTGAACTTGTGCTCAGGCTGATTTCTAACTGCAGTCTTGATCCTATTTCCTGAGTAGCTAGGTGTGAGCTATTGGTGCCCTGCTTATTTTATTGAGATGGTGTTGATGTGTGTAGCCCAAGCTGACCTTGAACCTGTAACCTTCCTGTCTCAACCTCTAGTGAATGGATTGCAAGCATGTTTCATTATGACCAGTTAAATGTTTTATTATTTCCTTTATCATATAGATATAAATATGTCCATCTTATTTGATTTACTTAATTCATTTATTTTGTTTTGTTTTGTCGGTCATGGGGCTTGAACTCTGGGCTTGGGTGCTGTCCCTCAGCTCTTCAGCTCAAGGCGAGCACTCTGCCACTTGAGCTACAGCACCACTTCTGGTTTTCTAGTGGTTTATTGGAAAGAAGAGTCTCACAGACTTTCCTGCCTGGGCTGGCTTTGAACTGTGATCCTCTGATCTCAGCCTCCTGAGTAGCTAGGATTACAGGCGTGAGCCACCGGTGCCTGGCTTTAATTTATTGTTTTTAAGTGCTAGAGATTAAACCTAGGGCCTGGCACATGTTAAGCTTGTGACTTACCACTATACTCCAGCCTCTCTTTTTTGATGCATTTAAATTTTTCAGAAGTCACTATATTTCCCCATAAGTATAAGGAGAATGTATATCTCTAATTAGAGCATAATATTTTCAGTATTTTAAATTGAGTCAAAATTCACATAACTAAAATTTTTACAGTTCAGTATTATCTAGCACATTTGTGATGTATAACCACAATTCTATTTAGTTCCAAACTTTTTCATCACCCAAAAGGATTCCCTGAAACCACTTATCAGTTACTCTCTATTTCTTCCTTTCCTCAATTCTTGGCAACCACGTGTTTTCCTCTGTCCTTATGGTACTTTATACAAAGGTAATTATGCAAAGCTAGGCACTCGTGGCTCAGACCTGTAATCCTAGCTATTCAGTTCAAAACCAGTTCAGGCAGGAAAAATCCGTGATTCTCTGTTTTTGTGCCTGTCCTGGGGCTTGAACTCTGAGCCTAGGTGCCGTCCTTGAGCATTTGTGCCTTGACCACTTGAGCCATAGCTCCACTTTTGGTTTTTCTTTTTTTAATGATTAATAGGAGATAAGAGGCTCAAACTTTCCTGCCCATGCTAGCTTTGAATCACTAGATCTCAGCCTCACCAGTAGCTAGGATTATAGGCATGAGCCACTGGTGCCTGGCTTCTGTGAAACTCTTAATTCCAGTTAACTACGAAAAACCAGATGTGGAGTTGTGGCTTAGCCTTGAGCAGAAAACCTAAGAGAGAGCATAGGCACTGAATTCAACCCCAATACTGGCAGAAAAAAAGAAGAAAAATTAATTAAATAATATGAGATTTTGCATGTGGCTTCTTTTTGAGGTTTTTAAAAATTAACTTTTTTTTTTTTTTTTTTGGTCCAGTCGTGGGGCCTGAACTCTGGGCTTGGGCCCTGTCCCTCAGCTCTTCAGCTCAAGGCTAGCACTCTACCACTTGAGCCACAGCGCCACTTCCGGCTTTTTTTTTCTTTTTTTGCTTATGTGGTGCTGAGGAATCGAACCCAGGGCCTCAGGCATGCAAGGCAAGCGCTCTACCACTGAGCCACCTTCCCAGCCCTAAAAATTAACTTTTATTGACTACACATAATCTATCTGAAGGCACATCTCTAAACATATTTGTATATATCTGCCTGACAAAACTTTACTATTTCAAAAATTACTACTTCTGTAATAATTACTTTGTGCTCATTACAAACACATATAAGTAATTTATATAGTTAATTGTTGACTTAATGTCATATATAACTGATTTTAATTTTTCTATATTAAATTATTTGTGAATTTAAATTTCAAAAATTTACTTTATGGCAGTAGTTGGGTTTCAGCTCAGGGCCACAGGATTGCTAGACAAGTGCTCTGTTGCTTGAGCTCCACATTCTGTTTTTTAATATAAGATTTACATGCAATTTGTTTAAATGTGTTCATGTGACATGTTAGCTTTCTGTTATTGGAGTAAATGCCTGAAATTTAAAAAAAAAAGATTATGTGCAATGAAGAGTTGTTGTTCAGGTTTGACGAATTCACAAATGTAAGTAACGCAGATATTTTAACAATTTGAACATTTCTGTCATTCCAGAAAGTTCTTTGTTTAGTAGTCCCAGTGTATCTCCCACTCATTCACTTATGATTTTTTTCACCAGAGATTTGTTTTTTATTTCTTGTGTAAATATTTGGACTTAAAGATTTAAATGGAGCTGAGATAGTCTTTTTTTTACAGTCTCCCAGAAAGGCCAATTCTTGACCAGATAGAAAACATAAAAGAAATCATTTCCTAGTAATTTTGATGAAACAAATATCACCTTTTCTTTTCTCCAAGCATTTGGCAATCCAGTGCCATTGGTCGCAGAGGCCAGCAGTTATTGGAGATGTCCTTCAAGTATACAGTGGATCTGAAGGGAGGGCTATTATTTTCTGTGAGACCAAGAAGAATGTAACTGAAATGGCCATGAATCCGCACATAAAACAGGTAAGTCTTTTCATGCTTTCTGAGACTTTGGAGATGAATTATTAAGCAAAATTAGGACTGTTCTTGTTCATGGCTCATGACTAGCTACTTAGGAGGCTGAAATCCAAGTATTGAAGTTTAAAGCCATCCTGGGCAGGAAAGTTCCTGTGAGATTCTTATCCCCAATTAAACATCTAAAACACCGAAAGTGGAGCTATGGCTTAAAGTAGTAGAGCACCAGCTTGAGCGAAAAAGCTTAGGGGATAGCACCCAGGCCCTGAATTCAAGCCTCATGACCAACAAAATATAAAATAAATGGTACTGCTCTTTGTGGACCAAACTTGGTAGTCATTCTCAGAATTGCGTCTAATTCAGAAAGAACTTGTCTCCAGTCTCTGAAGATCCATGAAGTCAGAATAGATTTTAAAAATATGTATTTTTGAGGTTTTCAAT
This sequence comes from Dipodomys merriami, assembly GCF_024711535.1. Classification (NCBI taxonomy): domain Eukaryota; kingdom Metazoa; phylum Chordata; class Mammalia; order Rodentia; family Heteromyidae; genus Dipodomys; species Dipodomys merriami. The sequence goes on along the minus strand of NW_027202715.1, from coordinate 19,975,648 downwards.
GTGATGTTAGAAAGGAATTCTTAAGTTCTCTTTTTTTAAGCTTTGAAAAGTGATCTAGAAAATGACCAACATAAAAAGGTTTTGGGTAAAGTGGGTTAAGTAGTAGAGTGGGTTAAGTAGTAGAGTACCTGCTTAGCAAACGTGAAGCCCTGACTTCAAATCACAGTACCATTAAAAAAAACAAAAACACAATCATACAATTCAGTATACATGATGTAGAAAATGACTTATATAACTCTGGGCAGAGATGGGAGATAGAGGCTAGGGGAAAGTGAAGTAAGGGGTGACATTGTATAAAATATGAAATAACCCCTCTATAACACCTTATTAATAACAATAAAATAATATTTAAAGGGCTGGGAAGGTGGCTCAGTGGTAGAGCGCTTGTCTTGCATGCCTGAGGCCCTGGGTTCGATTCCTCAGCACCACATAAGCAAAAAGAAAAAAGCTGGAAGTGGCGCTGTGGCTCAAGTGGTAGAGCGCTAGCCTTGAGCTGAAGAGCTGAGGAACAGTGCCCAGGCCCAGAGTTCAGGACCCATGACCGGACCCCCCCCGCCCTCCGAAAAAAAAATCATATTTAAAAACAACAACAAAAACTGGTGCAGTGACTGAAGTTTGTAATTCAATCTATTTAGGAGGCCAGAAGGTAGAAATTGTGAATATCATGTTTTGAGGCCAGCCTAGGCAAAAATTTAGATTCCCATCTCAGCAAAACAAGCTAAGTGTGATGATACACACCTGATGCCTATGTATGAAATGAGTTAGAGGATTGTGGTCCAAGGCTACCCTGTGCAAAAATTGAGCTTCCATTTGAAATAAAAAGTAAAGCCAAAAGGGAATGACTCAAGGGGTAGTGTTCTTGGCTTGCCTAACAAGTTGGAGATAGTTCAAACTCCAGTACTAATGAAGAATTATGTTGATCTGATTTTTTTCCCCATAAGTAATTTTCTTTAAAAATCAGTAGGGCTGGGGGAGGGGGGGTTTGGCTCAAGTGGTAGAGCACTTGTTTAGCAAGTATGAAGCCCTGAGTTAACAATCCCAGTCATACTCTCTCTTTCTAACTCTCTCTCTCTCTCTCTCTCTCTCTCTCTCTCTCTCTCTCTCTCTCTCTCTCTCTGAAAACAGGAGTTGGTGGCTTATATCTTTAATCCTAGCCACTTTTGAGCCTTAGTAACTAGAAATTCTTGCTATGTGTAGATGCACTCACTTTTAATTTTTCTTGTGCTCCTGAGAATTGACCCTGGCATGTTTGCCCTCATGTATACTAGACAAGTGCTCTATGACTGAGCTGCATCTTTAATCCTTGGAATATGTATGATGTTAAGTATTTGGTTTCTCTGATTGCTTTTCCTCCTCCTCCCCCTCCTCTCCCTCCTCTCCCTTCTCTCCCTCCTCTTCCTCCTCTTTCTCCTCCTCCTCCTCCTCTGAAAATAATGTACAGAGGGGTTCTTTTTTTTTTTTTTTTTGAGCCACAGTGCCACTTCTGGTTTTCTGGTAGACTTTCCTGTCCAGGCTGGCTTTTAACCGTGATCCTCAGATCTCAGCCTCCTGAGTAGCTAGGATTACAGGCATGAGCCACTGGCACATGGTTTTATTTTTCTTCTTTAGAGATTTTTGTTATATGTAGGTTGACTTTCTTTTTCTCCTTAACTTTATCACTTTATCTCAAGATTTTATTTATTGATTGTGGGGCTTGAACTCTGGGTGGGAGCGCTGTCTGTGTGCTCTTCAGCTCAAGGTTAGCACTCTACCTCTTTTTTTTTTTTTTTTAAATTGTATTTTATTTTATTTGAGAACATACTGTACAGAGGGGCTACAATTACATGGGCAGGATAATGCATACATTTCTTACCAAGCATTGCAGCCTCCTCCTTTGTTTACCCTTCACTTCCCTTCCCCGCCTCCCCCCTCCCCCCACCCAATTTTACCCCCCTCCCCCCACCCAATTATACCCCCCTCCCCCCCCACACCGAAATTGTAAAGCTGGTTTTGACATGACATTTTGTACTTCTCATTGTTGCAACAGGTCCACCTGAATCCTTAAACGACTTGTTTGTCCCCATCTCCTCCACATGTTATACTGACATCAAATATAGTGAAAGCGGGGGTTACACTGTGGGGGAGGGACATACAAAGCAACAAAGAAATAATCTTATAAATGCATTAGAAACACATGCATGAAAGAAACGAAAACATTAAAATACATATTTAAGGGTTCTAACATCACATTATCTGGCCTTTTCCGCTTGACTCATACCTATACTAGATATTGCAAATAAGGGAAACCATGGGACCTATGCTTCTTTGGGCCTGGCTTACTTCACTTAATATAATTTTTTCCAAACCTTTCCATTTCCTAACAAATGGGGAAATGTCATTCTTTCTGATGGAGGCATAGAATTCCATTGTAGCACTCTACCTCTTGAGCCACAGCACTGCATCCAGTTTTCTAGTGGTTTATTGGTTTTGTTGTTGTTTTTTTTTTGGTTTATTGGTTTTGAACCATGATATTCAGATCTCAGCCTCCTGAGTAACTAGGATTACAGGCGTGAGCTACTGGTGCCTGGCAAAATTTCAGCTTTTAACTTCCTCCTCACAGTTTTACATGTATGCCAGAGAGAGAGAGAGAGAGAGAGAGAGAGAGAGAGAGAGAGAGAGAGAGAGAGAGAGAGAGAGAGAGAGAGACTGTGTGTGTATGTTTTTTATTTGAGTTTACTGAGGATTGAGAGAGAGAGAGAGAGAGAGAGAGAGAGAGAGAGAGAGAGAGAGAGAGACTGTGTGTGTATGTTTATTATTTGAGTTTACTGAGGATTGAACCCAGAGATAGCATCCTGAATGCTAAGCAAGTGCTCTGCTTGTTGAGCCACACATCTAGCCCTTTTGTTTGTATTTTGTTTTAGAGAGGTTATCTGGCTAACTTGGTTCCTGGCTTAAGCTCTTTATCCTCTGCCTCTAGGTCCTTGAGTAGTTGATGTTCCAGGTGTCTACCACCATACCTGGCTAAAATTTCCTATTTTTAAGGCATCTGTTCTATTTACTCAAATCTGCATTATATCAAGCATAGTTTTCATTTGTGAAAAGCTTGTATATATACTTTCTTAAGTCATTTAACCTTACTTTCTGTTTCTTTTTATTTTTAATTTATTTTTGGTGCCAGTCTTGGGGCTTGAACTCAGGGTCTGGGTGCTGCCCTGAGCTTTTGTAGCTCAAAGCTAGTGTTCTATCACTTGAGCCACAGCTCCAATTGTGGCTTTTTGAGTGCTTAATAAGAGTCTCACAGACTTTCCTGCTCTGGCTGGCTTCAAACTGTTGTCCCAGTTCTCAGCCTTTTGAGTACCTAGGATAATAGGCATGAGCTACTGACACCTGGGTCTTTTGATTTTTGTTCTGTTAAAATAATTTTTTATAGTTTTTATTATCTTTTAGTAGTTGTACAAAGGAGTTCCCATTCTACAAAACAGTATATAAGTAACAAGGTATCTGAGCACATTATTACCCATCACTCCTAACCCATCCCTTCTCTCACGTTTTTTTTTAAAATTAGGTAATTACATAAATTTCACATATTTTACAATCTTGTGGAATAGTGATACTTAGTTAAAGTTACAAACACATTTTCACCTTCACAAGGCAAATTGCCTTTATCATGGTCTATAAGTTTGTGAATTCTGTGAGCTTTGACATTACAAATCATTTCTTCCACATCAGGTGATGATTACATTTCTTTCCTTTTGCTTAGTGTAAGCCGTTCCCCCTTTCTCTCTCATTCCTCCTTTATCATCGCTGTCTTTGTGTTATTTAGTTCTTTTTCTTCTATGTCCAGTGCAGCTGATGGGCCCCTTTATTGTATGTTGTTCCGTTTCCCACTTACTCTGTTCTCCCTCTGGTTTCCCTCTGTTGCATGCATATATCTATCTACCCAATATATGGTCAAGAACATGGAGTCATTTAGCAATGATATCACAAAGTGGGTGGCTATCCTTTGTTTCTAGAGTCCTATTTACGTTATCATATCTTCTTGGATTATTTTAGCTTTAGCGTCCACATATCAGAGAGACCATGTGCCATTTGTCTCTTTGTTCTTAGCTTACTTTGCTCAAAATAATCTGTTCTAGTTCCATCCATTTCCTTGCAAGGTAAGCACTCTACCACTGAGCCACCTTCCCAGCCCATCCATCCATTTCCTTGCAAATGCCATTATTTTGTCCTTTCTAATGACTGCATAATATCCGTAGATACCACAGTTTTTGGATCCACTCATCAGCAGTGGGGCATCTGTGTTTTTTTCCAAATCTTGGCTATTGTGAACAGTGCTGCAATGAACATGGAGGTGCATGTGTCTTTGTATACTGGTTCCTGTTGTTTAGGGTAGATGCCTAGGAGTGGTATGGCTGGGTCATAGGGGAGGTCTATATTTAGCTTTCTGAGGTACCTCCAGACTGCTTTCCAAAGTGGTTGTATAAGTGTACATTCCCACCAGCAATGCAGTAGGGTTCCTCTTTCTCCGCATCCTTTCCAGCATTTGTCGTTGGGTGACTTTAGGATGTGGGCCATTTTGACTAGGGTAAGGTGGTATCTCAGAGTTGTCTTTATTTGCATTTCCTTTACAGCCAGGGATGATGAACATTTCCTCATGTGTTTCTTTGCCATTTTTGTCTCTTCTGAGAAGTGTCTCTTCAGTTCCCTTCCCTATTTCATGATTGGTTTGTGAGATTTGTGAGGGATTAGTTTCTTGAGTTCCCTGTATATAATGGATATTAGACCCTTGTCTGATATTTTTCTGGTAAATATTTTTTCCCATTTACTTGGCTTTTTTTCTAGTCTGGTTGCTATTTCTTTATCTGTGCAGAAACTTTTTATTTTAAGGTAGTCCCATTTGCCCAGTCTCTCTCCAATTGTTGTGACTCTGGGACTCTGTTTAGGAAGTTCCTGCCTGTGCCTATAAGTTCAAGTGTCTCTCCTACTCTGTTCTGCAGTAGTTTCAGAGATTGAGGTTTGATGTTAAGGTCTTCAATCGATTTTGAGTTGATGTTAGTCCATGGTGACAGACTAGAGTCCACTTGCAGTTTTCTGCATGTGACCACCCAGTTTTTTCAGCACCAGTAGTTGAAGAGGTTATGATTCTTCTACTGTACGTCATTGGTTTATAATAAATAATTTTAAAATGTCTGTTAAGTGTTAGAGTTACTGCCTAGGCTGTGTGTCCCAGGTTCAGACCCCGGCATTGCTAAAGAAATAAATGATTATAAAGGTCTCTCCTCTCCTTGCTTGCTCACTTGCTTGCTCTCTCGTTCTTGCTTGCTCTCTTTCTTACTCTCGCTCTCTTGTTCTCTCTCGCTCTCTCACGCTCTCGCTCTTGCTCTCTTGCTCGCTCATTCACTTGCCAGTCCTGGGACAGGGCCTGGGCTGCCCTTGAGCTCTTCAGTTCAAGGCTGGAGCTCTACCACTTGAGCCACTGCTTCACTTCCAGTTTTCTGGTAGTTAATCGAAGAGTCTCATGGACTTTCCTGCCTAGCCCAGCAACCCTTAGATCTCAGCCTCCTGAGTAGCTAGGATTATAGACGTGAGCCAGTGGCGCCCGGTTTAGATGAAATTCTTTCTGAACTTCAAATGGAAAGGCATGGACCAAATAGTTTTCTAGTTTCATAGGTGTAGGTTGCTTCTGATATTTTGTTAGTACTTAAAAATAGGTTTGCAAATTATATCTCAGTAAAAGTGTTAAGAAGGAAAAGATCTCACACCAAGTGAACTTCAGTTGTGTCCTTTCTTAGCTTTATCTGGATTTTTCTTAGCTTTTATTATCCTTGGCATTTGGATTCTAGGCTCAGCAGTTTCTTCCCAGTATAGGGCTTTATTCTAGAAAGGAAGCAATGCCTTGTTAGTTTGGGAAGTTTATATAGGGCTTAGCATCAGCGTTGCTATAGCCCCTGAAGATGTTACCTCTGGAACCTCATCATCACTTTGAGTATACAGAACCTTTCCCACTTCAGCTGCAGTTTTTAACAGTTGCCTTAAGAATGTTTTCTTTTTTTTTCTTTTTTTCTTTTTTACTTTTTGGTCAGTCGTGGGGCTTGAACTCTGGGCCTGGGTGCTGTCCCTCGGCTCTTCAGCTCAAGGCAAGTGCTCTACCACTTGAGCTACAGCACCACTTTTAAGAATGTTTTCTTAAGAGCAGCTGTTCTAAGTCTAGCACATTCCTCCATACATACACTCCTGCCCTTTGCCTGCTGTGTTTAGGAAATCATTAGAATACTTTGTCAGTTTTGTCCTAGATATTGTATATGGATTTTACTTCTTTAAAATTCTAGTTGCTTGTTTGTTTTTATGTGGAATCCAGAGAGTGAAAGACTTTATTGTTACCATCTTTCCCATATCATTTTAGGTGATGGAATATAAAAATAACAATATAATATAAAAATTAGGTCAATTCCCTAAATATTATGAAAGTGAAAATTAAATGATCGGGAAATATTTTTTATTAGGTTAACAATGATTTTGATTCATAATACATAGGGTAGGCATAGTATGATGAAATAAATACAGCGCATTAAAAAGGATACAGTATTACAGAAGTTGGTAGTAGCTATTACAATGTTAATAATGTTTTGCTTTGTTTTGCTTGTTTTGTTTCTGTGCTAAGGACTAAAACCAGGCCTTTGTATGTACAAGGAAAGCGTAGTGTCACAGAGCTATATCCGTAGCCCCAGATATTCATAATTTTTTTTATTATCCTTAAGTAGTTGTTTGTACAAATGGGTTCTAATTCAACGTTACCAGTAAGAATAAAGTGCATTTGATCATTGTCACCCCTTTGATCATTCTTTCCATCTCTCCCAACCTAACCAGTCTCCACAATTTACCTAGCTTCATTTTCACTTACATACATTGAATATTATGACTATTCTCCTTCCCTTTCTCTCCCTTTCTTCTCTTTCCTTAACCTTCTTACCTCCCCCTCCTGACAACACATGTCCCAGCTTTCTGCTTTCATTTTGTTAAACTGTAAATTATTCAAAGGGATACTCATCTTTTTTTTTTTGGTTGGTTGGGGAGCCTGGACTCTAGGCCTGGGCGCTGTCCCTCAGCTCTTCAAATCAAGGCTCTACCACTTGAACCACATTGCCACTTCTGGCTTTTTCTGCCTTTGTGGTGCTAAGGAATCGAACCCAGGGCCTCATACATACAAGGCAAGCACTCTACCACTGAACCTCCTTCCCAGCCCCAGACTCATCTTTTTTTTCTTTTTTTTTTTTCTTTCTGCTTATATGGTGCTGAGGAATCGAACCCAGGGCCTCATGCATGCAAGGCAAGCATTCTACCACTGAGCCACCTTCCCAGTCCGAGACTCATCATTTTTGACCCAGAAATTTAACTTCTAAATATGTAGCCTATTTAAATACACTTTTATCAAGGCACCTGAAACAAAAGCATAAGGTTGTTCATTACAGCATTATTTCTTCTTTCTTTCTTTCTTTTGTTCTTTTTTTTTTTTTTTGGCTCTGTTCATGGGGCCTGAACTCTGGGCCTAGGTGCTGTCCCTCAGCTCTTCAGCTCAAGGCTAGCGCTCTACCACTTGAGCCACAGCGCCACTTCCAGCTTTTTTCTTTTTTTTTTCTTTTTTTTTTTGTCGGTAGTGGGGCTTGAACTCTGGGCCTGGGCGCTGTCCCTCAGCTCTTCAGCTCAAGGCGAGCGCTCTACCACTTGAGCTACAGTGCCACTTCCGGTTTTCTGGTGGTTTATTGGAGATAGGAGTCTCACAGTCTCTCCTGCCTGGGCTGGCTTTGAACCGCGATCCTCAGATCTCAGCCTCCTGAGTAGCTAGGATTACAGGCGTGAGCCACCAGCGCCCAGCCTGGCTTTTTTCTTTTTGCTTATGTGGTGCTGAGGAATCGAACCCAGGGCCTCAAGCATGCAAGGCAAGCGCTCTACCACTGAGCCACCTTCCCAGCCCTTCCTTCCTTTCTTTCTTTCTTTCTTTCTTTCTTTCTTTCTTTCTTTCTTTCTTTCTTTCTTTCTTTCTTTTTTTTGTCACTTGTGGGACTTGAACTTGGGGTCTGGATGCTGTCTCTTGCTCAAGGCTAGCTCTCTACCACTTTTAGCCATAGCTCCAGTTTTTCCAGTTTTTGAGTGGTTAGTTGGAGATAAAGAGTCTCATAGACTTTCCTGCTCAGGCTGGCTTTGAACTGGGATCCTCAGATGGCAGCCTCTTGAGTAGCTAGGATTACAGTTGTGAGCCACCAGCCCCTAGCTGTTGTTGTTTTTTTAAATGTATTTTTTAAAGTAGTTGTTAAAAGGAGTTTCTATTCAACAAAGCAGTTTATAGATACAATGCATCTTGATCAATGTCAGTTCTTTCTATGTCATATATAGTTCTCAGATGACTTATTGAATACCTTTATAAATGAATGGCTTATTTATAACTGGAAAAATGCAGTTATATATTTTCATGGTGTTAATAAGCTAGTTGAATTTGCAGGAGATCACAACTGCAGCATTGTTTCTAAAAATAAAAAATTTGGGCCTGATGCCAGTGGCTATAATCCTAGCTATTCAGGAGGTTAAGATCTGAAGATTGAGATTCAAAGCTAGCCTGAGCAGGAGAGTCTGTGAGACTTTCCAGTTAATCACCAAAAAAATCCTGAAGTGGAGCTGTAGTTGAAGTGGTAGAACACAAAAGCTCAGGCACAGCACCTATGCCCTGAGTTCAAGCCCCAGGACCCACACGCATGTAATAAATTTGGGTACAGCTTAAATGTTTATCAGTAAGATATTACCCAAATAAGTACTTCTGTGCCCATATGAAAAAAGATGTATTTAACTTGAAAATTAAGTAGTTATAGATATGAAAAAGTGACTACAATATAGGAATAAATTTGTAGAGTAGGTTACCAAATAGAACATGTAAAGTATGATCTCTCTGCCTTTTTTTTGTTGGATGTAGGGCTTAAACTCAGGGCCTGGGCACTGTCCCTGAGCCTCTTTGTGCCTCAAGGCTAGCACTCTATCACTTGAGCCACAGCCTCACTTCTGGTTTTGGGTGGTTAATAGATAAAAATCTCTCAGGGACTTTTCTGCTGGAGATGGCTTTAAATTGTGATCCTCAGATGTCTGCCTCCTGAGTAGCTAGAATTACAGGCCTTGAGCCACTGGCACCCAGCATGATATCTCCCCCCACCACACATACACCCTCTCTCTGCCAGTCCTGGGGCTTGAACTCAGGGTCTGGGCACTGTCCCTGAGCTGCTTGTGCTTACGGGTAGCACTCTATCACTTGAGGTACAGAGCCACTTCTGGCCTTTTCTGTTTATATGGTACTGAAGAATTGAACCTACAGCCTCATGAATATTAGGCAAGTACTCTACCAATAAGATACATTCCCAGCCCCGAGATCTCATTTAGTAAACAAATACTTTAAATTATAATTTATGTTGGTAAATGTAAATTTTGTGACAGAATGTGACTCTGTATTAAAAACAAGTTTTGTGGGTATAGTGGTACAAACCTGCAATCCTAGCAATAAGAAGGTAGAGGCAGGAGGATCATAAGTTCAAGGCCATCCTGGACTATATGAGTCCTTATCTAGAAATATAACAAAAAAAATTCACTTCTATAATCCTAGCTACCTGAGGATCATAATTTGAAGCCAGCTCAGTCAGAAAAGTCCATGAGACTCTTATCTATAATTAACTACCAGAAAGCCAGAAGTAGAGCTGTGGCTCAAGTAGTGTAGAGCACTAGTCTTGAGAAAAAAAAAAATCTCGGGGATAGCACCCAGGCTGACTGACACCAAAAACAAATACATACATGTGTACACACACACACACACACACACACACACACACACACACACACACACACACACACACACACACGTTTTACTAAAAACATAACATACCAAAAAATATCTAAGCTGGGCACTGGTGGCTCATGCCTGTAATCTTAGCTATTCAGGAGGCTGAGATCTGAGAATTACAGTTCAAAGAGATCTCTGGCAGGAAAGTCCGTGAGACTTATCTCCATTTACCCACCAGAAAACTAGAAGTGGCGCTGTGGCTTAAGTGGTAGAGCACTCAGCTTGAGCTGAAGAGCTCAGGGACAGTGCCCAGGCCCAGAGTTCAAGTCCCATGATCAAAAAAAAAAAAAAGAATCTAGCAGAATATCTGCCAAATCATTAGTGGTAAATTGTTGGTACATTTGCATCCTACATTTGGTGTAATTTGATTTTTTTTTAAACAAGAGAATTGTTACAATTGTTTAAAACAAAGCCATTAAAAAGCAACACAAGCTGAGTGTAATCCCAATACTTGGGAACCTGAGTTACAAGAATCTTGAGTTTAAGGGCAGCTTCGAGACTCTGTCTCTAAAATAATAGCCAAAGCTCACAACAAAAAGGAGCACAGGCCAGACTAGAGGCATGACTCAGAGGTCAGAGTACCAATAGTGAACGAAAATGCCTAACTAGAGCACAAGTCCCTAGGTTCTAGTGCTGTTGCCTACAAACACAAAAAAATAAAGCTTAAAAGACTATAGACCTGATTGTGTTATGGTATTATTTGTAAGTATGAGCTGTATGCTTCATTTCCCCCCCCCCTTCTTTTTTTTAAAAATAGAATGCCCAGTGTTTACATGGGGACATTGCCCAGTCACAAAGAGAAATTACGTTGAAAGGCTTCAGAGAAGGTAGTTTCAAAGTATTGGTTGCAACCAATGTGGCTGCTCGTGGTTTGGACATACCTGAGGTTGACCTGGTGATTCAAAGTTCTCCTCCACAGGTAGGAAATGGGAATGATTTGGGGAAAATAAGAACAATTTCATAAATTGATGTTTTATTTACAAAGTGCATGGAGTTTAGAATGTGAAAGATAGGCCATTTGTTTTAGCTATGTTTTTGTAACTTGGTGTTCAATTGACTTTTATAAATGACTGACTACACTGTTTGGATCTAAAGCTTGGCCCAACAAAATCATACAAAAGAATTTTTTTTTTGGGGGGTCCGGTCGTGGGGCCTGAACTCTGGGCCTGGGCGCTGTCCCTCAGCTCTTCAGCTCAAGGCTAGCACTCTACCACTTGAGCCACAGTGCCACTTCCAGCTTTTTTTCTTTTTGCTTATATGGTGCTGAGGAATCGAACCCAGGGCCTCAGGCATGCAAGGCAAGCGCTCTACCACTGAGCCACCTTCCCAGCCCCATACAAAAGAATTTTAAAAAACTGATTATGATAACTCTGAGATAGATTATTAAAACGTTTTTGAGCTTTTATCCTAAGTTCTAGCAAATAAATTAAAATTAATAAGTACAAAGTACCTGAGTACCTGTGGCTCACACGTGTAATTCTGGTTACTCAGGAGACTAAGATCTGAGGATCATGGATCAAAGTCAAACCAGACAGGAAAGTCCATAAGACTCTTACTTCCAATAAACTACCCACAAAAGGCAAGAAGTGGAGCTCTGGCTCAAGTGATAGAGTGTAAGTCTTAAGCAAAATAGATTAGGGACAGGTCCTGAGTTCATGCCCCAGGACTGGCACATAAAAATAAAAAGAAAAAAATTTTAAATTATTTGAATGTTGGAATGACTGTAGAACTTGATAAGTTTTGAAAAGTACTTTATTATTTTTAGGATGTTGAATCCTATATTCATCGCTCTGGACGCACCGGAAGAGCTGGCCGGACAGGGATTTGTGTATGTTTTTATCAACCAAGAGAAAGAGGTCAACTAAGATATGTGGAACAAAAGGCAGTAAGTAAAGTTAAATAATCTCAGCCTTATTGTCTAAATGATGCCTTAGAAGACAGCTCTTTTTACATTTGTTCTCACAAATCAATCCACCTAACAACTTACTTTAAAGTGAAATTGGATGTGAAGCATGAAGCATGTGGAGAGCTAAATTTATATTAGCTGCGAGACTTTTGTCTTATACAGTTTCTATTGTGAAGACAGAAGAGCTGACTTTCTAATTTTTCCTTTGAATTTTTCTCATTACTAAAACCAGAAAAGTATTATGATTCCATCATCTCAGTTCAGCATTGTAGATGGGTGATTGGTGACATTGTTTTGGTGTAGTAGTAAAAAAACAAAATTGGTATTGTTAATGCATAATAGCCTTTTTTTTTTTTAATGATTTAGAGTTTTTTGGTGGTCTTTCAGGCTTTTCTCTTCATTTACTTATTTATTTTTTTATTTTTTGTGCTGGTCCTGGGACTTGAACTCAGGGCGTAGGAACACTGAGGTTTTGTGCTGAATGCTCTACCACTTGAGCCACAGCTCCACATATAGCCTTTTGGTTAATTGGAGTTAAGAGTTTCATGAACTTTCCTGCCCAAGCTGGCTTCAAATCAAGATCTTCAGATCTTAGTCTCCTGAATAGCTAGGATTACAGGCATGAGCCACCAACATCTGGCTTTCCCTACTTTTATGATGTATGTTTTTATATGGTACTTCTTATACTTTGTAAAACAAGATGGAATAATAAAAAAATAGATTTAATCAATGGCTTTTTCTACTTCGTCAGTTTATTTGCAAATGAATTTCCATGATTATATCTTGAGGGCAATTCAATTTTTGTTTCTCTTTTTGTAATTTATATTTTTAGAAAAAGCAGATCTTTTCATCATGGCTTGGAAATCGTTAACTCCAAGAAATGAAAATACAACAAATTATAACAATTTAGGAATTAAAGTACAACAACTTCCGTTTTTCTTTAATGTAATTCTTTCATTTTCAGGGGATTACTTTTAAACGTGTAGGTGTTCCTTCTACAATGGATTTAGTTAAATCTAAAAGCATGGATGCCATCAGGTATGCTTTCTGACCTTGCTGAATAATTTTTTCCTTTGTATTAGGCTATTCATCTTTAAGCTCCTAGTCAAATGTCAGAAAATTTTAGTCACCAGTTTTCCCAGCAGACATTAAAGTTATAATTAAATAGGAAAATATTCTTTCCTATTCAGTCTCTTATCTTTCCTTTTCTCCCTATGTCTTGATCAATAAAATCTACTATTTTTAAACCATAGGTCTCTGGCATCTGTTTCTTATGCTGCTGTTGATTTTTTCCGACCATCAGCCCAAAGACTTATTGAAGAGAAAGGGGCAGTGGATGCATTGGCAGCAGCATTAGCACATATTTCTGGAGCATCAAGCTTTGAACCACGATCTTTGATCACCTCTGATAAGGTAAAATGGGTGACAAACTTGTGAATGTTGCTAGAAAGTTAAAACTGGCCTATAGCAATTGATGCATAACAAATTTACTCAGTATTGCTTTTTTTTTTTGGGTCTGGTCGTGGGGCCTGAACTCTGGGGCCTGGGCGCTGTCCCTCAGTTCTTCAGCTCAAGGCTAGCCACAGTGTCACTTCTGGCTTTTTTTTTTCTTTTTGGTTATGTGGTGCTGAGGAATCGAACCCAGGGCCTCATGCATGCAAGGCAAGCGCTCTACCACTGAGCCACCTTCCCAGCCCCCTGAGTATTGCATTTAATTTAATTCCTCAGTGTGTTACTTTCTGTTTAATAAAAAACTGTTTCTTGGAAGTGGAGCTGTGTCCCAAGTGGTAGAGTGCTTGTCGAGCAGAAAAGCTTAGGGACAGACAGGGTCCAGGACCTGAGTTCAAGCCCTAGGACCAATACACACATCTAGTCATGGTGGTATATACCTATAATCCTAGCACTAAGGAGGCTGAGGCAGGAGGATCTGAAGTTTGAGTCTAGGCTGAAATACATAGTAAGATCCTGTCTCAAAAAAGTAAAACAGAGAAACAGATAAAGTCTCCCACTATTATTGTGTTGGGGTCTGTGATGTTCTGTGAATCTTAAGACAGTTTGTTTAATGTATTTAGATGCTCCATTGTTTGGTGCATAAATACTAACCACTGTGATTTCCTCTTCATGGGTCATTTCCTGTCTCTTCATGCTGAATTTTATGAGAAGTCTTATTTTATTGGATACCAGTATGGCTACTCTGGTCTTCTTTCAAGATGCATTTTCATGTGTTTATACTGTGACATGAGTTTCTTGGAGACAATAAATGGTTTGATTTTTTTTTTTTAATCTGATCTGCTGAGCCTGTTTATGTTTAATGTTACTGTGGAGAAATGTATTGTGTTTCCTGCCGTTGTGTTGTTTTACTGTATAGAGGGACAAAAAGAGGAAAGGATTGAAGCAAGGAAACTGAATCTTCTCATTTTTTTCTACTCTTCAATAGAATACAGCACCCCTTCTAAGTTTTCAAGTCTAGAAAAATTCAGAAACTACTACAATAAATAACCATGTACTATACACCTAGATTCAACAACTACTAACATGGTATTATATTTGCTGGGCATATGCTTTTCTTGTTAAAACTATTTGAAGTTGAAACATGATATCATTTCTGAATATTTAAATATGCATTTGTTTTCCTGATACTAGGGTATAAACTCAGGTCCTGAGTGCTGTCCCTTAGCTTTTTTGCTCAAAGCTAATGCTGTACCACTTGAAACATAGTTTTACTTCTGACTTTTTTTACTTGTTAGTTGGAGATAAGTGTCTTCTTAGATTTGCCTCCCTGGCTGGCTTCAAACAATGATCCTCAGATTTCAGCTTCTTGAGTGGCTAGGATTACAGGTATGAGCCACCAGTGCCCAGCTTCATCTTCTAAGAATAAAAATTTTCATGCCAAAGCTGACCACCGGTGGCTCATGCTTGTAATCCTAGCTACTCAGGAGGCTAAGATCTGAGGATCACAATTCAAAGCCAGCCCGGGTAGGAAAAGTCCATGAGACTCTTACCTCCAATTAACCACCAGAAAACCAGAAGTGGCACTGTGGCTCAAGTGCTAGAGCTGTAGCCTTGAGCTGAAGAGCTGAGGGACAGTGCCCAGGCCCAGAGTTCAAGTCCCACTATGGACAAAAAAAAATTTTTTTTTCAGGCGAGATGGCAGTGGCTCATGCCTGTAATACTAGCTACTCAGGAGGCTGAGATCTGGATCATGGTTCAAATCCAACCCCAAGGACTTTTCCCTCAAGGACTTTTCCTTGAGACTCTTATTTTCAATTAACCACTAAAAAGCCAGAACTGGAACTGTTGTTCAAGTGGTAGATTACTATCTAGCCTTGGACATCAAAGCCCAGGGATGGCTCCCAGGACCTGAGTTCAATCCCCTGTACTGTCACACACACAAAAAAGAATAATATTGACTTATATAATTACAATATTTTAGTTTCTGTACATGAAAAGCAGTAATAGGACTAGTCAAGTACCAATGGTTCACGCCTATAATCCTAGCTACTCAGGAAGGTGAGATCTGAGAATCTCAGTTTGAAGCCATTGTAAGCAGACAAATCTTGAGTCTATCTTCAGTTAACTAGTATAAAACCAAAAGAAAGATTATAGTTTAAGTGGTAGAATACCAGCTGTGCGTGAAAATGCTGGGAGAGACAGACAAAGAAAGAGATGGGGAATGGAGTTCAAGCTCCATTTCTTGCACTCATACACAAGAGTTCTATATTAGTCATTTAATATCTAGCCTATGTCCAGATTTGAATTATTCTGCCAAAAACACCTGTTTATCTGCAGGGAAATCAGCCCTTACGTTGCACAGCATTGTACTGATTATTGCATACCACAAAGTATTCTTTAAAAATTAATTTTTATTTATTTATTTCTTGTTGGTACTGGGGCTTGAACTCTGGGCTTGGGCGCTGTCCTTACGCTCTTCAGCTCAAGGCGCTCTTCAGCTCAAGGCGAGCGCTCTACCCCTTGAGCCACAGTGCCACTTCCGGTTTTCTAGTGGTTTATTGGAGGTAAGTCTCACGGGCTGGGAAGGTGGCTCATGGGCTGGGAAGGTGGCTCATGGGCTGGGAAGGCAGCTCAGTGGTAGAGTGCTTGCCTTGCATGCATGAGGCCCTGGGTTCGATTCCTCAGCACCACATAAACAGAAAAAGCCCGAAGTGTCGCTGTGGCTCAAGTGGTAGAGCGCTAGCCTTGAGCTGAAGAGCTGAGGGACAGCGCCCAGGCCCAGAGTTCAGGTCCACGACCGGCAAAAAAAAAAAAAAAAAAGGGTCTCAGACTTTCCTGCTCAGTCTGGCTTTGAACCATGATGCTCAGATCTCAGCCTCCTGAGTAGCTAGGATTACAAGCGTGAGCCATCGGTGCCGGCTTTTAGTTTTTTATTGTTATTAAAAACTTGATGTACAGAGGGATTATAGTTGTGTAAGTCAGGTAGAGAGCACATCTTGTTTTTGGACAATGTCACCTTCTCCCTCATTCTGAGATTTTCCATCCCCTCCCCACTCTCAAGTTGTACAGTTCATTTTCAACATGGTGTCTAGTGAGATTTTTATCTTTTTAATTGTTATTATAAAGGTGGTATACAGAGGGATTACAGTTGCATAAGTCAGGTAATGAATACATTTCTTTTTGGACAATGTCACGCTTCCTTTGCTCTCTCCCAGTTTTCTCTCCTGTACCGTCCATAAGTTGTATAGTTCATTTTCAATATAGTGGCTAGTGAAGTACCACAAAAAATTCTTGGTTTGTAGTTGCTATGGAACTATGCAGCTGAGCAATAGATTCTGTGTAGTAAACACAGTAGTGTGCAATGTAAGGGCTTCTATATGTGTGGAGAAGGAGATAGGTTAATATTTTTGAGAGTATCCATATAACTGATTCCAGATTGCTATATGATAATGGAACATTATTCACAAATCTCGCATGGTAGCTTTACCCCTAGCTACCTAGGACGCTGACATTAGGAGGTTCAGGGCCAACCCAAACAAAAAGTTCATGCTCCAGTCAGCTGCTGGTAGCTCACACTTGTAATCCCAGCTACTCAGGACACTAAGGTCTGAGGATTGGTGTTCAAAGCGAGCTCAGATGGGAAAGTCTGTGAGAAAACCGTAAGTAGAGCTATGGCTCAAAGTGGTAGAGCGATATCCTTGAGCAAAAAGAGCTCAGGGACAGCGCCCAGGTCCAGATTCAAAACCCATGACAGACCAAAAAAAAGCTGATGATCCATATCTCAATTAGTAAAATACTCAGTTAATATCTCCCTCACTTTCCCCAGAACTAGGGTTTGAACCTAGGGCTTCACTTTTTTTTTTTTTTTTTTTTGTCTTTTCTTTTTTCTGGGGATCGAACCCAGGATGTTGCACTTGCTAGGCAAGCACGCTTTGCCACTGAGCTACATCCCAGCCCTAGGACTTCACTTTTTGAAGATGCAATCTAGTGAACATTTCCCTGCCTATGCTGGCTTTGAACCTCAGTCCTCCAGATCTCAGTCTCCTGAGTAACTAGGATTACAGGTGTCAAGCTTAATTCTTAATCTTAAATCTTCATTACCGGTGCCAAACTTAATTCTTAAAGCATAATGGTTAAAATAGTATTTATATAGTCTTAACAGTAATACACAGAATATTTTCAATGATGTTTAAAAAGTGGTCTTTTAACACAGTTTCAAAAAAGATTATTATTTTTTTTTTTTAGCAGTCATTTTATGAGCAGCCATGTTGCCACATAAGAAATGAAGAGTTGGCTGGGCGCTGGTGGCTCACACCTGTAATCCTAGCTACTCAGGAGGCTGAAGTCTGACGATCATGGTTCAAAGCCAGCCCGGGCAGGAAAGTCCGTGAGACTCTAATACCCAATAAACCACTAGAAAACCGGAAGTGGCGCTGTGGCTCAAGCGGTAGAGTGCTAGCCTTGAGCTGAAGAGCTGAGGGATAACGCCCAAGCCCGGAGTTCAAGCCCCACGACTGACAAAAAATAATAATTAAAAAAAAAAAAAAGAAATGAAGAGTTGTGTCAGGAAGGGATACAGACTTAGAGCTTTTACTGTTTTGCTTGCTAGTGATTTTTTTCACAAATGTAATGTTACTTCTGTTCTTTAAGGGATTTGTGACCATGACACTCGAAAGCCCAGAAGAAATACAAGATATCAATTGTGCTTGGAAAGAACTTAACAGAAAGCTGAGTAATAATGCTGTATCCCAAATTACCAGAATGTGCCTCTTAAAAGGAAATATGGTAAGTTTTTCTAAATACTTGCAAAGATTTTTAATCCAATACCAAAAAATGTTTATAAAGACTGCAAATGTTTTCTGTTTCTTTATTTTGAAGCCTGATGTGATGAGTAATACTACTGGTTTTTGTTCTTAATATTGGTTCATATATCTGCTCACAATTTTGGAGAATTATATAAAGGAAACTTTATTCAGAGCTCTCAGTTATTCTCCTTCTGGTTTAATCAATACCCTAGTAATTTAAGTTTCTGCCATTATACACATATCATATATGATTGTGTATCTTTCTTTTTTCTTTTTTTCTTAAAGCCTTTTATCCGAGTCACGGCACCATTTATGTTAGGTTTTTAAAAAGAGGTAGCCGAGTAAGAATTGCACCAGCACGCACGTGGTATTCAGGTAAGGGGTAGGTTTATTCAGTGGACCTGCTGGGACCAGGCAAAGTTGGCACTCCACGTGACTAGGAAAGGCCTGCGAATGACAGAGAGCTGGGAAGAGAGGAAAGAGCTAGAAAAGAGCAGAGAGCATAGAGAGAGAGCAGAAAAGAACTGAGAGAGCTAGAAAAAGAGCTAGAAAAAGGCAGAGAGGCTTTCCTTTTTCTTTTTGTTGTGGGGCTTGAACTCTGGGCCTGGGTGCTGTCCCTCAGCTCTTCAGCCCAAGGCTAGCGCTCTACCACTTGAGCCACAGCGCTGTTTTTGGTTTTATGGTGGTTAATTGGAGATCAGAGTCTCACTGACATTCCTGCCTGGGCTGACTTTGAACTGCAATCCTAGGATCTCAGCTTTCTGAGTAGCTAGGATTACAGGCATGAGCCATTGTCGCCCCGCTGTATCTTTATTTTCTAGGACTTAGTAATTTATGCCTGCAACACTTAAACAACTTGATAATTTAAAGTAGATACAATTTTGATTTTTGTTGTATTGTATAACTGTTTTTTTGTTTATTTGGGGGTAGTAGGGTCTAACTTAAGGTCTCCAGTTTGTTAAGCAGGCACTCTACCACCTCAGCCATGCCCCAGCCAGACAATATTGTTTTTTAACTACTATTGGTTGCTATTGGTTAACTACTATTGGTGAGGACAGTCATATGAATGAAGTAGGTTATTTTCATATGGTATGATTAAAATTTTCATTTTAGTGATTTTTTTCCTAATGGTTTTGAGAAAACATGTTTTATTTATTCATCTCCCTACACAACACAGGTTCATTCTAACCTAAAATTTATTAACTAGATTGTTTATTGGAAATAACCAGCTCTCTCAAGGTATAATGATATTTTCTTCAACACAGATTTAATTCAAATATGAGAAAAATAAACACCTTCACAAAAGAATGTAGAAAGGTTAAATAAAAAGATCCACAGGCATAACCAGTTGTTGAGTACTAAATTAACTTTCAACCTACAGTCAACCAAAACTTCAGAGGAAATGTCTTTGGGTTATATCAGTCTTATTATCTAATAACATTGCAGCTTTTCATGCAAGAAACTTTGTGACACTAAATTTCAGTTATTTAAAATATATTTGTAGTGGTTATGTACTGAACCTCATCATCTTATACGTGCTAGGGAAGCATTCTACCACTGACTTATATCTGTAGCTGCTCACTAAATTTTTTTTTTTTTGGGGGGTCCAGTCATGGGGCCTGAACTCTGGGCCTGGGCGCTGTCCCTCAGCTCTTCAGCTCAAGGCTAGCACTCTACCACTTGAGCCACAGCACCACTTCCGGCTTTTTTCTTTTTGCTTATGTGGTGCTGAGGAATTGAACCCAGGGCCTCAGGCATGCAAGGCAAGCGCTCTACCACTGAGCCAACTTCCCAGCCCCTGCTCACTAAATTTTTAAATTAAGTTTTTTAGAAGAATCATTTTATAAGGGCTATGGAATCTTGATGTCTATAAAAATTCTAGAGAAGCTTCTTGGTTCCTTTTAGCAGTAGATGAGATACTATATTTACTTCTCAGATTTAGGAAAACTGTTATATGTTGTTATGGATTATCTTAACTATTTTGATTGTATAAGCAATCATGGAATGCATATAATTCTTTTTTTAGAGCAAATGTGAGATTATTACAAATACTCATTTGTTAGTAAAAATTAGCATTATGCATCTTAAATGAGAATGTTTTTGTTTTGCTTTTAGGGTGTTTGCTTTGATGTTCCCACAACTGAATCAGAAAGATTACAGGTATTTAATTTAATTTTTTGCTGATCCTGGGGCTCCAGCTCTAGGCTTGAGTGCTGTCTCTGACCTCCTTTTTGCTCAAGGCTAACACTGTACCACTTGAGCCACCGAGCCACTTCTGGCTTATTCTGTGATTAATTGGAGATAAGGTTCTCACAGACTTTCTTGCTAGCTTTGAACTGTGATCCTCAGATCTCAACTTCTAAGTAGCTAGGATTACAGGTATGAGCCACCTGTGCCCAACTTACTTAATTTTTTATCTACTGAAATAGTTTAGTATTTATCTTCTTAAAATTATTATTATTTTTCATACAAAGGGATTTCAGTTCAACATAGCAGTTTATGAGTATGATACATTTTGGCCAATATCACCTCTTCCACCATTCTTCCCCATTTGAGTAAGTATTAAGATTATGTTGAAGCCAAGCTACCAAAGACTTGTGCCTATAATTCTACATACTCAGAGAACTGAGATCTGAGTGTTGAAACTGGGCAGGCAAATCCCAATTATTATCTCCAGGTAACTAGCAGAAAGCTGGAAGTTGAGGTATAATGAGCAAAAAAATCAAGTGAGAGCAGGAGGGCCTAAGTTGAACCCAGTATTGCACACATAAAAGATGGTTTTGAAAAGCTCATAGTATTATTATAGTAGTATTATCATGCATAAATCAGTAATTCCTTAACATGAAATACCCTGTCTTATAGTTAAAATTTTGTTTACTGTAAATAATTTCAAACATATAAAGAATTGTATACTGAATTCCTATAAATACATCACCCAGCATTTGATCATTTTTGTGGGTTTTGTGTGTATGTGTGTATGTGTGTGTGTAATGCATGCTGGTAGTAGGGATCAAACTCAGTGCCTGAATGCTGTCCCTTAGCCTTTACTTGTGGCTCTTTTGTGGTTAATTGGAGATAAAGAGTCTCATGGACTTGTCTGCCTGAGCTGGCTTTGAACCAACCTCAGCCTCAGACCTCAGCTTCCTGAATAGGCTTACAGGTGTGAGCCACCCATCCCTAGTGCTTTCATGTGTTTTTTTTCTCCCTTATTTTGTTTTTTTACCAACTTTCTCAATGTCTTTAGAGACAAAAGTCTAGGCATTCTGTTAGCTCTCCCATAAATATTTCCACATATCTACATGTTAAGGACTTTTAAAAAATTACTTATAAAAAATTAAGTTCATCCAGACAATTTTTTTTGTGGGGGGGGGAGGGAGAGAAAGGTCAGGTCTGGGCACCGTCCTTGAATTTTTTTGCTTAACCTAATGTGCTTCTATCACGTTAAACCACAGCTCTACTTCTGGTTTTCTGGTATTTAATTAAAGATAAGAGTCTCATGAACTTTCTGCCTGGGCTGGCTATTTACTGTGATCCTCAGACCTCAGCCTCCTGAGTAGCTAGGATTACAAGCGTGAGTCACCGGTGCCAGCTTTAGCTGTATTTTTCTTTTTATTTTTGGTACTAGGAATCAAACCCAGGATGTTGCACTTTCTAGGTAAGCACTTTGCCTCTGAGCTACATCCCAGCCCAATTTTTAGCCTTTTTAGAAATTTAGTATATATTGTGTAAACATTTCTATGCCAACTATATAGTTACTAATTATTATTCTCTAGCATTCACTTATTCAATTATTCAAATTTACTGTTATAAACAAGATTTCTCTGAACATTAGTATATCTAATTCATACATTGTCACATTTATTTGATTTTGCTAATCTTGGAGATTGAAGCTAGGACCTTTTTCATGCTAGACAAACATTCTACCACTAAGCTACATTCCAAGCCTTTTGCCTTGTTTAAGATTTCTCTCTTTTTTTGTTGTTGTTGTGTTTGAACACAAGGCCTCTGCTTGAGCTATTTGTCCATCCCTTTTTTGATTTTAAGTTGTATTTCAGATGTCTCATGTTTTTGCCCAAATCTAGCCTCACATTGTGATACACCCCCTACCATTTAGCTAGTACTCAGGTGCATGCCATCAGTGTTAGTTTATCTGTGGAGATGGTATGTTGGGATGTTTTTGCTTGGACTTGCTGTAAAGCACAACTCAGTGATCTCTGTGTCCTGAGTAAGTAGGATTATTCGCTCAGCCAGTAGTACTCATTTATTTATCTTGAATTGTTTATACCAGTTCTGTAAGCTTAAAAAGGATTATTAGACTTTGCCAGAGAACCACTTAGACATCCAGGTACAGAGAACAAAGAAAGATTTATTGCCGGGAAAGGGGGCTGGCAAGCTTCTTTTCACAAGGGAGAAATGCGAAGAAGCGCCAGCTATTGTCTGAGGTGACTATATAACCTAGGAGGTTTAGGAGGGGCTAAAAGGGGCTAGGAGGTGGAGACCCTGGTGTGGATGTGTAGGCCAGGGGCTTCATCATGGCATACTAGGATTTAATGGCTGCTGTCCAAATAGTAGATAAGGGGTCCTGCAACTGCCCAGACCTGAAGGTCACACTCTTAAGTGGCTCTTGTTGCCTTATATGGTGGTAACTGCCCCAGAGAAGTGCCATCCCAAGGTAAAGGTGTTTGGAAGTTGGTTATTTACTGCCTTTACTACATGGGCCTGGTGTTGTCTAGGAAGGGAGCATGCTAAGCTGTGGAGAAGGGAACTCATTTCACTAACAAGTTCCAAATTATTTGTACCTCTTTTTAAGTTCTTGCCTGGTGTAGGAAGTGTTATGATACATTTTCATTTTATTTTTTGGTTCTTTAAACATACTTCCTCAAAATACTTTACTTCTTATTGGTGGCATATCTCTGTGCTGACAAAGTAAAGAATGATCTCTTTTAGAATGTATGAAACAGGCATGGTAGTGCATGCCTGTAATTCCAGCAATCAAGAGGCTGAAGCAGGAGGATTGTGAGTTTGTGGCCAGTTTAGGCTACATAGTGAGACCTTGTCTCAAAAAAACAAATCAAGCAAGCAAAATGTATAAACTGAGTATGAATTTAGAGTCTTGATATGATTCTGACTGCTTCTTCAGAGACTAAAATTGTATTGCATGAACTTTTTTTGCTTTATTTTTTAGTTTTCATTTTTGTTGCAGACATTTTAATTAAGAAAAAGGGTTTTTGGTTGTTTTGTTTTTTGAACCAATCCTAGGGCTTGAATTCATGGCATGGGAACTGTCCCTGAGCTTTCCTTTGCTCAAGGCTATTTATATCACTCTATCACTCTACCACTTAAGCCACAGCACCACTTCTGGTTTTTCTATTTATGTGGTACTGAGAAATAGAACCCAGGGCTTCATGCATGCTAGGCATGAAGCTACAAAGCCACACTACCACATTCCCAGCCTGAAACAGGGGTTCTTTAGCTAAGAGATAAAGGATATAAAATAGCCAGGTACCAGTGGCTTATGCCTGTAATCGTAGCTACTTCAGAGACTAAGGATTGTGGTTCAAAGCAATCTGGAGCAGAGAAAAGTCCATGAGACTCTCAGTTGCCATAAAACAAGGTAGAGCTGTGCTCAAGCAGTAGAGCACTAGCCTTGAACAAAAAAACTTGGGGACAGTGCCCATTCCCTGTTTCAAGCCCCAACACACTCCCTTTGCCCCCCTCCCTACCTCCCTAAAATGGCCTCTTTATTCACTGCTTGCTTATGGTTTCTATTTAGCATTTATATTAATCCTGTTAATTCCCCTCACAGGCAGACTGGCATGATTCAGACTGGATACTCTCGGTACCTGCCAAATTACCTGAAATTGAAGAATATTATGATGGAAACACATCATCTAATTCCAGACAAAGGAGTGGGTGGTCAAGTGGCAGATCAGGCCGATCAGGCCGGTCAGGTGGCCGATCTGGTGGCCGGTCTGGTAGACAGAGTCGACAGGGGAGCAGGTCAGGAAGTCGACAAGATGGTAGAAGAAGAAGTGGGAACAGAAATCGATCAAGAAGTGGGGGCCACAAACGGAATTTTGACTGAGCATTTGACAGTTAATCTACAAGTGTGAGCTTGCCTATTTCTGCCTAATCATGTACGTTATCCACCAAAAATTAGGTCATCATAGTTGAGGTATGTGTCTGCAATTTGCGAAGAAGTTGGTCGTATTTTTTTAAAAAGTATTTCAACAGAATGGTTGTAACAAATCTACTTATCCAGTTATACCTTTGAATAATAAAGAAAAAATCTTTTATTATCTCTGTTCACTGTGTTGAGAATTTTCTCAATGTAGTCTTAAAAATTTGTTCTAAGACTTGGCAGTTTTACCTTACTCAAGATTTCTATACATTCTATAAAATATGTATTTATATTTTTATATTCAGATCATTCCTTCTATATGTTATGTGACAGAAAATAAGATCCTTTTTACATTGAAGGGCTGTATAAACTGATAGCATGGCTAATTAGGTATAGCATTTTAAGTTCTAAATAAATTTTATTAAAAATTATATAAGTAGTGCACAATCCTAAGTTTATTCAGTATACTTACTGGCTGCTATGTGTCCATTGCTTTGCTAATCACAGTAATATATTTGTGAACAGGCACAGTCACTATCTTCATGAAAAGTACTGACAAGCAATAATGATAGAGATTAACAAAAGCTAAGAGAAAGGTAGGGTTGGAGTGCTAAGGACATAGTTGGGGTATATCACATGGGTTTTAGGAATCCGACTTTTTAAAGCAAGTAGTATACAGCAGAAAGAAAAGTGGATGTATTTTGTTATATATGTATAACACACACACACACACACACACTATATATATATATATATATATATATATATATATGGTAGAAGAGTTTAGAAGGCTTGCAGGCAGGGCAGCTTAGGAGTTTCTGTTAGTTCAGTACAATTTGCATGTGGTAGCCAGAGAACAGGAATATAAAGAGAAGGATGGGTTGGAAAGGTGGCTCAGTAGTAGAGTACTTGCCTTGCATGTATGAGGCCCTGGGTTCATTTCCTCAGTACCACATAAGCAGAAAAGGCTGGAAGTGGCGCTGTGGCTCAAGTGGTAGAGCACTAGCCTTGAGCCTAAAGAGCTGAGGGACAGCGCCCAGACCCAGAATTCAGGCCCTACAACTGGCAAAAAAAAAAAGGATTTAGAGGCCTTAATGGTAGGATTTAACATGGTTAGATTTTTGTATTAAGAGAGATGATTGGCTGCAGAGGAAACTGGATTGGAGAGGTCAAACTGGAGGCCAAGAGATCTTAAGAGGCCGTAAGAGGGCTGGTATGTAACTCAGTTAAATAGCATATGCAAGATTGGGCTCAATCCTTAGGACTACAAAAAAAGATTTTTTAAAAAACTAGGCTGTAGGAGTAATACAAGATAGAGATTATGGTAACCTAAATTCATGATGCATATACTTGAGAATTTGCAATTTGTCCAGAAATCACATCTGGAGACCAGGTAGTGACTTACGGTTCCAACACAGATAATTCTTAACTGTTAGGCTAAATAGAGGCAGTACATATTAAAATAAAATAGATTTCAGTCAGGCATTGGTGGTATACACCTATAATCCTAGCTACTCGGGACTGAGATCTGAGGATTGCAATTGGAAGCCATCCCCAGGCAGGAAAGGCCATGAGACTCTTACCTCCAATTAACCACCTAAAAAACAGGAGTGGAGCAGTGGTCCAAAGTGGTTAGAGCACTATCTTTGAGCCCAAAAAAGTCAGTGACAGCGCCCAGGCCCTGAGTTCAAGTCCCCACAACTGACAAAAAAAGGTAGAAGTTTTTAGGATAAATGTTAGGACTCATATTGATAGAATAGGAGAGAGGCAAAAGAATGAAATCTGTTTTTTGTTTGTTTTTGACAGGGAGGTATCACACTAGGAGGAATAACAAAATAGTAAACGGTAGAAAACGGGAATAGAGTGCTGGGAAGGTGGCTCGGTGGAAGAGGTGCATGTCTTCCATTCATGAGGCCTCGGGTTTGATTCCTCAGCACCACGTACAAAGCCGGAAGTGGTGCTGTGGCTCAAGTGGTAGAGAGCTAGCCTTGAGCTGAAGAGCTGAGGGACAGCGCCCAGTTCCAGAGTTCAGGCTCCGCGATCAACAACAAAAAAAGGGAATAGGGTTAATTCAAGATGGTATTTTGGTATTGTGGCCCGTGAGGTTTTTTTTAAAAAGAGATCAGCAATTTGGCAATTGGGTTTATAGGTCTGAAGCTTATATTTGTCCACAAATGAGAATAATAAAAAGCTGAGATTGTAATTAATATCGTAGATGCGATTTTCCAGGAAAGGACTGAGAGGGAGTGGCGCTGTAGCTCAAGCAGTAGAGAGCTCGCCTAGAGCTGAAGAGCACAGGGACACCGCCCAGGCCCAGAGTTCAAGCCCCACGACCGACAAAAAAAAAAAAGAAAAAGAAAGGACTGAGAAAAGAACTTGGAGAGATACACCAGTGCACTCGATACATTAAAAATTAAGGGGGCTGGGAATGTGGCTCAGTGGAAGAGTGCTTGCCTAGTATGCATGAAGCCCTGGGTTCGATTCCTCAGTACCACATAAACAGACAAAGCCGGAAGTGGAGCTGTGGCTCAAGTGGTAGAGTGCTAGCCTTGAGCAAAAGAAACTCAGGAACGTGCCCAGGCCCTGAGCAAACCCCATGACTGGCACAAAAGAGCTGAGAAACACAAGAGATGATGAGACGGTGCGCCCCTTTTACTGGACCCTAGGTGCCAGTGCTTGCAAGAGGGCCTCTCTCGATAGTCTACAAAGCTTCCTTAGGAGTTCATTAGCGCTGTCCTCACAACCGACTGGAAGATCACTCAGATGTTTGAGCGTGCGCATGAATGAAATGTGCCGACGCTTTGAACTCGGGTTCTTATCCTGGAGCGGGCGTGTGGCCGCCGGTCTGACCTTGCAATCTATCAAAAGCACTCTCCAGGCAACATGAAGACGTCTTCATTGACCAGGCAGGGCTATTTGTGGGCTTCCCTCCACCCTACCCTCTGGTGGGCGCCGCCTCGGGCAAGAGTCGCAAGCTGCCAACGCTCTACATCCGGGTAGTCGGCGGCCGCTATTTCCTAGCCACAGTCTGGAACTCCGACTTCCGTGAAGCCGCTGCTTCCGCCGGAAGTGCTATGCCACCGGAAGTGACTACAGCTGGGTGGGCCTACGGGACGGTACTATCTCTTCCTCTGCACGCGGTTAAGGAGACCGGTCGGCCTTTGGCAGCTGGCGCTGAATTATGCCGGGAAAACTTCGCAGCGACGCTGAATTGGAATCAGACACGGCTGTGGAAAAGATGGAGCCACTGCGGAAGCAAAATGAGAAGGTAATTATGGGGAACCCGGGGCAAGGCAGGCGCTGGGCCCCGGGGTTCGGGACACGCGGAGGCTCGGCTCTCCCGGAGGTTGGCGGTGCGGCTCTGCAGGCCGGTGTCCCGGTAATGCGGCTGCCCCGGGCCAGCGGGCGACCTCACGTGTGGCCGACGTGTCGTGCCGGCTTTTACACTCCTCTAGGCGGGAGGCGGGATCTGAGACCCTAGAGTGCGGGTGCCCACGTGGTCCTGGGAGACGGGGCACCGGCACCTCCCTTAGTGCTTGCTGTGTCCGCGGGTAGGCCCCAAAGTTGAGGCTCAGCCTTTGCGTCCGGTGTGAGCGTCCACGAAAGGAGTTAGAACGGAAGACAAAGCTTTCGGCTACCCAGATCCTAAAGAAACTCTTGACGCACGTGGCTGAGCCTTCATTGACATTTCAGTTTTCTATAATAAGGGAAGTAGATTTTGTTTCCGGCTTAAGCAGCCTGCCCTGAGTGAGCTAGTGGGCCGGGCGCCGGTGGCTCACGCTTGTAATCCTAGCTCCTCTGAAGGCTAAATTCTGAGGATCGCTGTTCGAAACCAGCCCGGGCAGAAGAGTCTGGGAGACACTTATATCTGATTAATAATAATATTTTTAAAAGCTCGAAGTGTTGCTGTGGCTCAAGCGGTATATCGCTATCCGTTAGCTAAAGAAGCTCAAGGGACAGCGCCCAGGCCCTGAGTTCAAGCCCCTGGACCGGCACATACACAAAAAGGAAGTCCCCCTATCTCCCATGGCAGTGTAAATATTGTAGTGCTGAGCCCTACTTTCTTATACAGAATATCAGTGTGCCGCAGGTGTTTTTTTTTTTTATAAGCCTTTTAAAAAAATAGTTGTACAAAGAAGTTTTAATTCCACAAGTAAGACTATGAGTACGTGCATCTGGGTCATTGTCACCCCTGTTATCGTTACTTTCTTACAGAATGGTGACAAGTGAGCACATTCTAAATTAGTTTGGTAGTCATCTGGTTGTTTTTACTTTTTAAAAAATTTACTTATTTTTAGTACTAGGAATCAAATTCAGAGCCGTGCCCTTGCTAGGCAACAGCTTTTCCACTGCTAAATCCCCAAAGCAGCCTTATGATTTTTTTTCCTCATTAAAGTTTTTCATTGTATTTTTATTGCAAAGATACTGTACAGAAGGGTTACAGTTACATGAGTAAGGTAATGTGTACATTTCCTCTCCAGCATTGTTACCCCCCTCCTTTGTCTTTCCCCAACCAAAATTCATTTTTAACATAGGGTCCTGTGCATCTCATTATTACAATGGGTCAGCCTGTATCCTTGTTTGAGCATTTTGTTATTTCCCTTCTCCTCCCCAAATTAGAAAAATGTATATACAAATGCAGGGTACCGGAATCAAATACAGTGAAAACAGCATTATATCATGGGGGAAGAACATATGAAAGGAACAAATCACATAGTACATTATAAGTACATTAAAAATAACATCCAGTCTCATGATTTTTGACTGATATAAATAACTTTATTTGAGACTGAGATAAAGTTAGTGGATATTCCTTATATTATTGTGCACGGCTTCCAATCTTCTTCCTTTCATCTGCATGGGTTTTCTCTTGGAAGCTCTTAAATACAGAAGTATTTCGGCCCAGGGAACACAGACCTATTAGTTACAGGTGGTAGGGAAATACTGTTTCTCATTTACTGACTCTTCATCAGTCAGTAAAGGATATGAAAGTATATGTCAATTATAGAATGCCCAGAAGAGGGACCATGATCGTTTACTTACAGGAAGCTTACTCTTACTCAGTACAACAAGGGATGAAAGGACTGAAGTTTTTGCAGCACACTAGCTTATTTTTCATGACTTATATTCAAAATTTTTCCAAGTTGCTGAGATTGAACCAGAGCCCTCCAGCATGTAAGACAGATGTTGTGCCCCTGAACTATGATACTCTCAGTCCTTTGTCTGTGACTTGAAGGCTGAAGTCAGGCAGAAAGAATTTAGCTCAGTAGAATCCCCATAGTTCTGTAATTGGCTTGGGAGTCACCAAGAGAGATACTGAGATACCCACAGCACCTAAATGTGTTGGTAGTTGTTGCTGTTAGGAAAAGTTGGAGAGGACTGGAAATTGCAGGTAATAGAAATAATTAACTGTTTGTTTTTGAGGGTTTTTTTTTTACCTTTTCCATGGATTTGTAACTTGTATGTGTATTTTGCTTTTAAGTATGTGAATTTTGGGAGTTGGTCCTGGGACTTGAACTCAGGACCTGGGTACTGTCCCTAAACTATCTGGCTCAAGGCTTATGCTCTACCATTGAACCATAGCTCTACTCTATTTGGTGGTTAATTGGAAATAAGAGTCACTTTCCTGCCTGGGCTAGCTTTGAACCTTGATCCTCAGATCCAGCCTCCTTAGTACCTAAAGATTAGAGGTGTGAGCCACCTGTGTCCCACTTACTTTTTTTCTTTCTTTAAACATATCCATAGTAGGGCTGGGAAGGTGGGTCAGTGGTAGAATGCTTGCCTTGCACCACATAAGAAGAAAAGACCGGAAGTGGCGCTGTGGCTCAAGTGGTAGAGTGCTAACCTTGAGTTGAAGAGCTGAGGGGACAGCACCCAGGACCAGAATTCAGGCCCTGAGATGGACCAAAAAACAAACAAAAAAATTTACATATCTATAGTAGAATAAATTCTTTTTTTTTCTTCCTGCCCCCACCCTAGAATAAATTCTTATAGCATTTTGTTTCATAGTGTCCTTAAGTTAATTCATTTTGCTCTTTTGAGATAGACAAGTACATATCTATGTTTCCCTGTTTTACCTGTTTTTTGTTTGTTTTTTGTTTTTGTCGGTCATGGGAGCTGGCACTGTCCCTCAGGTCTTCAGCTCAAGGCTAGCACCCTACCACTTGAGCCATAGCCTTACTTCCAGCCTTTTTCTGCTTATGTGGTGCTGAGGAATCTAACCCTCGGCCTCATGCATGTGAGGCAAGCACTCTACCACTGAGCCAACTTCCCAGCCCCCCTACCTCTTTTTTTTTTTTTTTTTTTGGTCATGGGGCTTGAACTCTGGGCCTGAGCGCTGTCCCTCAGCTCTTCAGCTCAAGGCTAGAGCTCTACCACTTGAGCTACAGCGCCACTTCCGGTTTTCTGGTGGTTTATTGGAGATATGAGTTTCACGGATTTTCCTGCCTGGGCTGGCTGGCTTTGAATTGTGATCCTCAGATCTCAGCCTCCTGAGTAGCTAGGATTACAGGTATGAGCCACCGGCGCCTGGCCCCCTACCTCTTTTCTTAATAGGAATTTTAGCAGGGAGAAAAACATAAACATGCTTAGCCTCTGTCATATATGTCTGTGGACATTTAATAACTTTCTCTGTTTGAATTAACTTTGGCCAGTACTTGATCACTTTCTAAACTATAAGAGTCTGTTGGAGTATGTCATGAACGACTTGAAATGTCAGGAAATTTCAGTTTTACAATGATTTAACCAGTATGAATTGAGTAGTTGCTAAGAGCCTGTCTTGATGATCCATGCTAATAAACACGTTTGAAATGTATTTATAGCCATATAACTAAGAAATGGTACTAAAAAGCATTCAGTTTGATTTTTGCCTTATCACAAGGTCAAAAAACAAATGTTGGAATGCCTGAAAATTAAGTTCCTCAATTTCAAGTAATCTTGAAATAATAGAGAATTGATGGATCATACAAATGAGATAGATACCTTGTTCTGTTTAATCTACATTATTATTTTTTTAATTTTTTTTTTTTAGAAAATTAGAAAAGAAAAGCCAAAACCCAAGAAGACTGAAGAGTCATCAGAAATTCAGGAAGAAGCTGTATCCCCTAAAACTAAAAAAAAGAAAACTAGGTCTTCTGAAGTTGATATGAGTTCTCCTAAATCCAAAAAGGCAAAAAAGCAAGAGGAGTCATCTCAGGATGATAGTATTTCTTCTAAAACTCAGAATGCTAAAAAGAAAAAGGAACTCATTGACAAGAAAGTTGTCTCCCCTAAAACTAAGAAAGTGCAAAAAAGTGAGGTGGCTTCTGAAGCTCCTAAGCCCAAGAAAATGAAGAAAGAAAAAGAAGTGAATGGAGAAATTGGAGAGAAAAGTCCCAAATTGAAGAATGGACTCTCTCATTCTGAACCTGACTCTCACTCTAGTGAAGCTGCCAGTGAAGAAAACAGTGAGACAGAGCAGGTAAAATTCCACTGTAATGGACAGCACATAAGTACTTTTCATTGTTGCAGAAAAATACATAATTACTACATTTATTGCCCCTACTTTGGTTCTAGGAATGAAACCTTGGTCATTTTTCATACCCAAACTATCTTAATAGAAAGAAAGTTGATAAGTCAGCATTTCCTGAGTGGTAACCTTCAACTTCATGGTTGAGACATCATCTAAAAAAAAATTGCAGTTTTAAAATGCTTCATTTGCAAATAACCAATTTTTTTTTCTTTTAACTGTCCTGAGGCTTGAACTCTGGACCTGGATTCTTTCTCTGAGCTTCTTTTGCTCAAAGCAAATGCTCTACACTTGAGCCACAGTGCCACTTCCAGCTTTTTTTTTTTGGTCGGTCCTAGGGCTTGAACTTGGCCTGGGCACTGTCCCTGAGCTCTTCAGCTCAAGGCAAGTGCTCTACCACTTGAGCCACAGTGCTACTTCCAGTTTTGAAGTTTAGATAAATTCTTAATCTGCTTTATTTGCAAGTCAGAAATTACTAATAGAAGTCATAACATGGGTTCTACCACTAAACTATATCCCTAGATCTTTGATTGATTTAATTAATTTTTTTCCATATTTTGAAACAGTCTCACTGTGTAGCCAAACTGACTTTGATCTGTGTAATCGTGCTGACTCAACTTCTGAATAAGCATGTGCCACCACATTTCGCTTCCTTTGGTTTACTTTTTTGTTGGTCGTGGGGGCTGAACTCTGGGCCTGGGCGCTGTCCCTCAGCTCTCCAGCTCAAGACTAGCACCCTACCACTTGAGCCACAGTGCCACTTCTGGCTTTTTTCTGTTTATGTGGTACTGAGGAATCAAACCTGTGGCCTCATGCATGCAAGACAAGCACTCTACCACTGAGCCAACTTCTCAGCCTGGTTCACTTTTTTTTTTTTTTTTTTTTTTTTTGCCAGTCCTAGGGCTGGAACTCAGGGCTAGGTCACTGTCCCTGAGCTTCATTATCACAAGGCTAGCGTTCTACCACTTGAACCACAGTGCCGCTTCTAGCTTTTTCTGTTTATGTGGTACTGAGGAATTGAACCAAGGGCTTCGTCCATGCTAGGCAAGCACTCTACCACTATACTATGCCACATTCACTTGCTTGAACTGTGGGCCTGGGCGCTATCCCTCAGCTCTTCAGCTCAAGGTGAGCGCTCTACTGCTTGAGCCACAGCGCCACTTCCAGTTTTCTAGTGGTTTATTGGAGATAAGAGTCTCACGGATGTTCCTGCCCGGGCTGGCTTTGATCCTCAGATCTCAGCCTCCGAGTAGTTAGGATTACAGGGGTGAGCCCCAGCACCTGGCTCACTTTTTTTTAATTAAAAAAAAATTTTTTTTGCCAGTCCTGCATCTAGAACTTGGAGTTTGGGAGCTGCCCCTGAACTCTTTTGCTCAAGGCTAGCAATCTACACTTTGATCCACAGCTTTACTTCTGGCTTTTTGTTGGTTAATAGAAGATAGGAATCTCACAGACTTTCTTGTCTGGGCTGGCGTCAAACCGTGATCCTTAGATCTCAGTCTCCTGAGTAGCTAGGATAACAGGCATGAGCCACTGGCCACCCAGCCCTTTGGTTAACTTTAAGCTGGTGATTTTTTTTAAATAATAATTTTTTATCGAGATTAAATGGTTACATAAATTTCAGTATGTAGGATACTGATACTCGGTTAAAGTTACATAAATGGTTACATAAATTTCAGTATGTAGGATAGTGATACTTGGTTAAAGTTACAAACACATTTTAGCCTTCACAAAGCCAATTGTCATTATCTTGGTCTATAAAGTTTGTGAATTCTACAAACTTTGACAGTACAACTATTCTGGGTTGGATGATAACTTACATTTCTTTCGTTTTGCTTAGTGTTAGCTGTTGCCTCTTTCCCTCTTCCTCCCATCGCTGCCCTTGAGTTGCTTAGTTCGTTTTCATCAATGTTCAGTGCAGCTGATGTGCCGCTCTATTATATTTTTTCCCCTTTTAAGCTAGTGTTTAAAGAAGAGTTGGTTTACATTAGATTTTCACTGTTGTTTTAACTTGTCTGTTACTGATTTCCTTCTGTGGTTCTTTGTTAGGAAATACCTGTGGAACAAAAAGAAGGAGCTTTCTCTAATTTTCCCATATCTGAAGAGACTATCAAGCATCTCAAAGGTAATATTCTTGGAGCTATCATCTCTGATGGTAGAAAATATTTGGAAGCATCCTGGCATGTTTGTAGTGGATGTGTATATTGAGACTTAACTGTTTTAAATGAGCATTAAAATTAACACTACATTTAGAAATGTAACATACTGGCTGTGCTGGCAACATGAAATAATTACTTGATGCCATGTTAGTGTTTTCTTTTTTAATCTCATTTCATATTAGCAATTTGTCTATTAACTAGTTAGGTGGTCCTAGATACTCCACTAGTAGTTTTTTTAGGTGCAACAGTCTGGATTACAAATTTTCTAGCTCAAATTGGCCTGTTAATAAGATTTGATGACAACTAACTTACTGTCATTGTTAAAATAATATGTAGTTACTATACATGATGCTTTAAAGTTTGCTGCTATTTTCACTGAGCTAGATTCTTCATTATTTCATATATTTGAAACTGACTTGGTAGATGTAATCAGAAGGAGGGATTCTTTAATTGCACAGGACCAGAAGCATGAGTATGCTTCTGACTGTGGCTGGTGGTGGTGGTGTTTTAAACAATTACAGTGTTGGGGCTGAGGTATATAGCTCAGTGGCCAATTATGTGTTTAAGTATGCACGAGGTCTTGGGTTTGATTCCCAAGACCACACAAAAAAAAGCAGTGATGTTAAATAACATGGTTGATTTATTCACAGCCCGTGGGGTGACCTTCCTATTTCCTATACAAGCAAAGACATTTCACCATGTCTATAGTGGAAAAGACTTAATTGCACAGGCACGGACAGGAACTGGGAAGACATTCTCCTTTGCCATCCCTTTGATTGAGAAACTACAGGGTGGTCTGCAAGACAGGAAAAGAGGCCGAGCTCCTCAGGTAACTAAAACACACACTTCAGGCTTCATTTGACATATCCTACCAGTTTACTGGGTTCCCCACGAGTCCTCCATTGTGTTTATTGTGGATTTTTTGAGGGAGGATTTGGGAAGTCCCAGTCCTGGGACTTGAACATGGGTCTGGGCGCTTTCCCTAAGCTGCTTTTGCTCAATGCTAGTGCTCTACCACTGGAGCCACAGATCCACTTCTGGCTTTTTTGGTTACTAATTGGAGAGTCTCATGGACTTGGGCTGGGAAGGTGGCTCAGTGGTAGAGTGCTTGCCTTGCATGCCCGAGGCCCTGGATTCGATTCCTCAGCACCACATAAGCAAAAAGAAAAAAGCCAGAAGTGGCTCTGTGGCTCAAATGGTAGAACGCTAGCCTTGAGCTTAAGAGCTAAGGGACAGCACCCAGTCCCAGAGTTCAGGCCCCAAGACCGGATGCAAAAAAAAAAAGTCTCATGGACTTTCCTGCCTGGGCCGGCTTTAAACTAATCCTCAGATCAGGAGTGAGCCAGCTACACCCACTTTTATTGTACATATTCATCTGAGGGCAAACCAGGATAGTTCTTTTATGAAGCTGTCTGCCATAAACTGTGTGGTTTACATACTGCTATCTGTCCCATGGTTGTGATAACTTGTATTATTATTAATCATAGCTCCTTCAAAATACTGGATATAGTTAGAGCTCACAGGTTTGAACAAACATCTGACTTGTCTGCCTATATGGCAAAAGTATTTTTATATTTAGTAGTACTTATCTATATATTTTGGAATCTGACTATCTGGTCAGATTAAATCCAGGTAGTGAATCTCTACTACAGGTAGTCTTTTGTTTTTAATTATTTTTATACTTTTTTTTGCCAATCCTCACGCTTGAACTCAGGGCCTGAGCACTATCCCTGAGCTTCATTTGCTCAAGGGTAGCACTCTACCACTTGAGCCCTAGTGCCACGTCCAGCCTTTTCTCTTTATGTGGTCATGAGGAAAGGAACCTAGGGTTTCATGTATGCACTAGAGCTTCAAGTACTCTACTCCTAAGCCCCATTTCCAGCCCTAATTTTTTTAATTGAAAAAATTTTTTGTTGTGTCTTTTGGCTTTATTCAAGTTATTTCCCCTCTATATTTACTTCTAAGATGGTGTTGAGAATTGAATCAGAATAATACCTATTAAGTAGTTAGTAGAGTCTAGGGCAGAGTAGAAGCAAAAATATTAGCTAACATCATGAATGTAGTTTCTTGCTCACATTTTCTTTCTTTCTTTTTTATTTTGGTTGGTGGTGGGCTTAGGCTCTGTCCCTGTGCTCTTCAGCTCAAGGCGAACACTGTACCGCTTGAGCCACAGCGCTACTTCCGGTTTTCTAGTGGTTTATTGGAGATAAAAGCTTCACGGACTTTCCTGCCCCAGCTGGCTTTGAACCATGATCCTCAGATCTCAGTCTCCTGAGTAGCTAGGATTACGGGAGTGAGCCACCAGCTCCTGGCTATCTTGCTCACATTTTCAAGGAATGCTCTTCTCTGAAAGCCTGTACAGGACCTATAGACTTATGTTTCATGTAACCTTTCTGGAATACTGTGGTTTGGATGCTTACTTCTTGTGATGATGAGCTGAGTGTATTTGTCAGGAGCTATATTATATTTATGATCCTTTGAAACACATTGCGCAGCATTTAATGGTGTTTGGAAAACATCTTAACTTTCTGGTGAATTCCAGACTGATCAAGTAACATACTACGTAGTATTTCGATTTCAGTGGTTCATTTTTCTCTTCCAGGTACTTGTTCTTGCACCTACAAGAGAGCTGGCAAGTCAAGTCAGCAGAGACTTCAGTGACATCACAAAAAAGCTATCTGTGGCTTGCTTTTATGGTGGAACTCCCTATGGAGGTCAAAGTAAGTAGATTCAAAAGTAGGAGGTGAAATGCTACGATTGGATTTCTTCCACTTTTTTTTAACCTCTTCTAGTTGTTTATGCTCACAGTTTTTTGTTTGTTTTGTTTTTTTGTGGCTCTTATTTAAAGATATGGTTAGGATCATGGTCTTGAGTGAGAATGTGTACATTCTAAATATGGTTCTTGGGAGTTTTCTGTTACCTGTCAATATTTTACTTAAAGACTACAGAGGGAATATTTTGTACCTAAATTGACAGAATGCAGTTTGTCAGTT
The DNA here is from genome assembly GCF_024711535.1 of Dipodomys merriami. Lineage (NCBI taxonomy): Eukaryota > Metazoa > Chordata > Mammalia > Rodentia > Heteromyidae > Dipodomys > Dipodomys merriami. Next base: position 19,938,852 of record NW_027202715.1, on the reverse strand, counting down.
TCTTCAGTCTTTTGCCTGTTCTTTCTAAGTTTAACTTCGACTTTCTCATCTATTATAACTAGGATTACTAAACCCACCCTGTAGGAATCTTAGGAAGATTGAATTAAACAATGTATGCAAAGTGCCAGGTAAAAATCTCTAGATTACAATAGCAGCTTGACTTAAAAAAAAAAACTATATTAGGGGTTGGGAAGGTGGCTCAAGTGGTAGAGCACTAGCCTTGAGCAAAAGAGCTGAGGGACAGTGCCCAGGCCTAGAGTTCAGGCCCCACGACCGGACCCCACCAAAAAAAAAAACTATATTACTACTATCTCATGCATTTATATTGAATACCTCATTTTTCTTGAGCCTTTCTATATCAGAATATTTGTTCATCTATCTTGTCTCTTCTGCCCCATACAGTTGCTGTTATGAAATAGAAAATTCTTATTCCAAGCCAAGTGTGGTGGTACATCGCTTAAAATCCTAGCACTCATGACAGAAAGATCAAAAGTTTGAGGCCAGCTTGGTAACATGGAAAGATCCTACCTCAGGAAAACAAAAACAAAAGATCCTAGTTCTTTGAGGTTCTTACTAGTACTAAGTCTGAAACTTTGACAGTTTTCAGGTTTTTTTGTTGTTGTTGGTCCTGGGGCTTGAACTATGGGCTTGGGCGCTATCCCTGCGTTCTTCAGCTCAAGGAGCGCTCTACCCCTTGAGCCACAGCACCACTTCCGGTTTTCTGGTGGTTAATTGGAGATGAGTCTTACGGACTTTTCTCTGTCTGGGCTGGCTTTGAACCGTGATCCTCAGATCTCAGCCTCCTGAGTAGCTAGGATTACAGGCGAGAGCCATGCACCTGGCTAATTTTCACTTTTTGAGGGAGTCAGTCTTCCTTGATGCTATCATGCTCCAATCGAATATTTCCTGTTAAGTCACTCAATACACTCGCTGTCAGTTCTTTCTTACAAATTTTCCCCACTGCATCAGGAGCCCCTTGAGTGGCGCTACCCTCTTTGGTTACCGTAGAGTGAAAGTACATTGAGATGGTGCCCCAACCTGACGAGCATGCTATTATTTAATTAATTAATTGATCAATTTTTTGTTGGTTGTGGGGCTTGAACTCTGAGCCTGGGCACTGTCCCTAAGTCTCTGTGTGCTAAAGGCTAGCACTGTTACCACTTGAGCCATAGAGCCACTTCTAGGTTTTGAGTGGTTGAGGTAAGAGTTTCACAGAGACTTTTCTGCCTGGGCAGAATTGTGATCCTTAGATCTCAGCCTCCTGAGTAGCTAGGATTACAGGCATGAGCCACCAGCACCCAATGTGAAGTATGCTATTTTAAAACAACGAAACTTTTTATTGGTGTTCCTTATAGTTGAGCGGATGCGGAATGGGATTGATATCCTGGTTGGGACCCCAGGTCGAATCAAAGACCACCTACAGAACGGCAAACTTGATCTCACCAAGCTTAAGCATGTTGTGCTGGATGAAGTTGACCAGATGTTGGATATGGGTTTTGCAGATCAAGTAGAAGAGATCTTATGTGTGGCCTACAAAAAAGGTAAGCCCCAAATTTTGAACTAATGAAGGACCAGTGGAACTGTGGTCTTCTGAGAGACAAATGGATCATTATGAAATTGGAAGGGTTTAGCTTATTGGGGAAAAAAAGCTTGGGAGTTTTTGAAATATTTGGCACATAACTACAATGAAAGAAAACTTTAAAAAGCAATAGAGAAATGACCTGTCATCTTACCACTTGGTGTACTTTTGATTTCTATGTTCTATGTGCTAATTATAATAAACTAACCATACATTAAAGACTCCGCTTAATGCTACATGATTTTCAATACCCACCTATTTTCCTTATTATTCCATGTACGTCTTATTTAGTCATGCAAGTAGACCTCACATAACAATAGATTGGTTCTTTAGGGTTCTTTAGGGCAGATTTCTAGAAGTACAGTTACTAGGTGAAGAGTTTTAAATTGCTGGGCGCCGGTGGCTCATGCCTGTAATCCTAGCTACTCAGGAGGCTGAGATATGAGGATCTTGGTTCAAAGCCAGCCGGAACAGGAAAGTCTGTGAGACTCTTATCTCCAATAAACCACTGGACAACCAGAAGTGGCGCTGTGGCTCAAGTGGTAGAGCGCTCCCCTTGAGCTGATGCAGGGACAGTGCCCAACCCACGGCCAATGACCCACCAAAAAAAAAGTTGTAAATAGTATTCCTTAATGTGCATTCTCATATTGTTCTCTAACAATCTACCAGTTTTCATTGCCATTTAAAATATATGAGAATTGTAGCAATATCCTTTATATGAGAAAATTATACCTCTTAGGTATACAGACACACACAAAAAATCATAATTGACCTCACAATTGGAATTCTTTTTACTTAAATTTTTTTTTTTTTTTTTTGTCGGTCGTGGGGCTTGAACTCTGGGCCTGGGCGTTGTCCCTCAGCTCTTCAGCTCAAGGCGAGCGCTCTACCACTTGAGCTACAGCGCCACTTCCGGTTTTCTGGTGGTTTATTGGAGATAGGAGTCTCACGGTCTTTCTTGCCCGGGCTGGCTTTGAACCGCGATCCTCAGATCTCAGCCTCCTGAGTAGCTAGGATTACAGGCGTGAGCCACCAGCGCCCGGCTTTACTTAAATTTTTTAATGCTGAATATATAGGGTTTTGCACATGGAATGAATTGCACCTCTAGTCCAGGAATTTTCTTTTTCACTTGTTACCAGGGTTTGAACCCTGGGCCTCATGGTTGCTTGCTTGGGTACTCACCCTCTGAGCTATGCCTCCAGCCCAACTTTTTCCTAGCTATTTTGGAGATATCTTGTAGACTTTTGCTTGGGCTTGTCTCAAACTGTGATTCTTGAGATCTCAGTCTCTTAAGTAGCAAAGAAGTTTTCAGGCATGAACCATCAGTGACGGGCTAGCTGTGGAATTGTAAATTCACACACACACTGGTTTTTTTGTTTTTGTCAGTCGTGGTCCTGAACTCTGGACCTGGGCACTGTCCCTCAGCTCTTCAGCTCAAGGCTAGAGCTCTATCACTTGAGCAACAGCTCCACTTCTGGTTTTTTTCTGCTTATGTAGTGCTGAGGAATCTAACCCAGGGCCTCATGCATGCAAGGCAAGCACTCTACCACTGAGCCACCTTCCCAGCCCCACACACACTGGTTTTTTTATTAGGTAATTTGTTTAGATATCTGTACTTGTGACTACTAGACTTGATGACTTGGTATTACACAATTGGTAGACCTTACAGTATAGTGCATATATTTCTTTTGTGGAAGCCAATAATCAGAAAAGCAAAATTAAGTTTAGAATATGGTGATTATTTGAAGACTCCTTTACATAGGTTATTTCAGTTGTTGGGAAGCTTTGATGTTAACATTTTTTGTGTCCTCAATGCCTGGCTAGCCTCAAATGGTTGCTGGTGATTGCTGGAGGACCCTCTAAAGACTAGGGTGAGGTAGAGTTCTCTGTAGGCTTATTTGAATTATTCATACTGACTTTTTTTCCCCCCAAAGATTCTGAAGACAATCCCCAAACATTGCTTTTTTCTGCAACTTGCCCTCATTGGGTATTTAATGTTGCTAAGAAATACATGAAATCTACATATGAACAGGTGGACCTGATTGGTAAAAAGACTCAGAAAACAGCAGTAACTGTGGAGGTAAATGATTTATTTAGTTGCCGGAATTAGTATTAAGTTATCTCATTTGTTTCCTCTCTGATAGTATTAAGACTGGCAAATTCAAATCCTTTGCCCAAATAAGCATTAAATTTGTATGTAGAGCAAACTAAAGATGCATTTCTATTTGAGTTGTATATAGTATCTGTGTTTCAATATTTCATTATCTGGTAACCTAAATAAAAGAATCATTTGGAATCTAAATATGTCTGAATTAGTAGATAAAGAAACTAAACTTAGGATTTAGCCACTAGAGGGCAACAGCACATGCTTTATCTTGAAACTTTTCATCTTAGCTTCAATACCTAGATGAATTCATTTCACCGAAGGAACAGACCTATACAGTAACTGACAACAGATTGTTTTTGAAGTGATCAAAGGACAAGACCTAAAGAAACTTTTATTGCCATTTACTTAGTTTCCTTTAGGAATCTGGGAGTGGCATTTCTTATATTTTGTGGTTAAGTGAGAAAGAAGCTAGATACTCTGGAGAAAGAGGAGAGGCAAGGTGCTAGACCACATCAGGTTACTCTTCACTTTGATGGCATATTTAGTTTTGTTGTATTCTCTATGCGAAAGTGACACCCTTCAGCTCTGTCAATCTTGAGTTGTTTATGATACCAAGACATTAATTAGCCAGAATTGAGAAGATAACTTCAGGGAGAAGGTAACTTCAGTTTTCCACAAGTCTTTACTAAAATATTTTTTCTCTTAAAGCATTTAGCTATCAAGTGTCACTGGACTGAGAGGGCAGCAGTTATTGGGGATGTGATCCGAGTGTACAGTGGTCATCAGGGGCGCACAATCATCTTCTGTGAAACCAAGAAAGAAGCCCAAGAACTATCACAGAGTTCAGCAATGAAGCAGGTTGGTCTTTCATGACTGCAAAGCTGGTGCCATCAGTAAATCTTCATTTTGAATATATATGTTTTTACTCATCTCATGATTTCCAGCTTTTAGGTTTAGTCTCATCTCAGATGGGAGAAAGATGGGTGACTCAAACTTAAAGGATTTATCACTCTTGCCTGAGTTTTCAGCCTTGATAAATATGTTTTTTTGTTTGTTTGTTTTTTGGGGGGGGTTCAGTCATGGGGCTTGAACTCTGGGCCTGGGCACTGTCCCTCAGCTTTTCAGCTCAAGGCTAACACTCTACCACTTGAGCCACAGTGCCACTTCCGGCTTTTTTCTTTTTTTGTTTATGTGGTGCTGAGGAATTGAACCCAGGGCCTCATGCTTGCAAGGCAAACACTCTACCACTGAGCCACCTTCCCAGCCCTTGATGAATATGTTTTATATAATTGATTTACTAATTGGGAATTTGAGGTAATTTGTAATTTGGAAGTTATAAAGACACGTTTGCCTCACATTGTTAGCAGAATCATGAAATGTCTTTACAAGCCTTAATTGAGGATGTATTATTGGATTTGCAGGAAGCGCAGTCATTACATGGAGACATTCCACAGAAGCAAAGGGAAATCACCTTGAAAGGTTTTAGAAATGGTGATTTTGGAGTTTTGGTGGCAACCAATGTCGCTGCACGTGGTTTAGACATCCCTGAAGTTGATTTGGTTGTACAGAGTTCTCCACCAAAGGTATGTGTTCTATACTCAGATTGTAAGATTGGATTTTGTTTCTTTGGGAGTCTAAAATAAGTTGTATAAAAGCTATCTCAACAGTGTAATAGGGTATTAGAGGTGACTTTGCAAGTGAACCTCTTATGGTTCTTAGTTGCCTTTGTTTCAGAACTGATAGAGGAAGAACAATAGTGGCTAGAGTGGGAAAGATGCCTTTTGCTGCCAAGGTAGCCTGGAAGTCTTCATGGAGAGTAGGGTAGTATAATTCTGAGAAGACCTTGAAGTTGGGGAGAAGGACTTGAAGATGAATTAGATGTAGGAATATGTAAATGTACAAGCTAGAAGAAGACAAAATGGAAAAGGGCTGTAGTCAATAACCTTGTGGTAAAGCTACTGAGGCTTGTGGATTATAGGATCTTTGAATTGAAGCAATTTTTTATTTATTATGTATTCTGAATATTTAAAAGAAAATTTGTTAAGGATAAGCCTATTTTATTTAAATACCATATTGAAATGGAACGACTTGGATGCAGAGAGTTAATTAGTAGGATACATTATAATTGTTTTCTTTTGAATTTATATTATAGCTACTTGCAATTGGAAGTACTTGCTTTGCCAGACAGTGCCCTTTGCAAATTGGCTTAAGGAATAGGAAAGGACTGCTGTTGAAGATGTGTTCTACACTTTCCTTTGGCATTTGCTTTAAATTGAAGGGTCAGCTGGTTGTTGTTGCCTCACACATAGAATCCTAGCTTCTTAGGAGGCTGAGTTCTGGAGCTCACAGTTCAAAGCCAGCCCAAGCAGGAAAGTCTTGAGACTCTTATTAACCACCAAAAAGCTAGACGTGGAGCTGTGGCTCTCAAGTGATAAGAATGTTAGCCTTGAACAATAAAGTTGAGGGATAATGCCCAAGCTCTGAGTTTAATACCCAGGACTGGCACACACATGCAAAAAAATGAAGTGTTAAGGGACCTCCTTCCTATGCAGAGTGTTCATTGACCTCTGCATAGGTTGTTAGCGATGTGTCTCTGTTGTGTCACTCATATTTTTCTTCAATAGGATGTGGAATCCTACATTCATCGTTCTGGGCGCACAGGTCGAGCTGGAAGGACAGGGGTGTGCATCTGCTTCTATCAGCACAAGGAAGAATACCAGTTAGCACAAGTGGAACAAAAAGCGGTAAAATTATTTTCCTCTTTCATAATTTAGCACGTGGGTGTTTTGTTTTGTTTTGTTTTTGCCAGTCCTGGGGCTTGAACTCAGGGCCTGGCCGCTGTCCCTTAGTCTCTTTGTGCTCTACCACTTGAGCCACAGTGCCACCTCTTGCTGTGAGTAAGAGTCTCACAGACTTTCCTGCCTAGGCTGGCTTCAAACCACGATCTTCAGATCTCAGCCTCCAGAGTAGCTGGGATTCCTGGCATGAGCCACCAGCACCCAGCATTGTTACTCATTTTTATTACATTTATTTGACTTGTTTCTAGCATGATGTGCTATGATATAATGCCCCTTTTGAAACTGCATTTGTAAACAGTACTCTTCATGTGCTTAAAAGGCAGTTTTCAGGCAACAAATGAGCACACCAGAAATATTTGAGCAGATTAAGGGGCACAGGAATTCTCAGGAGAATGGGAGAGGGGAGTCAAAAAGAAAGGGGCTTTCAGGATATAGTCCAATGGTAGTGTGCTTGCCGAGCATGTGCAAAGCTTTGGGGTTCAGCCTCCATAAAAAAGAGGAAGAGAGGCAGGCAACCTTAAAGAATTTAAATTTTGTAGATTCTTCCAGAAAGTAGAGCTTAATCTTGTCCTACATAGACTGTACTTTGTGGCTTATTTAAAGTGAACAGAACATAGTAGAGAGTGAGGACTTTACAGTGGAGAGTCCTGTAAACACTACCAAGACTAGGAAGTCATGGTTCATATTGTCAGTTACCATGTGTCCCTGGTACGAGGTGAGATGCATTCACCTCTGGAAATCTTTGACCCTGGCCCTTTGACATTTCAAACTAAAATAATTAAGTTCATGGAAAACAAGGAAAAATGTGGAACAAAGTCTTGAATTCTTGGTTCTAACAAATCTACCGTAGTAACATAAGATGCTAGCTATAGCAGACCTGTGTGATCTACAGAAACTCCTTACATTATTCCTGCAACTTTTTCTACATAGGATAAAGCTTATTTAGGTTTATTTGTTCATTTATATTTTAGATGGGCATGTAGTTATACTCAGGCTTTGTAGCTTAAGCTGCCCTTTTCTCCATGCTCCTGGGTGTTGCACTCCCATGTCTTGCACTGTAAACTTTTTTTAATGACTGTATCGCATTTTGGGGAAGGGGGGGGCTGTGTGTGTGTGTGTGTGTGTGTGTGTGTGTGTGTGTGTGTGTGTGTGTGTGTGTGTGTGTGTGAGAGAGAGAGAGAGAGAGATGCGATGGGGAATAATTGATAGTCATTTTTATGTTATGATTTATTTTTGTACAGGGAATTAAATTTAAACGAATAGGTGTTCCTTCTGCAACAGAAATAATAAAAGCTTCCAGCAAAGATGCCATCAGGTATGTTCGTCTGTAATTGCCAAAGTGCTTGGTCTGTGTCTTTTGTGCAGTACCTTGATTGATT